>NC_086379.1:64938088-65257533 GCF_036588685.1 Mytilus trossulus
TTTCATGATTTAACACCAATTGTACTGCAAAATCAGATGCGAAAAACAATCTTCTAGATTTTCCATAAATTTATGAATTGCACGTACATGACTGATTTTTTTTGCGGTTTTAAATGTCATTATGAAAGTCTGTTATAACAGATAACCTTACACTGGGTTAACTTAAAATGTAGAAATATCGTTTTCCAATATTATTTTTATTGTAAAGCGAGTAAAATAAAAGTATTTGACATGTGTTAAAGGTCATTAAAATGAAATAGAGAGGGACATTTTATGAATAGCCATGCAATTGATTCGATGGCTAATGTAGTTGTTGCTGCATGCTTAATTTTAATGTTTAGTGAAACAAAAACACACTTTACTTCCGCTAAAGAAGATGCAGCTTGTTTTTCTGGAAAATATGCCGAGGGATCACGAACTAATCGGTTAGAAGTAAACATGATAAGATAATAGTAACAATTCATATTGATTTACACATCATCCCATATAACAGAAAAGTGCACTTACTTAGTAAAATAAGCACGCTTCACAAGAAGGGCGATAAAGAGGTGATGCTTTATGAATGGATTTTACTTTAGTCTCGCTTTGATCGAATGTTGATAATTTGTAAGTGACCTTGATGTTATTATAAACATTTTGCCATATTGTTAATGTTGTATTGATGAGATCTCCAGTAGGTAATTTTCTTCAACAGATGTCTTCGTGTGTACGGGTTTCCACTTTAAAATTCCTGCCAACTCTCCCAAATAGAGATATGACCTACAATATAATAAGTCAAATATTCTCTATATCTAATATCTGGATCAGGAAAACATTTCGAGGTGAAGCAGGCAACTCAAAGGTTGACACTTGTACGAAAACTGTTTAATCCTTTTTGTAATTAATTAACAGAGTGTTCTACATAAACCATGGATTTGCATAAGACACAGTATTTTCTTATTTCCCTAAATGTAGCAACTGTGATATTACCACAAGTACAAATATGGTTAACATGTTTGACCCCGTCCCATTCTTTATGTACTTGTCACAAACCAGGAGCCTAGAATTGGCCAATGCTTGATGGCTGCTGTCTATCATGGTTGTTTATCGTTATTTAAGAACAAATCATAAATCAGACCTTTAATTTTCTCTTTATTTTGCCAATATTATTATATACACATGGAAAAAGGTATTGCGACACTTCCATTGAAAACAATGTTAAATGGCATAATAGTAGAATTTGCATAATTTAAGTTTTATCAAAAACCTTTAATCCGTTTATTGTTTAAAATTGATTTTGTGTTATTAACTTGCAATTCAGGCAAAATCAAGACTAGAGAGACACACATCCTTAAAGCTGCACTGAAAAAGTTACCCAAGATTTGTCTTGTCTTCTGTAGCAAACAGCAAACGAAACATCTGACACAAAAAAATTGTGTGTTTCACTAAGTATTTCAAACAGTTCTGTATGCGGTTAATGCATTAAAAAATTGTATGTATTGCAGAACTAAATAATGTTTGGGGAAAATTAGTCCTGCAAAATTTGCATTTTTTTTTGTGAAAAACAAGAAAAACTAATTCCGTGCAGCTGTTATGACCTATCCATGTAGCATTGATATTGGATGAAAAATAAGTTTAAACCATGAATTCAATTTTAAACCATAGCGGATTAAAATTATTTGGTAAAAACCCAAATTATACACATTCTACAATCATGTCATTTTATTATTATTTTCAATGGAGGTGTTGCAATACTTTTTTCCATGTGTTATTTACTATATTTTGGTAAATATACCCATATCACCTGAACAAGCATGTGTATTATCAAATTGGGTTCAAACTCTTCCAATAGCAAACATTTAATAATGATTGGTATAATATGAGACAAGACGCGACATCATCTACGGAATACACAAGTTTGTTAAGAATGACATTATCAGTCTTTTCATGCATGTCCTTATACAAAAACATCAAATCTTAAAAAATTCTACAGAATTACTTTACTGCATTTTGGAAAACTCATTCCGATAATAAGATTAACGGTACCAATTTTCTTGCACCAGATGCGCATTTCGACACTACATGTCTCTTCAGTGATGCTCGTTGCCAAAATATTTGAAATCCAAAGCTTATATAAAAGATAAAGAGCTATAATCCAAAAGGTCCAAAAAGTATAGCCAAATCCGTGAAAGGAATCAGAGCTTTGCACGAGGGAGATACATTCCTTAATTCATAATAATTTCTATCATTTTGTAACAGCAAATTTTAATAACACAAAAAAATCCGTATTTTCATGCCAGTACCGAAGTACTGGCTACTGGGCTGGTGATACCCTCGGGGACTAATAGTCCACCAGCAGAGGCATCGACCAAGTGGTAGTAATAAGATTAACGGTCCCAATTTTCTTGCACCAGATGCGCATTTCGACAATACATGTCTCTTCAGTGATGCTCGTTGCCAAAATATTTGAAATCCAAAGCTTATATAAAAGATAAAGAGCTATAATCCAAAAGGTCCAAAAAGTATAGCCAAATCCGTGAAAGGAATCAGAGCTTTGCACGAGGGAGATACATTCCTTAATTTATAATAATTTCTATCATTTTGTAACAGCAAATTTTAATAACACAAAAAATACGTATTTTCATGCCAGTACCGAAGTACTGGCTACTGGGCTGGTGATACCCTCGGGGACTAATAGTCCACCAGCAGAGGCATCGACCCAGTGGTAGTAATAAGATTAACGGTACCAATTTTCTTGCACCAGATGCGCATTTCGACACTACATGTCTCTTCAGTGATGCTCGTTGCCAAAATATTTGAAATCCAAAGCTTATATAAAAGATAAAGATCTATAATCCAAAAGGTCCAAAAAGTATAGCCAAATCCGTGAAAGGAATCAGAGCTTTGAACGAGGGAGATACATTCCTTAATTTGTAATAATTTCTATCATTTTGTAACAGCAAATTTTAATAACACAAAAAAATCCGTATTTTCATGCCAGTACCGAAGTACTGGCTACTGGGCTGGTGATACCCTCGGGGACTAATAGTCCACCAGCAGAGGCATCGACCAAGTGGTAGTAATAAGATTAACGGTACCAATTTTCTTGCACCAGATGCGCATTTCGACAATACATGTCTCTTCAGTGATGCTCGTTGCCAAAATATTTGAAATCCAAAGCTTATATAAAAGATAAAGAGCTATAATCCAAAAGGTCCAAAAAGTATAGCCAAATCCGTGAAAGGAATCAGAGCTTTGCACGAGGGAGATACATTCCTTAATTTATAATAATTTCTATCATTTTGTAACAGCAAATTTTAATAACACAAAAAATACGTATTTTCATGCCAGTACCGAAGTACTGGCTACTGGGCTGGTGATACCCTCGGGGACTAATAGTCCACCAGCAGAGGCATCGACCCAGTGGTAGTAATAAGATTAACGGTACCAATTTTCTTGCACCAGATGCGCATTTCGACACTACATGTCTCTTCAGTGATGCTCGTTGCCAAAATATTTGAAATCCAAAGCTTATATAAAAGATAAAGATCTATAATCCAAAAGGTCCAAAAAGTATAGCCAAATCCGTGAAAGGAATCAGAGCTTTGAACGAGGGAGATACATTCCTTAATTTGTAATAATTTCTATCATTTTGTAACAGCAAATTTTAATAACACAAAAAAATCCGTATTTTCATGCCAGTACCGAAGTACTGGCTACTGGGCTGGTGATACCCTCGGGGACTAATAGTCCACCAGCAGAGGCATCGACCAAGTGGTAGTAATAAGATTAACGGTACCAATTTTCTTGCACCAGATGCGCATTTCGACAATACATGTCTCTTCAGTGATGCTCGTTGCCAAAATATTTGAAATCCAAAGCTTATATAAAAGATAAAGAGCTATAATCCAAAAGGTCCAAAAAGTATAGCCAAATCCGTGAAAGGAATCAGAGCTTTGCACGAGGGAGATACATTCCTTAATTTATAATAATTTCTATCATTTTGTAACAGCAAATTTTAATAACACAAAAAATACGTATTTTCATGCCAGTACCGAAGTACTGGCTACTGGGCTGGTGATACCCTCGGGGACTAATAGTCCACCAGCAGAGGCATCGACCCAGTGGTAGTAATAAGATTAACGGTACCAATTTTCTTGCACCAGATGCGCATTTCGACACTACATGTCTCTTCAGTGATGCTCGTTGCCAAAATATTTGAAATCCAAAGCTTATATAAAAGATAAAGATCTATAATCCAAAAGGTCCAAAAAGTATAGCCAAATCCGTGAAAGGAATCAGAGCTTTGAACGAGGGAGATACATTCCTTAATTTGTAATAATTTCTATCATTTTGTAACAGCAAATTTTAATAACACAAAAAAATCCGTATTTTCATGCCAGTACCGAAGTACTGGCTACTGGGCTGGTGATACCCTCGGGGACTAATAGTCCACCAGCAGAGGCATCGACCAAGTGGTAGTAATAAGATTAACGGTACCAATTTTCTTGCACCAGATGCGCATTTCGACAATACATGTCTCTTCAGTGATGCTCGTTGCCAAAATATTTGAAATCCAAAGCTTATATAAAAGATAAAGAGCTATAATCCAAAAGGTCCAAAAAGTATAGCCAAATCCGTGAAAGGAATCAGAGCTTTGCACGAGGGAGATACATTCCTTAATTTATAATAATTTCTATCATTTTGTAACAGCAAATTTTAATAACACAAAAAATACGTATTTTCATGCCAGTACCGAAGTACTGGCTACTGGGCTGGTGATACCCTCGGGGACTAATAGTCCACCAGCAGAGGCATCGACCCAGTGGTAGTAATAAGATTAACGGTACCAATTTTCTTGCACCAGATGCGCATTTCGACACTACATGTCTCTTCAGTGATGCTCGTTGCCAAAATATTTGAAATCCAAAGCTTATATAAAAGATAAAGATCTATAATCCAAAAGGTCCAAAAAGTATAGCCAAATCCGTGAAAGGAATCAGAGCTTTGAACGAGGGAGATACATTCCTTAATTTGTAATAATTTCTATCATTTTGTAACAGCAAATTTTAATAACACAAAAAAATCCGTATTTTCATGCCAGTACCGAAGTACTGGCTACTGGGCTGGTGATACCCTCGGGGACTAATAGTCCACCAGCAGAGGCATCGACCCAGTGGTAGTAATAAGATTAACGGTACCAATTTTCTTGCACCAGATGCGCATTTCGACAATACATGTCTCTTCAGTTATGCTCTTTGCTAAAATATTTGAAATCCAAAGCTTATATAAAAGATAAAGAGCTATAATCCAAAAGGTCCAAAAAGTATAGCCAAATCCGTGAAAGGAATCAGAGCTTTGCACGAGGGAGATACATTCCTTAATTTATAATAATTTCTATCATTTTGTAACAGCAAATTTTAATAACACAAAAAATACGTATTTTCATGCCAGTACCGAAGTACTGGCTACTGGGCTGGTGATACCCTCGGGGACTAATAGTCCACCAGCAGAGGCATCGACCCAATGGTAGTAATAAGATTAACGGTACCAATTTTCTTGCACCAGATGCGCATTTCGACACTACATGTCTCTTCAGTGATGCTCGTTGCCAAAATATTTGAAATCCAAAGCTTATATAAAAGATAAAGATCTATAATCCAAAAGGTCCAAAAAGTATAGCCAAATCCGTGAAAGGAATCAGAGCTTTGAACGAGGGAGATACATTCCTTAATTTGTAATAATTTCTATCATTTTGTAACAGCAAATTTTAATAACACAAAAAAATCCGTATTTTCATGCCAGTACCGAAGTACTGGCTACTGGGCTGGTGATACCCTCGGGGACTAATAGTCCACCAGCAGAGGCATCGACCAAGTGGTAGTAATAAGATTAACGGTACCAATTTTCTTGCACCAGATGCGCATTTCGACAATACATGTCTCTTCAGTGATGCTCGTTGCCAAAATATTTGAAATCCAAAGCTTATATAAAAGATAAAGAGCTATAATCCAAAAGGTCCAAAAAGTATAGCCAAATCCGTGAAAGGAATCAGAGCTTTGCACGAGGGAGATACATTCCTTAATTTATAATAATTTCTATCATTTTGTAACAGCAAATTTTAATAACACAAAAAATACGTATTTTCATGCCAGTACCGAAGTACTGTCTACTGGGCTGGTGATACCCTCGGGGACTAATAGTCCACCAGCAGAGGCATCGACCCAGTGGTAGTAATAAGATTAACGGTACCAATTTTCTTGCACCAGATGCGCATTTCGACACTACATGTCTCTTCAGTGATGCTCGTTGCCAAAATATTTGAAATCCAAAGCTTATATAAAAGATAAAGATCTATAATCCAAAAGGTCCAAAAAGTATAGCCAAATCCGTGAAAGGAATCAGAGCTTTGAACGAGGGAGATACATTCCTTAATTTGTAATAATTTCTATCATTTTGTAACAGCAAATTTTAATAACACAAAAAAATCCGTATTTTCATGCCAGTACCGAAGTACTGGCTACTGGGCTGGTGATACCCTCGGGGACTAATAGTCCACCAGCAGAGGCATCGACCAAGTGGTAGTAATAAGATTAACGGTACCAATTTTCTTGCACCAGATGCGCATTTCGACAATACATGTCTCTTCAGTGATGCTCGTTGCCAAAATATTTGAAATCCAAAGCTTATATAAAAGATAAAGAGCTATAATCCAAAAGGTCCAAAAAGTATAGCCAAATCCGTGAAAGGAATCAGAGCTTTGCACGAGGGAGATACATTCCTTAATTTATAATAATTTCTATCATTTTGTAACAGCAAATTTTAATAACACAAAAAATACGTATTTTCATGCCAGTACCGAAGTACTGGCTACTGGGCTGGTGATACCCTCGGGGACTAATAGTCCACCAGCAGAGGCATCGACCCAGTGGTAGTAATAAGATTAACGGTACCAATTTTCTTGCACCAGATGCGCATTTCGACACTACATGTCTCTTCAGTGATGCTCGTTGCCAAAATATTTGAAATCCAAAGCTTATATAAAAGATAAAGATCTATAATCCAAAAGGTCCAAAAAGTATAGCCAAATCCGTGAAAGGAATCAGAGCTTTGAACGAGGGAGATACATTCCTTAATTTGTAATAATTTCTATCATTTTGTAACAGCAAATTTTAATAACACAAAAAAATCCGTATTTTCATGCCAGTACCGAAGTACTGGCTACTGGGCTGGTGATACCCTCGGGGACTAATAGTCCACCAGCAGAGGCATCGACCCAGTGGTAGTAATAAGATTAACGGTACCAATTTTCTTGCACCAGATGCGCATTTCGACAATACATGTCTCTTCAGTTATGCTCTTTGCTAAAATATTTGAAATCCAAAGCTTATATAAAAGATAAAGAGCTATAATCCAAAAGGTCCAAAAAGTATAGCCAAATCCGTGAAAGGAATCAGAGCTTTGCACGAGGGAGATACATTCCTTAATTTATAATAATTTCTATCATTTTGTAACAGCAAATTTTAATAACACAAAAAAAAATCCGTATTTTCATGCCAGTACAAAAGTACTGGCTACTGGGCTGGTGATACCCTGGGGGACTAATAGTCCACCAGCAGAAGCATCGACCAAGTGGAAGTAATAAGATTAAGGTGTCAGACCACCAATTACTCCTTCAAATTTAGAACGTATGTAAAAGTAGGCCTACTCGGGACAAAAAATAGTGCATTTGATGTCATCGTTTACTTAAACTACCCAACAAATTTGCAGAAATGAAACTTTTGGTGAAAGAGAAATATATTAAAACCATTTTGAGCCCAAATTTACTTGTCTATGAGTTGAAATTAAAAATTGAGGATTAATGCCCTCCAGGGGTTATTTTTAGTGATACATCCATTCGGAAGGTCTCTTCTTTCTTATATGGCTTTAAAGGTATGTCAAAAATTGGCATGAGGAAAGGTGATACCTGTACGATTCAGGACATACCTGGTTTGTAAGAGGTTAAACTTAAGATAAAAAATTTAGAAAGCTATGAAAATTGCAAAATTTGGTTGAACAGATAGGGACTTTTAATTGGTGGTCTGACACCTTAACGGTACCAATTTTCTTGCACCAGATGCGCATTTCGACAATACATGTCTCTTCAGTGATGCTCGTTGCCAAAATATTTGAAATCCAAAGCTTATATAAAAGATAAAGAGCTATAATCCAAAAGGTCCAAAAAGTATAGCCAAATCCGTGAAAGGAATCAGAGCTCTTTGCACGAGGGAGATACATAAAATGCTGTCACAAATATTAATAGGCCAAAAGTAATTTAGAAAACACCATTTGTAATACGTGAATAGAGAAAACGTGCTTACGAATAATATATATATATTTCTTCCACATATTACTTATTTCTAGATTTTATGTTATCATATACAGTGCTATTGTATATATTATGTAATGTAGGATTGATTGTTTAAAAAATATAGATATAAAATTATACTCAATTTTAGGCGGAAGAAATATTTCGAATGTTTGTCCAGTACAGAGAGATTAATGCTGTCTGTGCCTTAACAAATGAGGTGACAGATACTTATGAGACATTCTAAACTCATAACTCAAAGGGTGACTGGGGGAAAATATAGTTACTTACGATCGGCAGTAAAACGCTTGCAAACGTGAGACCTCTACTTGGTTGTCCCGGATGTATATATATGCAAGCCCATCCGATCACAATAGGGATGTTAAAACCGCTGCTGTGCCTTGTAGAGTTTGTAACGCTTTCTGTACGTAAAGAATCCTTGCTATTTGAATCCTTAAAATTTTCGAAAAACTAACGATTTTCTTATTCCAGGCATAGATTACCTTAGCCGTATTTGGCACAACTTTTTGTAATTTTTTATCCTCAATGCTCTTCAACTTTGTACTTGTTTGGCTTAATAATTTTTTTTATATGAACGTCACTGATGAGTCTTATATAGACAAAACGCGCGTCTGGCGTACTAAATTATAATCCTGGTACCTTTGATAACTATTTACATCACTGGGTCGATGCCACTGCTAGTGGACATTTCGTCCCCGAGGGTATCACCAGCCCAGTAGTCAACACTTCGGTGTTAATATAAATATCAATAATGTGGTCATTTTTATAAATTTCCTGTTTACCAAACTTTGAAATTTTCGAAAAACTAAGGATTTTCTTATTCCAGGCATAGATTACCGTAGCCGTATTTGGCACAACTATTTGGAATTTTGGATCCTCCATGCTCTTCAACTTTGTACTTGTTTGGCTTTATAAATTTTTTGATATGAACGTCACTGATGAGTCTTATATAGACAAAACGCGCGTCTGGCGTACTAAATTATAATCCTGGTACCTTTGATAACTATTTACATCACTGGGTCGATGCCACTGCTAGTGGACATTTCGTCCCCGAGGGTATCACCAGTCCAGTAGTCAACACTTCGGTGTTAATATAAATATCAATAATGTGGTCATTTTTATAAATTTCCTGTTTACCAAACTTTGAAATTTTCGAAAAACTAAGGATTTTCTTATTCCAGGCATAGATTACCGTAGCCGTATTTGGCACAACTATTTGGAATTTTGGATCCTCCATGCTCTTCAACTTTGTACTTGTTTGGCTTTATCAATTTTTTGATATGAGCGTCACTGATGAGTCTGATGTAGACGAAACGCGCGTCTGGCGTACTAAATTATAATCCTGGTACCTTTGATAACTACTTGCTACAAGTTTTTAAGGGTTCCTTAGGGAATGTTGCAATGCTATATTCTGTCTTTATCCAATTATACATCATCATTTTCCAGTATGCCAAATTTCTATTCCTTTCAGTATTCCCGTCGACCCAATTGCAGATCAAATCTCTGGAATGGTAGGCAGATCCTCATCTACTCATAACGTTCATCATGGTAAGTGTAATTTCGGTGATACGTCTCGTTTAGGGAGGTTAAAATTGAGGAAAAGTGTGGCGTCGACAATTGGAACATATCCTTGGTCATCCGTAACGGTGTCTTGAAAGCTTTCGAAATGAGAGCTTCAATTTTACCACTTGAAACCCTTGGATTAAACAGTATTATTGTAAGCAGCAATTTTCTATCATGGATATCAAAATAGGAAACACAGGCTTAGAATATCAACTTGGAGATTTGAACTTAATATACAGCTGTTGCGTTCAAGAATGTTGCTACATAGAATTAGTTCAAGAAATTTGTTATGCGCGTTCAACATATATTGTCACCAAAATTAAAATTGTTTAGTTAGAGGACATTATCTCTCTAGCAGAATGTGAAGTAAAATCATAATGCTAGCTTCTCAATATTGATGAGAAGCTCGTGTATGAAGTATGCATATATGAATAAAGGAATAAGTCGAAAAAAGAAAAGCAAAGTTGGTTCCAATGAATGCTAAAACAGGTCCTCAACATGTTGAATACAAAATCTAAGCATCTTATTAAGTCTGTTTCAAATAATCTAAGTGTATCTTTGAAAAATGAGTTATGTCCCCTTCCTAAAATAAGATAAGTATGTGTATTTACGTTGGTCATTCCTGGAGAAGATAATTCAAACTTTTTTGAAAAGTTTTGTTAAAAGAGGAAAGAGATTTATAACACATGTATACTTGTACTCAAACAGATCTTTGGAATATGTTTATATCAACATTTGAATCACACGGTTTAAAGGTTGTTTAACAAAAGAGACGGCTTTAAATTTGATTGCTGATGAAAATTATGCTAATACAAATGTAGTTGAAAAAAAAGTTTCGTGGAACACTTGGAAGACCAAGCAATATTACGTTGTTTCACTTACGTAATTTTGATATCCAGAATACCGTAGAGGGAAATCCGGTATTTTATCTTTCCAAAGGAACATAGAACAGACAAATTATTGTTCATGATTTCCTCCTGTGCGAGTGTCGTAGGAGTATATATTAATACTCATTCTCTGAAACCACTTAAACTTTTTCGGCACGCATAGTCACCGATCTTTCTAAAAGTTGGCTGATATGTAGATCCTATTAGACTAGTCAGAAAAATAATGCCAACCGATATTTATATTGGTTGGTAACCATGGTAACAGCGGAGAAAGTACCGATTTTGGAGAAAAATACAATATTTGGTGTAGTGCTGTGAAACCATGCGGCTACATCTATTATACAGAAACACAAAAACAATTAATTTCATTCTTGTTTTAGTCAAAAATCAAAAAAAGTTATGGGTAATCTACCTAGAAACATGTGAAATTAATTTCTAAAAAATGGTCATCGTGCAGTATTCCTCACAATACGAATTATCTCCCTTTGGTGGGTTACACTAATAACTGGACCAAATAAAACGCTAATAACTCTTTTATTTCTCAAAGGTTTCATGTCAAACTTGAATTGTAATGAATTTAGACCATTTAAAACATAAATATAAGAAAAAATATTTGAAAACTTTTTTAAATATTCATAAAACTTAATTGACCTGACCAAAACTGACAATGATAGGACTAAATGAAAATTCTAAGATCTTTTTTCTTTCTTGAAAGATTTATGTTAAACTTGAAATAATAATGAAATTTTATCATTTGATATATAAATATAGGAAAAATTATAAAACAATTCCCAAAAAGTGACTTTCTAACGTTGACAATGACCTAACCAATGAAACTTTCTGTGTTAATTCACGGTATATTATTAAAAAAAACAAAAAAACAGGAAAAATATATGTTTTTGGGTAAAACACTTGACCTTACCAACGTTGACTGTTTCCTGTTTGTTGTACTTCCTAATACGGTATGGTATATATCTTATAGGATTTGCTTAAAATTTATTAAAAAAACCAACAGTAAGATTAAATGGTAAAGTCTTTATCAAATAATAATAAAAACCTGGGGGAAAACAGTTTATGGTTCTGTGACGAGCATGGGTTATCTAAACTTTTTATAATATTGTATTTTACTGTGTTGTAAATTATGTCGTATATTACCGGTTATAATTTGACACGTTTGATCACAAATATAGAGTAACACACACAATGTGTGAAGAAGGCCATAAATACATGTAAGTTAATCAATCCAATATAATTATTTCCACGTCCTACTGAAGGCATGCCCGAGCCTTGTGCAGGATATCTTGTTAGTTTTATATTTTCATAACACACAAATAAACATTTTGTGGACTACTTGAGGTATGCCTGACCCCCTGTATGCACAATATCTTGGTAGTTTTGAACGTTTTCATCAAGTATAAGTATTACTTATTGTGTTAGTTTAAATGTTCCCGAAAGTCGTAAACTATTATGTTTAAATATCATTTTATATTTTCTTTTTATTTATAAATCAATGGTTCAATCCAAGTGTTTCTATAAATTTATTGCAATTTGATAGCCTATTACATAAAATTAGGTATAAAGTCATTTTTCCTGATCGTGATAACTGTCAAAATGTAGGACAGAAAGTCACAGAAAAAAAGTGACATGTATAATATGTTATATACATTGAGTCCTGTTTCATAGTAAAAGCTTATTTTTGTTTGTTAAAAGAAAGACAGTATACTTATTTTGAGAAACATCTTTCTGTAATGGGCTTTCAGTGAAAATCAAATTATATGTACATGTTTATAATTCTTTTAACGTTACCCTGTGTAAAGTTATATTGTCAATATTTTTTATTTGCTGCTAAAAATCCATAAAGATAATCGAGATTTTCTCAAATTTCAATAATCCAATACCTATTACTATAATGTTAAACTTAAGAGAGTGCTACCTAAGTCGGATCCAAGGGGCCTTGAGGGCCTACCCCCTCATTTCTTTGGAAACATTTGGTTGATTACATATGGAATCACTGAAGCATGTATGTAGCGAGCCCTCTCTTGAGGCAGTCAGTGGCACCCCTTATTTGAAATTTGTCTGGATGTTATACCCCCTGCTGCTCGTCGTAAGACCCGAGGCCACCCGTTGATAGTTTCCTTGGGTCCATGTAGGGAAAAAAAAACTTTTTGGAAAATCTCGAAAATTCCTCCTCTCCAGAACGGCAAACAAGAAATATGCCAGATGGATAGTAGGGACCATCGGATCAACGGCCGACTTTACACACCCTGGATGGTTACGCTATTAGTTTGCTTAAGAACCATTGCGTTGATTCTTTTATGGGCTCCCTAGTTGACCAGTTGAAACTTCTGTCCTTGTCTAATTGATCCCCATTTTCATAGCAGTGATATTTCAAATATTCCGCCTTTATTCCAGCCTAGTACCCCTATTGCAGGCTCTTTTTTTATTTCAACTTCACTACAGCATTTGAATAATTATAGTTTAAGGAACTAACTTGTAAAAACCATTGTCCTTTGACACTGCATTTAATTGAAAAACTTACAGAAGAGAGATTGTGTATGAGAGATTTACTCTATTTTAAAGTGTTTTCCAAGTTTATGCATATAATTTATTGTTTCTATTGCAACACTATCACTAACCATGCCTGGAATATTATTGATAATTCCCATATACAAGAAGACCTGGATAATGTAAACAAAAAAGTATATATTCATTGATATATATGTATCGAGGATCATTAAAACGAATTTGCAAAAATCAGCACTCATCAATAATTTTGAAAATGGACTGCATGTTCCCTGGCAACGAATTCAATGGCAAATATGTTGCACAATTGAATATATATAATATTTTGAATGATTGTATTAATTTTTTTTAAGAAAGAATAATTGTTTTTCTTGTACACTTTTCATGATGATGAAAACATACTGAAATTTGTTCACAATCAGCATTTTAACCAGATTAGAGAAATTGTGTTTGTTTCCTCCAAGTGGTTACACCTTTATTGATATAATATTCTTGCATACTCATTTATATATACACATGTGTGTATACAGTGAAACTAAATAAGAGTTTTAGTTTTCCTACTTTTGTGCAAATTTAAGAAACTGAAACTTTTTTCAAAATTGTTTGAAACTTGTGTATCATTATCAAATTGTTGCCATAGCAACACAGTTAAAACCATAATACCATTATTTATGAATATGTTTAAAATTTAGATGATTACAATAATTTCTACAAATTTGATATTTTTTTTTTTTCTGACTTGCAGAATTAGGTTTTAAAACAATTTTTTTCAAAATTTTTCAAATTTTTTTTTTTCTGAAAAAATGAAAACTAGGCATTTTGTATCCATGGTAACAAAAAAATGAGATATACTTCCCCATGACTTTTTCACATCATTGATCAGATAAAACTTTGGTTTTTATGAATTGATGGTTGACTCTAACTCAGGTGTCCGCAATTTTTTTTTGTGAGCATTTAAAAATGACCTCAAAAGGGTATTTTTTACCTAATGCAAACCACATAAAAAGGGGGGTGTATGTGATTATGATTGAAAATGAATATGAAAATATCAGTTATTCGATTACATTAATAAAATGCATATATTTAATAAAATCATAAAAAAACATTCTTTCTCTTAATCATTTATTATGAAAAATTATGTTGAAAATAGCCTTTTTGAGCTTAAATTCATAGATATTGAGAAGAGGTAAAACCGGTCATCGGTTGCTATGGCAACCAATGTGCATAGCAACCAAAATTTTGCCATTTTTTGTTTGTTTCATCAAAACTAGTAAATGTGTGAAGTTTGAAGAAAATCCATGACCATGCGTGCCACACTCCCTATGTTAGAGTTGAAATGGTTACAGAGAACCAGTATTAAGTTTCAAAGTAAATTATCAATACTTAATTCCGTTACAAAGCAGATTATGTAATGTAATTAACACTCAAAAACGATATTGTTCGGAATTAAATTGTGTTTGGAAAAAACTCTTTGATGATCAGTTGGTCCGTAAAGGCTTTTTGTGAAGTAAAATAACTGTCTCTGTTTATTACCTCTTTTTAGCAGCCAATACGTCCCACCGTCCATTCCATTATAAGGACATGGTAGACGAAACGCGCGTATGGCGTACTAAATTATAATCCTGGTACCTTTGATAACTATATATCCACAGTCTACAATCTTGTGAAAAACGGGTTGGTATTGAAAGTAAATGGAGCCAAATGACAGGCTTTAGAAAAAGGTTATGTGTATATCGTGAGAAAAGACAAAAATTAAAAACGAAAATCGCCCATGTTTTACTAAATTCTTACCGATTTGAATTCAAGGAAAATCGAACGCGCAATAAAAGCATCAAATAAGAAAACCTAAATTTTAAGATACTATAATGATTAATTAGACGAAATATAATGGAATGGGCATCATAGTATGTTATGTATTAACAATGCGAACAAGAAAAAAATAATCTCATAACAGTTCTTAACTTACAAAGACAAGAGCACTAAGGAAATGAATAAAAGGCAAGATGAAAAACCTATTGGAAAATGTATCAGGAAATAACTAGATATGTGTTCAAAGTCTGAATTCGATATCAACATCAGAGGGAAGTAAAATTTCAAAGTAAGAATAAGAAATAAAAATGGAGACAGCTATATACCACAAAGCGCGAGAGAAACTAGAATAAAAGGACAAACAAAGATTGTCAGGTGCGACAAGTATGTAATTTAGAATTCATGAAAACGAGGAATAACAGAATGGCGGGAACAATATATGCATAAGTGAACGTTCATTTTAAAAATAAAATCGTCAAAGCCGACAATATCAAGACACCGGCAAAACAAAATCAAATAGTGAAATGAACCAGCAACAAAATCGGAAAACTGAGACAACAGTGCATGTTGAATAGCAAATGAACATCATAGAACATTTCAACGACTATTTATAAAAGGAGTGAGTAAAAGTCTACTAGGAGCACACAGTAATTGTCGAACTTTAAACTGATATTTTCGCCCTTTAAGCAAAATGTATTAAAAAGCATGTTTATTTAATTGTCTGTGAGATTTATATAAATTGACGCTATTGTTTGAGTTGTAAGTGACAAATGGCAAGAAGGAAAGAAGGAAAGAAGAAAGTAACACTTAGAATACACGTGGAATGAAAAGTTATGAATTCAGAGAATAACGACAGCATACAAATTTTAAAAGGGTTAGTAGTTGTTGATAAAATCGTTGACGGCATGCATCATTTTGAATAGGAATATATATAGAATGACGTAAAATTGAACCTCAACTGACATATTATTGCATGTTCCATGAAACTGAGGAGAAGTTTGATATACCGGATTTAAAATAAAAAATATGGAAAACGCAAATATACACACAATAACTAGCAGGCACACGAACTGCTACTGCTTCTACAATAATAATAAGAATTATATACTGTAATCAGTCTCCAGTTCATTGGTCAGTTTCTTATACATAAAAGTAATTTAGATATCTAAAGTCATATTCAGTATTGGATTTCTTAAAAAAAGGACCTAGAGACCAATTATCCATTTTCAAAAAGGCTGAAGACTTTTTCCTTCAACGACTAAATGTTTACCCAATGAATGAATATTCTGACATTAAAAATCAACATATGGCAATCTATGAAAACAAAATATGTTGTATGAATTCAAACTGTGCACTAGAGACCAAATGACGCAGAAGGTTGTTAGCAATTATAGGTCGCCGGTAGCCTTTCACCAATGATCAAATCCCATGCTGCACAACAAGCTTTACAATACCCTGAAATAACAAATTTATTTAAAACAATTCAAAAGAGAAAATTAACAGCCTATTTTCTGCATTTTTTGGTATAATCGAACTATACAAATAAGATAAACAGCAAAAAACGACAACAACTGTAGAACAGGCACTCATAACCGTTGTGACAAATAGTAACAATTAGAAGTAACACATATAACTCGTATGTTAACTTGTGGACTGTACTAGAGTTACTATAGGGATATTTTTTTAGCAGAGCGCTCAAATTGGAGAAGCTAAATAGATGAAAAATAACACACTAGTACTAATGATGGAGAGCCTAGCACAGCAGATAACAATAGTTGCGTTGAAAATGATGTAGAGATTGTCTTGTGTTGCTGGTATAAATTCCAGTGCTAGAGATGTTGAATCTAGCACTGCAGACGTTTACTCCATCGCTGAATATATAAAGTCCAGCTCTGAGGATTATACTCAAGATTTGAACATGTACATAGCAGCGTCGGAGATTTCGTATATATATTTTTTAAAAAGCGTTTGATAAATATTACAATTTATCTTTTATACAGTTTCACGGACACGTACATGTATGCAGTGTTGTACAAATGTATGTATCCGTTTAAATCATGAATATGATAACGTGTAGTGGAAAGAAATCTTTTCCCGATTTTTTTTTTTATAGAATCGTTATATATTTATAGGGAAGGAAAAGATATCCAGCATTGCATGTATTTGCTGTTAAAGGTGAAGTGTTTTAACACGAGCTTTTTAAATGATAATCCCTGTACAGGAAGTTAGCCGGTGAACGATTCGCCATTTTGGCGCTTTTGATATCCGACCATGCGGTATGGGCTTCGCTCATTGTTGAAGGTCGTACGGTGACCTATAATTGTCAATGTCGATTTCATTTGGTCTCATGTGGAGTGTTGTCTTATTGACAATCATACCACATCTTCTTTTTTATACTTGTAGGTAATGTGTGTGACACTTAATTACCTCCCTAGACTAGAAACAATAGGAGATTCATATAAAAAAGGTTAAGAACAAGAATGTGACCATAGTACACGAATGCCCCGCACTATCATTTTCTATGTTAATTGGACCGCGAAAATGGGGTAAAATCTTCAATTTGGCATTAAAATATCATAGGTAACATGTTTACTAAGTTTCAAGTTGATTGGAATTCAACTTCATCAAAAACTACCACGACCAAAAACTTTAACATGGCGCGGGACAGACGGACGAACTGACGGACGAACGGACGCACAGACAAGAAAACATAATGCCAATAAATTGGACATAACAAACACCAGCACTAAGACTAAACATGATAGATATAACGTCCACAGTCTGATCAAGTTGGTATTTATACACGCTTTTAGGATAAATGTCCCCCCTTTTACCTCACAAGTATGGAAAACATGAATTACTCAGCGTTATTTCCAAAATCATACCTCACTGAAATAAATCTCGTAAACTGCACTCTTTTTGCTTGTTACGCTCCAAAAAACAGGAGTCAAAACTTTCGATCTAAACAAAAACGACAAACATCTGAAGTTTACATTAGCAAGAATTAGCGTGATATAATAGTAAGATGAGTTCATTCGCCTAAATGTACGAACTTGTGATAATTAAACGAAGCAATCCTATTGTCAAGCGCTTCCTCTACTACCCAAAACGAGAATAAACAAGGATCGAAACTTATAAATTCAGAAAAACACGTGTCTAAAGAATTTTCATTTATTTACCTTTAAGCAAATATAACGGATCAACAAGTTTTTGTGCTTTTCTGTTCACATTGAACTTGTCAAAGATGTATGAAAAATCAACCTTTTAACGTACCTTCCCCTAACATAAATTAATGTACCATTTACAGTATACACATACTCCCTATAGACAGTTCACAAGCAAACACAAAAGTCGTTACCATTCAATGAAAATTACTTATTGGCAAGTAATGAAAATGAAGTATTAATAACTCGTTCGAATGACCTAGGTGACAATTATGAATAATAGATAATGTTTAATGTTATCTGTACCTTCCTGCATGTTGATAACACCTGGAGAATAACCCATTATCAAGATAACAATGTAAAACATGGCTTTAGGTTAAACATAAATATAGAGCATCTCGCTGAAGGTGTAAGTCGCTTATCAGACGTCCATCGACCTTCATATTTCATTGCCTTGTCAATATATACTTACACTTTAAAATTCAAATATTAAAAGTATGTCACGAATCTAGATAGATTTGGCCAATAATCAAAATATATTGACAGTTTTCTCCTCGTCTAACAGTATGTAATTAGAGTTGCAGTGATTGCCTTCAGTTGATTTGTGAACTGTCTGTAGGATAATACAACTAAAAAATAAAGGAGGAGTTAACCGCGTGCTTATATCAAAATTACATAGGACAAATTTAATATTATGAACATTTGGGATTGACTTATGTATTGTTATTCAATAGAGCACGCCTGATTGCAATTTCTAATTTATAAGTAATTTCCTATGTATATTAAAATTTCGTGGTGATGTTGACTATTTGGACGGGTGGAAAATAATTTCCAATGCTTTCGCCCACCTGTTAGATACTTGCATACTTAAAGGAATCACCCGTGTTGAGATTTTACAACAGATTACGGATGTATGTTATATTTGTCTGGATGTAGAAAAAGTGAGAATGCAGTGGAGTTTACATGAAATATTAACCTTCACAGCAACTTTAATTGTGTCTCTAAATTTGATTGAAAGTTCAAAATTGGTAAGTTATTTTCTTTACATAGAACTGATAATTAGCGTTGTAAATATAATGTAAAATTTTTGAAGTAACATACAAATATTTAATTTTTGAGTGTGCATCGCTTACTTGAAGAACGAACTCTCAGTACAGATTAACCGACATATATAATTTAGTGTTTATTAATTAGGTGTTTTTTCCTGGTAATCTCCAGAAAACTATGAATCTTAATCTAAAATTAATTACACCGAAGGTAATCTTCGATACTGATAATTATTTCATTTTAGGATAGTGTTTATTGGTAAATGTGATGGTATAATTGTTTTTGCTATTTTGGAATAGTTCGTGACTTCCGAATACATTTCCAGTCAAAAACTCATTAACAGGTGCTGTTTCTGAATAGGTTAGGTGTCATTAGTTCAAACGAATGAAAAATAACGCTCATCCTGTAGACATTTCTCATTAATCATTAAAAAATAGGAAAAAATATGAAGCATTACTTCAAACTATCAGGAAGTGTAATTGGCGATAATCGTAACTGTTTTACTAACACCACGACTGAGGGTAATGTTGCGAAAACTATTTTTAGAAAACATCTTGCGCGTGTTCTGTTTTTTCTTATATCTACAGAAATTATACTAATTATCTTGTTTACTTACTTAGTCTATAATTACTACTACTATGTTTTTACGTAAAACTGATAGGAACTCTACACACATCCTGTTTAACCTTCACGCTGTGTCACGGGTTTTAGCAACTTTCTACTTCATTTTTAACGAAGCATATTTCCCCAAAAACCATTTTAAGTGTAGTGCCTTTGAAAATGATCAGGAAATACTTCTAATAAGAACTACCACCATGTCTGATTTTCAGATCATCATCAATTGATTAAAAAAATATACTATATCTTAAAAATAATTATTGATAAAATATCTGGTGGAATGAAATTTCTCTTTGATTTTTTTTTTTACCGACTATTATTTCTTTTTAGCAGACGTCATTAATAGTACGTGCGCGTAAACTCATTTCTCAAAGTTGTATTCATTGATAAAAGTCCTCAATGACCCTTTCCCTCGCTCAAGGATTTAATTTACGTTTCAATTCAAATCAATTTCAATTTTAGTGAAACGGTTTTTACGTCCGAGACATCTGAATAGAGGAACAGCTCAATGAATAATTTCGAAGTACATTTTAAAAACTATTTGTATACAAACGGAGTGGAATGTTTCTTTTCTTTAGAAAGTATGAATTTAATGACAACGGAACACACAGAACTACTACCGTTTAAGAAAAAAAAGAAAATTAGAGAAGATTTCCCTTAGAAACATCGGTTTATACTCAAAAATAATCACTCTAAGTTTAACGGAATAAATGTAATGCTAGTTGATATATAATATTTTATAGTTGTGTTTATAGTTCATAGTTATTGCTTTATTAAATTTGATATTTCAGTTATTCAGTTCAATTTTGGTTAACGCTTATTTTCTTAAAAAATTAATACTTGTTTGAAAATAGGATTTCTTTCAAGGATACTACTTAATCAAAGACCTATTTTTATTTATAGTACACCATTATTATCTGTTGTGTTTGATGGTTTATATTATAGTGAATTATACTACAAACGGTCAACATATAATTTCCCATGAAACATATCTATTATAGTTTGAATCCATGCATGTAATGTTAAAACATAATATCTTTTTGAAAGAACCCCTTCCTGTACTTCGCCCATTTGAAAGTCAATCCCATGTTTTGAAGGAGAGAACGTTATTGCTCTGCTGAAAGTATAAGTGCGCAGCCACATTTAGCAGAACCGACTAAATGCTTAGGAAGGTTCAATCGGACTGTGGCCTATTACAAGGCAACATTTCTAACCCTGTCAATTATGCCCTATTAATTTTCCGTTGGCAGTTTGAATTCGTGGTCGAACATAATTAAAATTAGTTATCTCATGCAAATAATACTAGATTTTTTTACATGATGTGACAAAAAGTTAACGTATTTTGTGCATCTTTGGTAAGCGGTATTATAATGAAGATTTGTCGACAGTTTATTGTGTTAGTTCAATAATAAGCACCTTTATTACATAACTGTCATGAAAAAGTGGAAATACTTGACTATATATGTAACACACATATATAGCAATAGCATTTAGAAAGATGGCAGGGTAGTTAATTCATAGAAAGAAATTTGAAGTACTATACGTATATTTGGTATCAATGGAACTTTATTAGTAATATTGCTGTGAGGAATTAAGCTCCAATAGTCATGATAGTTACAGTCGAGGCCAGAATTTTAGGATTTACAGTTTATAAACTATTCTTAGTCTGACACTCTGTAAGTGCCTTGAACGAAATGTTAGAGCAAAATGTCAAACATCTGATATCAAGAGGCAACACTTGAAATGAATAAAAATACATGAGGTTAAAAAAATGCGACCAGCATACTTTTAATAGTCAGCTAAATGGTGATTGATTTTTGTAGTTAACCCTCTAACCGAAATTTTTGGCATTTTGACGGGTTGTTGCATTACTGCTCATTTTCTGTAAACTAATTTGATGTAGATTATTTAGTAAGACATACATCCGTCTTGTAGTGCATTCTCAAAATTACACAAACACTACACACAGCAGTGTCGATGACCTATTTACTGGTTAGTGTACTAGTACTGTCAAGTCGTCATTTATAGACTACTAATCGAACACGTAACACACTTGGATGTCCTTCGTGCTTAAATTGTCCTTTCTAAATCTTTTGATTCAAGCCTCGCTGATAAGTCTTTTATAGACGAAGCGCGCGCCTGCCGTACACACTTTTAATCCTGGTATTTATAATGAGTTTATAAATGTCCGTTTGGTATCTTTCGCCTCTGATTAATAGCTATCTAGTTTACGACCTGTTTATTTAAAAAAGTACAACATTATAAGTACTTTTGAGGGATAAAGGACGTTAAGCAACAAACAATTAATAAATCAATTTGAGGGATCTGTAGTAAAACAAGTCTTTTCAGATCACCCCAGGTTTTTGGAAGTGTTCTTGTTGCTCAGTCATGAGTTGTTTATATGTGTTTTTATACTGTTGTTTCTCTTTATTTTGTTGTTGACCTTTTTTTTTACCATGGCCACTGTCAGCTAATTTTCGGCTTATCGTTCATTGGAATGTCCCTTTCGTATCTTTCGCCCCTCTTTTTTTAATTCAAGTTTGATGTATCCTTGTTTTGTTTTTTTATTCGTTTTTGTTGAAGGGAAATCCAGAAAAGCACTTTGATCATATTAAATTTATTTGTATAAAATGTTATTTGTATTCATTGTCATATTGATGTAAGGTCATAAAACACCCATATTATACAGCTCTGGCACATGTTGTTTTCATTGTTATCAAGTCTTATATCACTTATACAAGTCCATCTGAACTGCAATTCAGTAAAACTGAATGACGAATTCGTGTACACAAGTTTTGTGTTTTAAAATAATAATTCATCAGGATCAACATATAATTGTGCGACTGCGATCTTTGAGATAAGCTAGGGACTTGTGAGCTTTTTATGTCATGTGCGACTGGGGACTTTGAGATAAGCTAGGGACATGTGAAATTGTTATGTCATGTGCGACTGGGGACTTTGAGAAAAGCTAGGGACTTGTGAGATTTTTATGCCATGTGCGACTGAAGACTTTGAGATAAGATAGGGACGTGTGAGCTTTTTATGTCATGTGCGACTTGGGACTTTGAGATAAGCTAGGGACATGTGAGCTTTTTATGTCATGTGCGACTGGGGACTTTGAGATAAGCTAGGGACATGTGAGCTTTTTATGTCATGTGCAACTGGGGACTTTGAGATAAGCTAGGGACATGTGAGCTTTTTATGTCATGTGCGACTGGGGACTTTGAGATAAGCTAGGGACGTGTGAGTTTTTTATGTCATGTGCGACTGGGGACTTTGAGATAAGCTAGGGACGTGTGAGTTTTTTTATGCCGTGTGATCCTGTTTTTTTGGTTCCTGGTTCTCTGTCTTTAGTTTTTATGGGAAAGAGTTGGTAGACTGTTGTATGTCTTTCGTCGTTTTGCTTTCGTTTTTTTTGGGCAATGGTTTTGTCGATTTCTGCTCGATTTTTGAAGTTTGGGACTCTTTTCTAAAACTAAAATGCCCAAAAGTAAATGTTAAGATAATTATAGTTATTTGAACTACTTTATTATTAGATGTTAACGACCGGAGTTGATAATTATAGGTATTAATTGCTGCATATTTAAAGCGACTATGAAGGTAAAACTCTTACTTATTTATATAATTACAACTTCATAGGCTATAGATATTTGTTGACTGGAATCAATATTTTTTCCAGATGTTTCATCTTTAAATATGTATATACATTAGCATTTCCTTCCAGGTCTCAATTCCTTTGCTAATTAGTTTGAATCTTATTTCGGAAAACATGTTAACGTATTTTAAACGCAGAGATATGTTTAAAATAGCTTTGACATGTGTTTGTCGATGATAAAATCTACAAGTTCAGCTTATGAATGAAATATTTTATCCTCAAGAAATCGACATTTTAAGATTAATATCAACTGACTTCGCTGTAGATGTCAGGAATTTGTCCTGAGGACGCGTGTCTCTCATAATCTGCTTTCTTTTAGTTAAAATCAAAAGAAAATGACATATTTTCACTGTTATTATTTTACATCTCTGATAATAAATGAACAAGTGAGAAAACACCTTTGCTTTATACAGATAGTTTGATGATGACGGTTTAATTAAAAATAATAGCTTTGAACTCTGGAATAAGATACCTTATTACCTTAAACATATTATTCAAATTGTCCCAAAAGATATTTACTGATCATGACATATTAATGAAGTGGACACTCTGTAGTTGTTAAACACAATTCGTGCGTCCGAAGTGATTTTCTTGATTTCTCTCCACCAGGAACACTCCACCCTAATAAATGAACGTCGAGGATTTATGAATATATCAATACATAAGGAGCTTGACTAGGTATAAAAGTTATTTGGTATTGGGAAGGGCTTTTTCTTGATAATCATTTTATAAAATTGAAAATGGAAATGGGGTATGTGCCAAAGAGATAACAACCCGACCATAGAACAGAAATCTGCAGAAGGTCACCAATAGGTCATCAATGCAGCGAGAAACTCGCGCACCCGGAGGCGTCCTTCAGCTGGCCCCTGAACAAATATAAACTATAAACAAGAAGATATGGTAGATCACTAGTTCATTTTGTTTAGTTTTAACTAGAGACAAATTAAAAGATCTCTGGTGTATTCGACCACACGGTACGAGTTTTTTTCTCATTGTTGAAGGCCGAACGGTTGCCTATAATTGATTGCACCCACTTCATTTGAAATTTGATGGATATGAAAAAGAAGATGTGGTATGATTGCCAATGAGACAACTGTCCACAAGAGACCAAAATGACACAGAAATTAAGAACTATAGGTCACCGTACGGCCTTCAACAACGAGCAAAGTCCATACCGCGTAGTCAGCTATAAAAGGCACCGAAATGAAAATGTAAAACAATTCAAACGAGAAAACTAATGGCCTTATTTATATAAAAAGAAATAAACGAAAAACAAATATGTAACACATCAACAAACGACAACCACTGAATTACAGGCTCCTGACTTGGGACAGGCACATACTTACATACTATGGCGGGGTTAAACATGTTAGCGGGATACAAACCCTCTCTCTAACATGAGACAATGGTATAACAGTACAACATAAGAACGAACTATAAAAAACAGTTAAAAAAAGGCCTAAACATACAAGTGGACGTGGACGGGAACTTGTACATCCCAACAATAAAAAGAGTACTCGCAGTTATCTGACAGCTAGTTCAAAGCCACTAACAACTCATAAAAAAATCATGCATTTATGACTAAATTATCAATCCGTACACATCCAACATCCAATGGATTTAGTGTAAAGACGTCATAAACAGTCAGAGGAAAACATGACCTTGTGCAATGCCAAGTTAGTTGTGTCAACGGCAATCCGATACCACAACTTATTATTTTTCATATTATAAGAAGATAGACAACTGTATGAATTTTGTTTATTCTATTTCAAAAGGGAACTTTCTGAATTTTGATTGGTTTAATGATTGTTGTAAATGTCCAGTGACAAATATTTGCATATTATGCATATTGGAACAAGAACAAATTAATAATTGATGCAATAGATATATTCTGCAAAGTGGATCGAACGAGATGAAGGGTGTGAATTTCGACTGCCACATATAATGAAAAACATCGTTCAATGAAGTTTAAATATAGAAAAAAATCGTAAGAATGGAAAACTTGACTCGCACATTTATATTTTTCGTGTAAAGAGAGATATGGGATTAAAGTCAACAAATATGAAACAGCTATCCATCAGAAGGACATCATGTACATAAATAAACATCTATTAGTCACCTTATAAGGTGGTATAGGACGAGATGGGATCTACTTCAAAGTTCTCAACAGACTTATACATTCTTCTGGCATTCAAACCTCTCGTGACTAGAAGTAAAATAATCCTTGGGGAAATTCGAAGGTATACACTTTTCTGTCTATGCCATTTTATTCTTAGCTTTCTATCGTGTTCCTAATTGAATTAAAATAATATCAGATGAAATCTAACAGTTAAATAACCAGCCGTGAATGCGTATACATTAACAATTTCTAAAATTAAATTTCTAAATGCTATTAGACTATTTGAATGTACGTTTTAATTACAAAAAACAGTTATGGTGATATTTTTAACAATTACTTCAAAATGTCAAGAGGCACAACACAACGATTTTAGTTGTAATTGTAGAATTACCTCTTTATCGAAAATCAAACACCAGTTTTATTGAAAAGATATTTAAAAGTCAAATTCAATTTTTGCAATAACGAGTTTTTCATTTGGGTAGTAATAAACTAGACTTATTTGATTAACGTAATATAATTATACTGTCTATATATAGCTCATGTCTGTTTGGTTTTTAAAATTGATTTAAAAGGGTTTTTATAAATGTCAACTGGTGATGGTATTAAAGACAATTTTGTCCCTTTAATTCGAAAATCATAGCAGTTTTAAGAATTACAAATCGTTGAAATAACACCCTCCAACAGTTCACAAGACACAAGTATTTCGCGCATCAAATGGAAGTTTTTAACGACCTTGACTGGCTATACAGCCCTTGCACGGTCGGTATTTCGCGCATGAATAATGCTTTGTTCTTATAAATACAATCATAGCTAGGCTCCCTAGAATCTTTGGTGGGGACATCAATGTTCTGCGGTTGCATTCTTCTAATTTTTTAATATTAATATTCTTATTTTTCAGGATATAGACAGCAAACGAACAACAGTTCACAGAATGATCCAGAAAGCAAATACTTCTTTAGACAATCTTCTGTCCAGTAAATTATTAAGTGACAATTATAGCACGTGGTCTGCTTGGTCTAGATGTAACAGAAGGTGCGAACAAACTCGGAAACGGACATGTATGCATCACAAAGTATGTGGTGATACAATCGTCAAAGACAAACAAAA
The DNA here is from genome assembly GCF_036588685.1 of Mytilus trossulus. Taxonomy (NCBI): domain Eukaryota; kingdom Metazoa; phylum Mollusca; class Bivalvia; order Mytilida; family Mytilidae; genus Mytilus; species Mytilus trossulus. The sequence continues at coordinate 64,964,928 of NC_086379.1, forward strand.
GTGTATAAGAAAAACTGGTACCTGTAACTCTTTATCGTACAAAGTTATAGGCTACAGAAGGAGAAACAGACTGATAGAAGAACTTTTATATGACTTGTTATATGATACATGGTCCAATTGGGGAAGGTGTACTCGTGCGTGTAAACGAAGACGGAATAGAAAATGTAAAGAATCCGATATATGCGGTAGTAGTTATATTCAAGAAGAAAAGAAATGCAAACCACGAAGGACATCTTGTAAAAAAATAACTCTTAATCCATTTTATTCTTCATCTGAAAAAAAAAGTAAACATAGACGTAAACCAGGTTTTAAAGATCGCGAGCCATCAAGACCAAGACCGAAAGGTACGTAGATTTATATGGCAGGTATATTATATATTGTCCTCTCTTTTGGATTTCGAAAACAAAAATGGGTTAGTAATTAACTAAGGAACTTTATTAACTTGAAACATGAATATATATATATATTGTTCCACTTCGCTGATTTTGTTATGAAAATAAAACCAACCACCAATGTTTATTTCATCTAAAACGCAATATCCAAAATATAAGAAAAGTAATGAAATTCAAGCTGTTCCAGATCGGCCCACATACCTATCACTAAGATGAACAAATTCTCAAAGATTAAAATTGTTGAGCATAGCATATAATCCAATGCCTACAAACATATTTGGGAAACATTGTAGTGTATTATATATCCGTATATTCACCATGGGTTCGGCCAACATATGTATTGGTTTGAGACCTTTTCATGAACCAACAACATACAGTACCGTCGAATACATATGCTTTGACTTAATGGACCAAATAAGAAACAAAAACTATATGCATTTTCTTTTTTTTTAACGAGTGATGAACTGAAACAGGATGCGATTCTCAGGATTTATCAACTTTTGTGCTAGCCATATTCCTAGATTTATTAAAATATCTTTGATATAAACCGTGGTAATTTGATACCAAGGAGATATGTAGGCATCTGAAGACTTGCAATATTGTGTCGAATATTATGTTTAAATTTCGAAACGGCACAACTCTCTCAAAAATAATCGATGGTTATTTTTTTTTAATCTCAAGCAGGCATGGGGTAAAGCAAATTCTATGGTCGGGTTGTTGTCTCTTTGACACATTCCTCATTTCCATTCTCAATTTTATTGTAATTGTAATGCATGGTAATTGCGTTACATATTCCCAAATAATTGCATGTAAATAAACTCATCATATATACCAGGACTAAATTTAGTATATACGCCAGACGCGCGTTTCGTCTACAAAAGACTCATCAGTGACGCTCGAATCCAAAAAAGTTAAATAGGCCAAATAGAGTACGAAGTTGAAGAGCATTGAGGACCAAATGTGTAATGCAGCAATGTTTCGCTCAGCCGACATATGGATAATGTAAATTTTTTACATACATTTCATTAAACTCAAATGAGAAATGTATAGGTGCAAAAGCGCTTTCAGTGTCGATTCTCTGTGAAATTTTTCAGACAGACTCTTTAAAACTATCGATCTGCGTTTAATTACGAACTTTTCGGGCATATTACTATAGTGCACCGACCGAAACGATGAGTTTGTGGCCTTGTATCACTAGCGATATTTTACAACAAATTGAGAGTTTTTAACGAAATTGACTGGCTATTCAGTCCTTGCACGGTCGGCCCTGGCTTGCGCCTTTTTGTGTAGACATGTGGTCCGAGTACACAGTTATCGTCCTTTGATTTTCGAATATAGTCCTTAGTGTGGACAGTGTGTTACTTGCCAATTTTTGTTATACCCCTTCCAAATTTAACTCTCCATGTTTTATGCCTCATATAGCAAGTTGGGGGATGAAATGACACTGTAAAAAAATTTGGGTAATAAATATTTAGGTAAAGTAGTGATTAGGTCCAGCTGAAAAAGGTCAAAAATTAGCACTTCGGAAGCTGTCAAAAGATTTCATGGCCCCCTTAACACAAAATTGTCCATATTTTAAGTTAGAGCTGATGAAGTTTTCTATAATTTTGATATAATTTGTCCCAAAAGTAGTACAACACACTGTAAAAATATTATTGAGAAAGCGCACTGGTGGGATTTTTTTTATTTACATTTATTGTCTAAAAGAAATGCACTACGAAATAACTGTGTACTCGGACCATGTTATCGCGATCTTCGATCTTTAAATACCGGAAAAGTCGTCTGATCTGCTGTAAATTTATCGATGGTGATTTCCGATGACAGGTGATATGTTCATAGCAGAAGACTCAAAGTTTCCATCATTAAAATCAATCCATTATTACGCTTGATACGCCAACCCCCTTTCCAGTCGTACAATCGAATAGGGAAAGGTTACGGTTCTAGATTGCAACACACTGATTTTATAACCTATACACTATTGGAAAGGCCCTGAAATTTTTTTTAAAAGATATTTTTTCTGACATAGATATTAAACAAACAGTCTGCTATATACATGTCAAATAGTTTTACATTTTGTTCTTTGAAGACCTTACTTCACTAGTATCGAACAATGTACAGCTAGCAGTGAAAAATTATGGCGGAACTAAGAATTTAGTAGCATAGATTTTAAAGGCTAGTCGTGTGCTATGTTTTATATATGTTATATATATAGCAAAAGTTTGCACTGGAACTTGGTGCAGAAAAAAATGGTACCGTTAATGTTATTGTTCGGAGATAGATTTGTTTGTTGATAAATTAGCATTTATCCTGTGAATTTAACAAATCAAAAATACCTAAGTACATAAAATTAAGAATACCTATTATTATAAAACATGTAAGCAACACACGCCCTATATTTTATCTGTATAATTTGTCTGCGACAATGCAGGTATTAATGGGCTGGATAATTATTTCCTTTGTTATCCTCAGTATTGCATAAAACACAAATATACAGTCTTAACAAACTAACTTCCAGACGGCATATAAATGGAACGCAATACGTAAGTGCCACACCTTTAATTGTAAAAGTAATTCATATATTCAGGCATATTGCTGTTTATATTTAATAACTTATACCATCAAAGAAAATTAAATTACGGCAATGTCAGACCGGTTATTTCTCCGATTCATAATATTAATTGTAGATAAATGATTTCTCGCCAAAGTGACGTTGATGACTTTTCGCTATTAACTCGGTAATAACTAGTTCCTCGATATTGATCTGAAATTGAAAAATACCCTATGATTGATCACCCTAAAACAAATACGTATGGTCCTGTGTTAGATAACGTGGTAAAATGTCTATAAATGTCTGACCCGATTTATTTAATAAACTGGAGATTTATAGACATACGACGTTGGTATGTCTTGAGTGAAAACGTTTTGATATACAAATAGCTATTTATTACATTACAGATATATAAGAGGGACTGGCTGACTAAAAATCAGTATAAAATTGTACCTGCTACTAAATTAAATCAATGCTGTGCTTATTTTTTTTTTATCTGAATTCAAATTTGAAACAGTATTTTTTGTATGTATACGTTCATAACAATTTGGCGGTAATAATGTTGTTCTTCGTTATTGCTATAACGATTCCATAAGACAACTTTGGTTTCAGTTACATTCAGTGAACATTCTGTAAAAAAACTGCCCAAAAAGTGGCAAAGGCGTCGTTGCTTTTTACTGTTTTTCTGTTTGTATACCTTCTTTAAAAGAATCAACGCATCCGATAAAAATGAAAAATGGACCGAAAAATGTTCTAAACCAGAATTTTTCAATCTAAGGAAGGATATAGGGAATCCATTCATGACACAAAATTAATGTATCATATGTACAACTAAAAACTCGCAAAAAAACGCTTTTTTGGTGTTCCTCGAGCTATTAAACCAAGTGTTCCAAATGGTGAAGTTGAAATCATCTCTTCGTTAATTTTACGGACGCCATCACGAGTTGGTTGACCGTTATGGAATAACCGGTTCACAAATGATATCGGATATGGTTACGTCGTAACTACAATTCCATCACTTTCATGAATGTGACCTACCTAATAAGACTATTTACCTGATTTGTTATAACATAAGCAACACGACGGGTGCCACATGTGGAGCAGGACCTGCTTACCCTTCCAGAGCATCTGAGATCACCCCTAGTTTTGGTGGGGTTCTTGTTACTTATTCTTTAGTTTTCTTTGATGTGTCATGTGTTCTATTGTTTAACTTATTTCATTTTTAGCCAGACGTTGTCAGTTTATTTTCGATTTATGAGTTTTTATGTCCCTCTGGTATCTTTCGTCCCTCTTTTTTTTTTAACATGGACCAAATAAACTCTCACTTCACTGTTAGTTCAAGACGAACCTTTCTGAAGTACGACTGGCTTCAGTGGGATTTTTTGCAAAAATATTTGAGTCTAATGCTAGAGTCTTACCCGGATTATACAAAGTCATGTACTTGTAAAATTACAATCGAACAGCAACACCTACAACAAAAACAGCAATAAGAGACCCTACTGTGTTGACATTCTTTTAGTAAAAACAGCAATCAGAGACCTATCTGTGTTTACAAAAAAACTAAACAGCAATCAGAGACCCTTCAAAAAACAACAACAAGAGACCTAGCTATGTTTACAGAAAACAGCAATCAGAGACCTTACTGTGTTTACAAAAAGCCAGCAATCAGACACATGAGTTTCAAATTACTAAAGTATGCTAGAGTCTTACCCGGATTATACATGTTCTTTGTAAATTGCAATCAAACAACAACAAAAAAACAGCAATCAGAGACCCTGTTGTGTTTACAAAAAAAAACATCAACCAGAGACCTAGCTGTGTTTACAAAGGCCAGTAATCAGAGACCTTGCTGTGTCTACAAAAAGCCAGCAATCAGAGACCTTGCCGTGTCTACAAAAAGCCAGCAATCAGAGACCTTGCTGTGTTTACAAAGGACAGCAATCAGAGACCTTGCCGTGTCTACAAAAAGACAGCAATCAGAGACCTTGCTGTGTTTACAAAGGCCAGCAATCAGAGACCTTCCTGTGTCTACAAAAAGCCAGGAATTAGAGACCTTGTTGTGATTTCGAAAAGCCAAAAATCAAAGACCTTGCTTTCTTTAAAGTGCTTAGAAACTTTCATTACACAAACCAAGAATGTTAAAATTTATAGATCAAAATTCTATCATTGAATACAGAAAAAAAGTAATTAATAACAGTACAGATTGCTAAGAATAACGGGAAGGTGGAAAGTAATTAAAAGATGATGTTTGATGTAAAACGTCAATTTAAATTACCAAATTATTTATATCTTATGCTTAAAACCGCATCAAACAATTATATAATAGTAATCCGTTTGAAGGTTTTGTTAATCGTCTTTTTATACCTACTATACAGAACAGGAAGAACCGACGGCAAGCATACACAAGGAATTCGAAACTACCGATGATTTAACGATCAAATAGCTGCTATTGATTGGGTCTTATTTAAATGTTGCTGTAGTTGCAGTATTACAATTCCCGTGTGGAAGCGATAAATGGCATTTTGATAAAAAAAAAAAACAAGAAAAAAAACCCGGTCAATTGTTGGGGTATAAAACACATGAACAAAAAAAGGGATTATTTTAGTAGTTGTTATTCTGGGAATAAAAGTCATGGGTACCTTTGTAGTATTTTATTTCAAGGACTTCATTGCGTACAATTGGTTTGAAAGCGGATTAAAATTCAATCTTCTGGAGAACATTATTAGAAAAGTATATAACCGACCATAATGTTCTACGAACATTTCGAAGTTACAGTTTTTAATGATAAGGAGGCGGATTTCAAGTGGTTTAACATTGGTTCTGGTCTAGATTTACACCAGTCATGCCATTTCTATTGCACCATATGCGCATTTCAACAATAACTGTATCGTCATTTATGCTCAAGGCCAAAATATTTGAAAGTTCAAAACTTAATTAAAATTATGGAGTGCTGAGATAACATAAAAAAAGACCGAAATGTTTAGCATGATCCGGAAAAGCATCTGCTATGCATGAGGAAGACACATTCTTGAATTGAAATAGTTTTCTAAATATATATAACAGCAAATTAAAAAAAAACCAACCCAACAATATCTGTATTTTCATGCCAGTACAAAGAATCTGAGCTACAATTGAAAATGAAGTTATTACAGTCGAAACAGAAGATCTGTTATAAATACCAGATTCCTAAATGCGATAACATCATTAAGTAACAACGTCACCCACTGAAATACATGTTTCAAAAATTGCACATGTAAAATAAATGCATTTAGTAACTATATATTATCTACCACAATATCTTTAATGATCATATTGTTTGCTGATAGCTGTAGCATTTTCTAAAATGCTGTTTTAATAACCTGGAGCGATTGAAAGAGTCTTTAGTGACGTTTTGTTCTTTACAATCGTGTTTGCTTTGGTAAGGAATTAAGACTTGATTTTGTCCCAAGTAAATACGAAAATGAGACATTCCTAGAAATTTTGTTCAGCAAATTCAAAATGAGATGTGTGATAACTATAACTATGCAGAAATCAAACACTTTTAACATAAAGATATGCATACCATGAAAAAAAAGGGGCATGCAAGTGTTAAAATTATATAATGATGAAACAACTATTTTTTCTTAAGAAATATAAGAACTTTTAGCATTTTTTGTTTGCTTGCATTTGAAAAAACAAACACCTTGGATACATAAAGTTTTTCTTTTGTTTTAGAAAATTTATAGTTCGTTGATCATTTAAATTCGTGGTTCCCCTGTACACCTGTACCCGTGAATTCGACGAAAATTGGTATCCAACGAATTTTACTGAATTCACAGTAAATGGTTACTTAGTATATGTTTTAACTTATATGAGTGGCATTTAAGTTTTTTTTTGAAGATTCAAGATGATCTTTGTCTTTTTTAATCAAGTCTCTATCGTACATCTTGGTCTGATTATGAATATGTTTAAAACACTGCAGTCAAGCTTGATGGAGTATGATCTCCCTTGAGAAAATGTCAGAATTGACCAAACACATCAGCCTAACACTGTTGGATGTGCAAAGTTTATTGTTTACTCACGAGAAGTCGAGACAACTGTTACAATTAATCAAAGAATCCATTTTCAGGCATGCATAAACATAACAAACAAATAACTAATGTAGAAATAACGGCCACAGTTCACTTAGAATGACCAGGTCTGACATGATTACAGAATGCCGACATGCTAGTTTTAACTGACAAATCTGTGCACCATTGGTAGCAATGGATGCTCAAGTTCCTTCAGGTTAAATTCTAAAGAGAACGAGGGTTATGATCCACAAATACGTCGGGTCTTATTCGCATCACCCCCTGGTTTCAGGGGAGTAAAGATTAACATTTTTTATATTATAAAACACTGAATACATAGGCCATACTATGTATCATTAACAGTCAAGCTCGAACTGGTACCAATTCAGAACCGACCACTCAGGGTAGACATGAGATGGTCTCAACAGAACTTCCTGCGGTACCGCAGGAAAGTAAAAACCTAATATGATCCGACGTACAATTACGGGAAACGATCATAACCCCTTAATCTTGCCAGATCCCGACATCCTTTTTGACTGTGACGAATGATTTTATTACAAAACAATGAACAATTAGAATCGAGTAATTAGAATAAATGCTGCATGATTTTTATCCAAATAAAGTCAAAAGTTAAATGCATCTAGGCAAAGAACTATAATACCAGGTATTGGTATTTCCATTTTCACACTGATTGTGTCTAAATATTTAGATAAAGGTGGTAGCTATTCATGAAAATTAGCATTGACATAATAATTATAGTTCTCGAACGTATGATTCAGCTAGCAAATCCATCGGCTTGATTGTCTCCTCTTTTTTGTCCAAAAAGTTATAGATCTGGCATGTTCCGGTCATTCTGAAAAGATAAATAAACAGCAGCAGACACAATAATTGTTATTAGATGGCAGATTGCAAGGGGAGGTGGGTGGGTTTTTGAAACTTTTACATATCTACAAGATTGGCTAGTGAAATGTAATGCTGACGAGTCATGACTTTTTGTGACGTTGATTGGCGGGAAACAAGAACCGGATCCGAATGAGGCAATAATCATTTCTCTTTAATTAAATTGGTTTATCTTATAAATGAGATAAACCGTATTATATCATATATACATTTTTCGTTCACTTTAACAATGTCGAAACTGGTTTGTTTAGTTCTCTTTTGGGATTCAAAAAAAGGCAACAATATAAGCTTTAGACTACTAAACCAACAGGTTAGATTTCATTAGTTGCATGATGTCTTTTTACGTCGACTTGGAGGATTGTCATCTACTTTATGATGTATAACTATCTGTGTAGTTATTTACATACATAAATATTTAAAATAGACTGCACAGAGCTTTTAAAAGGTGTTAAAAGGATGACGCAATTGCTTGTCACAAAAAAAAAACCATTTTGTTTTGTACTTGCATATGTTGACTGAGAAAACGCTACGATATATTTTCTCAGTTGTTCACGAAAACATAGAATATTTACATTGTTTTAAAAAATAAAATAGTATGTACATTTCATTTTGAAGGTGACAAGTCGAAAAGCCATTCCACTATAATATCATCAACGTTAGAGGACATGAAAGGTCAGTGCGGAGTACGTAGTGGCGGATCTTACAGAATAGTAGGGGGTAAAGAGGCCACACCTTACAGCTGGCCGTGGCAGGTAAATCATTATGATAAAACTATCATTATCAAAGATGAAGAGCATGATATTGTCAAAAATACTCATAAATTTACACGGTTTGCATGATAACCACAAAAAAAAACCAAACTTTTACGCCAATCATTATTATATTTTTTTTTAATTTTTTTTCATTTCATTCGGTATACATTGAACAGTGGTTAGAAAATCTGTATATGTTAGAGATACATGATAGATAAAATATTAAAAATTTGAATGAAACGTGCATTAAAAATTTGCGTTAATCTTGAAAATCTATTTTACTCATCATTCATATTGTATTCTAACACTTCTTCTTAAGTCGGAACTAATTTTATGTGTAAAGGAAACAAACACCCGATTTGATCCTTATCAGGATATAAGGATAATATTATTTTTACTTCAAAATCAAAAAGAGAAAATAGTAAACGAAAATGAGACAACACCCCAAGAAAGCGCAAGCGTTAACACACACAGATTGTAAGCGAGGGTGCACAACGAGATCTGAAGGAAACATTTTTTTTTTATATTTATTAAAACTGAAAATAAAACCGTAATACTTTTAACTCTCTTAAAAATTATATTGTAATCTTATAGCATCGATAAAGAAACTGTTTGTCTTAAATAGTAGTATAGACTATATATGAAATAATGTTCTAATAGAATATACCACACCAAATATCATTTCAATGTGAAAATGTTTGAAGCAATCATAGTGAAATGTTTTTGTATGTCAACGTCAGGCTGCCTATCAAGGGCCATTACTTGGAACAATAAATATTATTATTTTCATACTATTCAACTTAAGAAACAACGGGAGGCAATGTATAGGCCTATCCTATTAAATTGAATTGGATACCCGATACTAAGCCATCTCAATCTTATTTGATTCAAAAATCATTTTCTTAGAAAAAAAATCAAATATCAGAACTCGAAACATAAATATAGTAGGAATAACATTTTGAATGTCGTAACATATATTTCAATACTAAAATATCATCTTTAAAATTGAATGCCTATTATTGTTAAACTTCCGCAATATTAATTTGACCCCAGTGTTTTCTCTCGTTCTAACTTGGTCAGATTCTTTGAATCACTTATATTTAGAAACTCTTGCACAAGTAAAAGTTACACAATTTCAAATTTATTTATTTTTTGCTTGTTTCTACCTCTAAGTTTCCTGTTACAGTACATCCATGTTGAGTAAGCGGTATAAATGTGAATATAATTTATCTGCGTAAAAAATTATTGTGGGTTGCTCTTCGCGCTATGACGATGTCTCTGAACAATGACTTGGATATAAACTACACCACTATAACTGAAACGCAAGTGCCGAAAATGAGTTGTAGAATAAAAACAATATTTGTATATTAAAATATTAAATGTATTAACTTTCCTAAATAAAATGTTACAGGTTGCAATTTTAACAAGATGGAAAGAACAATATTGTGGAGGTACACTTATCGCCCCTGGATGGGTGTTAACGGCAGCACATTGTATTCGGAAACGCGGCAAACGAAGGAGGGTCATTGTCAGAATAGGAGAACACCATATGCGTTTAGTGGAAGGAAGAGAAGTTGACCTGCGTCTTGATAGCGATTACCCACATCACAACTTTGATTACGAAACAATAACCAACGACATTGCTTTGCTTAAACTCAAGAAACCGGAAAAAGTAAAGAACAACGTTGAGTACGCATGTCTACCAGAGGAAGGAGAAGACATTCCAGACCAAACAATGTGTATGACAGTCGGATGGGGAAAGGAAACAAATACGCGTCTTTTTGGATCGACTGTTTTACAAGAAGCTGAAATTCCTATTGTCAACAAGAAGAAATGTCGGAAGGCATTCGACTACAAAATAACTGAGAAACAGATATGCGCGGGCTACAAAAAAGGCGGGATAGATTCGTGTGCTGGTGACAGTGGGGGCCCACTTTTATGCCCAAAGAATATCAACGGTACAACGCGATGGATTGTCTACGGTGTAACAAGTTACGGGGAAGGGTGTGGTCAGAAGGGTAAATACGGTATTTATACAAACGTTTCACATTATATTCGTTGGATCAACAAAATTATAAAACAGAATGAAAAACCGTAAAATGTGTATGCATGAGTAATAAAAAGAACATCACATACAAGGAGACAGAGAAGGGTTAAACGAGTCATTAACTCTCATTACATGCTACTAAGGATAATTTTTGAAGATGAAAAAGATCAAACCCAAACCTTTGATTAATAGTGATAAGGTACGTTACAGTTCATACGGGTATTTTTAAAGGCAGCAAAGTGACTAACGTGTGCGTTTGTTTGAACATGTGATAGGAGAAGATTATCAATGTTTCAATATTTGTTGGATGTTGAACAAATCAAACGGGTTAACTGATTTTTTTTGCATTTATTACTAATGGTATTAATGAACTATGATTATTAACTGTACAGAAGAGAACATATGATATTATAAGTGTAGAATGATAAGTTATGGGTCAACCCCATACTGTTTTAACAACTTCAAACCATGTAAATGGCGAACATTTTCCCTGTTTAAAGGGGAATTATATTATATGATTTATATGAACACATTCCTATGGTTAATGCATTTACTGACTCTTTAGTTTAGTATTGTTCAGAGCCCCACAAATATAAAAAATATGTCAAAAAAATAAACCAAGTCTTTAGTTGTTTCATGTATTTTTCAACTCCCTCAGGCAAAGTTGACATTGACTGTTGTTTAAACGTCCTTTTTGGTAGTATATCTCTGTAACTGTTTCAGTTCTTAAACAAACGTAGCTTTCAAATATTCGGCTTTTCGCGATTCTGATGAAGTTAAACACAGAAAAGCGGTTTGGACGTATGCATAAATAAAATGTTGTTTTTTAAATTGTTTAGTTCATTCGAACTATTATCTATCTGTCCAACTTGTGGGATTTCATTACATTTCCCCAGAAGACATTTATCTTATCAGTAAAGACAAACGTATAACATTAAAAAAATATCCTTTTTGGCTAAAATAATCTTTAATATAATGTTACATGAGCGCATAACTAATTTGATATTTTCTTTTTAGACAAGAAAACAGATATGTTAGGCTTTCAAAGGACCTACACCGCGTTAACATGATGATTTACTTTGGATAATCTATCCCAATTTAGTTACAATGATTAAAACAATTTAATATGACGTTACCTGCAAATATTGAAAAACCTTTATCATACTAAAATAGATATTAGTTCCGGATACATTTTTACGTGATATTAATCATTTTTTATACGAAGAAACATACATTTATAAATAATCAACTAGTCAAGCTCTCGGGGGAAATAAATAAGCCCACCTGTATATGTTAAAACATTAAATGCTCTTGATCACACATTTGATAAAAATACTCGAAACAAGATTTTACATTTGTTGATGTCGTCAGTGTATATTAGGTGTTGTAATTAATTTGTATTTTTGATTATATTTGTGTGTTTGAATTGTACAAATGTGAGAACAAAGAATAAACATTATGAATATTCATTTTCAGTTATGCCACTCACCATAGTTTTGATTTCTTTGTATAAAGAAGCACATTCAAGTATAGCAAAATTAATCTTCTAATGTATGACACTCATAGCATATCACAAGCTTAGTAAAAGTAAGACCTTAGTATTGTTGTAGATAAAGTACAGCAAAGTGATTTTACTCCTTCATCCCATTTGCGCCCTTTGAGCGAAATTACATACATAAAATATCCATCGACTAGGCGTTTACTAGTCAAAGTTTTATTGCTAGGTCATACATGTGGGAAATTATTCGTTACATATTGAAAATTACTGTTAAATTAATTTAGAATTACTGTAATATATTATACTAGTAATTATCATATTGCAATTTAGAACTACATATTGGCATTTCACTAAAACAAACTGGAACAGAACGTATCAACGACGTCACAATGAAATAGTATTAACAAAAATACCAAACTCCAAGTTATATAAGAAAACAGAGAATTCCATAACAACTTACAAAATCAAACGTTAAACTATATCAAACGATATATACCTTTGTTAGTCTTGTATTTTTTAAATTTTAGTTTCTTGTGTACAATTTGGAAATTAGTATGGCGTTCATTATCACTGAACAAGTATATATTTGTTTAGGGGCCAGCTGAAGGACCCTCCGGGTGCTGGAATTTCTCGCTACATTGAAGACCTGTTGGTGACCTTCTGCTGTTGTGTTTTTTTAATTTTGGTTGGGTTGTTGTCTCTTTGACACATTCCCCATTTCCATTCTCAATTTTACGTAATAAATGAATATCAACTAATATGTTCCGTTATGGTTCTGGCATTTACCGCAGAAATTAGAGGTTAAACAAGGTTTTATAGCTAGCTTAACCTCACACTTCATGACAGTTGTAAGTGTTCGTTATTTTAACTGAGAAGGATGAGCGAACGCAAATAGATATAATTGGTTTATGTGATAACAATATATGGATAGAAGTGTTCAGCTACGTCGTAATATGCAAGAAGAAACCCACAAGTGTCAAATACACTTTCAAGGTAACAATGGCAGACAATACCAGAACCAATTACAAGGCAATATACATATAAAGCAAACTCTGGATAAAAGCCTGTAAGGAACAATTTAAAACCCAACTTGCATATTCCGAATTGAAATATTATTTGTTTAATCTTAGCCTTCACCTGATTCAAGATGAACACTATCTATCTTTTAAAACTTAACAGTTGCTTAACCTATACTTATTTATTAAGTTATACTAGTATGAAAAAGCATAATATATGTATATTTTTTAAATATTCTTTACATAAGATTTTAGGAGTGTCTCTATTATCTGTGCAGTCTATACATAACATTTTGGTGACGAAATGTGTTACAATATATGTTATCCACAAACTTAAAGTCGTGCTTAAAGAAAGATATGAAGGGTTTGAACAATAATGCTGATAATAATTTAAAAAATGTTTGCATTAAATGTGTATTCTGGCATTATTTTGCCTGTGAGAATGTATGAATGAAATATTCGTCAATAAATACAAGTAACTCGAATGATTAGTTTTTTAGTTTGTGTCCATGTAAAAATTCACTGCAAAATATGTGTACAGAACAAAACTGACTATATATAAATAAATATATACAACTCGTCTAAACATCAAACCAACAATGTTAGATCTGTAAATTTGCTTTCGCATATATATATATATATATATATACAACTCGTCTAAACATCAACCCAACAATGTTAGACCTGTAAATTTGCTTTCGCAAATTTTTGGTTCTTCCCTCGCCGGGATTCGAACCCATGCTACTGTGATATCGTGACACCAAATCGCCTGCACTGCAGCCGTCCTATATATATATATATATAACATTGGAACGCGTGTGGTTTAATTATAATTAAAACTGAATAAAACACAAAGTATAACACTGCTGTATAATTGAATATTGGTAGGAAAATATTGGCAAGGAATTGTTAATTGAAAATGTCTCGGTCCTAAATGTGCTTGAATCTAGTTGTACGGTATTCCTGTAATGTAAATAGTTATCAAAGGTACAAGGATTATAATTCAATACGCCAGACGCGCGTTTCGTCTACATAGGACTCATCAGTGACGCTCACATCAAAATATGTTTAAAGCCGAACAAGTACAAAGTTGAAGAGCATTGAGGATCCAAATTTAAAAAAAAAGTTGTGCCAAATACGGCTTAGGTAATAGTGTCATTTTAGTGTTATATTTAACTTTGCCATACAAGTGTGAGTTTTGGCTAGCCACAAAACCAGGTTCAATCTACTATTTTTTTCTTAAATGCCCTGTACCTAGACAGGAAAATGGCAGTTGTTATCTTATAGTTTGTTTCTGTGAGTGTTGCATTACCGTTTGTTTTTGTTCACTTTAGTGTGTCTGTTGTTGTATAGTTGTTTTCCTCTTGTAGTTGATTTGTTTCCTACGGTTTTAGTTTGTACTCCGAATGTTTTTTTCTCTCAATCAATTTATTACTTCCGAACAGCGGTACACTACTGTTGCTTTATTTATACAAGTTTAAACATTCTGGAGTAGTTTTTTGCCCATGTCAAGTACATTAATAGTATCTTAATATTAGAAGATAATATTCCAAATGTCAGTCCACGAATTTTCTGCTTCTTTAAAACTCAATTTGATTTTGAACACATACACGTTTTAGTACAATGTTTTTATGAACAAATAAAAAAATAATAATAAAACAAACGTTTTTTTTTCCTTTTGAAAATACAAAACGAAACTCTTATAACGAATAATTGTAATCTCTTTGGTTGACTGTTATGGATTAACCGTTTCACAGATGATATCAGATATGTTCCTTATGTCGTAAGTACAATACATTTCCCTTTTCACGAATGTGACCTACCGAATCAGACTATTTACCGGATTTGTAATAACATAAACAACAAGATGGGTGACACATATGGAGCAGAATCTACGTACCCTTCCGAAGCACCTGAGATCACCCCAGTTTTTGGATGTATTCGTGTTGCTAAGTCTTTAGTTTTCTATGTTGTGTGTTCTGTACTATTATTTGTCTGTTTGCTTTTTTATTTTAAGCCATGGCCTTGTCAGTTTATTTTCAATCTATGAGCTTGGCTGTCCCTCTAATATCTTTCGTCCCTTTTTTAAAGGGATAATACAGATCTAATCTAAAGTATGATTTTTTTGTTTAATCATTTATGAATGTGAAATTGTGAAACATAAATTTGCTTTTAGCAGCCAATATAGTTCAATTTTGTCAAATTAAGTTAAGAATTGATGACTTTTTGTTTTGACTTTACCTCGGAGTACAGTATTTTTGTGATTTTCCTTTTTAGCTCACCGGGCCCGAAGGGCCAAGTGAGCTTTTCCCATCACTTGACGTCCGTCGTCTGTCGTCCGTCGTCCAGCGTTAACTATTACAAAAATCTTCTCCTCTGAAACTACTGGGCCAAATCAAACCAAACTTGGCCAAAATCATCATTGATGTATCTAGTTTAAAAATTGTGTTTTTTACCCGGCCAACCAACCAAGATGGCCGCCATGGCTAAAAGTAGAACATAGGGGTAAAATGCAGTTTTTGGCTTATAACTCAAAAACCAAAGCATTTAGAGCAAATCTGACATGGGGGTTAAATTGTTTATCAGGTCAAGATCTATCTGCTCTGAAATTTTCAGATAAATCAGACCACCCATTGATGGGTTGCTGCCCCTAAATTGGTAATTTTAAGGAAATTTTACTGTTTTTGGTTATTATCTTGAATAGTATTATAGATTGAGATAAACTGTAAACAGCAATAATGTTCAGCAAAGTAAGATTTACAAATAAGTCAACAGGACGAAAATGGTCAGTTGACCCCTTTAGGAGTTATTGCCCTTTATAGTCAATTTTGAACAATTTTTCGTAAATCTTAGTTAACTTAAATTTTATCGAATATAGCCAGAATTATTATTAGGCTATCTAGTTTAAAATTGTGTTTTGTGACTGGGCAAACCAACAAAGATGGCCGCCATGGCTAAAAAAAGAACATAGGGGTAAAATGCAGTTTTTGGCTTATAACTCAAAAACCATAGCATTTAGAGCAAATCTGACATGGGGTTAAATTTTTAATCATGTACAGTAATTTAAGACTCAAAAATAAGTCAAAATGACCAAAATGGTCAATTGACCTCCTAAGAAGTTATTGTCCTATATAAACAATTTTTAACAATTTTCTTAAAATTTGTAAATTTTTACTTACATTTTCCACTGAAACTACACGGACAAGTTCATTATAGATAGAGATAATTTTAAGCAGCAAGAATGTCCAGTAAAGTAAGATGTACAAACACATCACAATCACCTAAACACAACTTTCTCATGAACTGTCTGCTTTCTTTGTTTAATTCACATATACCAAGGTGAGCGACACAGGCTCTTTAGGGCCTCTAGTTTCAAAATCTAAATGTTCTCTTTTAAGTATCTCTTATAATGAAACATGTATTTTTACCGATAACTTTAGAAATAGAATAATATGGTTATAAGAAGATGGAAAAGAAACTAATTGTCAAATAAAAACTATATGTAGAAGAAAACAGACAACACCACTATAGAAAATAAGGAAAAAACAGAAAAGAAAACCAGTTGTCTGCAAAACATTATACAGCAAATAAAGAATGAGAAAACCGAAGCAAGAAAAATGCGGATGAACAGAGGTGCACAAGATGGGTAAGAACATCCTCATTTACCAGTGACTGAGAGTTTTTAATACTGTAAGTGAAATTTCTATATGCGGGATCTGTTTCCAATCCAATTGTCTTTAGCAATAACACGTCTTCTTTCCTCGATCTGAACATTACCAATTGATGAAATCTATCACTCGAATGTAACCGTGATATTATCAACAAGACGGATGCCACTTGTAGAAACGAAAAAAATAAAGCTGAGCTTCACAGTTCACCTAATGTTTTTGGTTAGGATCATGTTGCTTAATGTGTTTTTTGTGTAGTGATTGTTTCTCTTTTTATCTTTGGCTATAATTGTTTATTTGTTTTCTTCGATATGATACTTGATTGTCCCTTTTATGCTCCTTTTTTCTAAGTTGTTTCAGATATGTTTCTTTGTGTTTTTATCAGCTTTCCTCACACATTGTTGTCAATATAATGAAATTTTATGCAACTGTCATACAAGTGAGAGGTGTAGCTAGGTACAAAATCAAGTATAATCCACCATTTTCTAGATTAGGAAATACCTGTATCGAGTCAGTAATGTGACATTTTTTTTCAAGCGTTTTATTGTTTGAGATTTTGTTAGGGAACTTTTTGTTTTGCATTTTCCTTGGAGTTCAGTAGTTTGATATTTTACTTTAGATATTTCTTTATCTCGGTCGATACCACTGTGGTAGTTTGCAAATCCCTCTCTCTTGTAAAACAACCCCATTTATAACACACTCTTGCTGAAAAATTGTCTGTATGATACCAACATAACTCATGTTTCCAATGCAATTCAATTATAGCATATCGTAGGAAATATTGTATGGCAACATTTGATAAGTAGTGGTACAAAGTACGATTTGAAACTACACGCCCTGTGGGTCCTGGTGAAATACCTGCCTTTTTACATAAAACCACTAAGTTTCAGGGCCTTGTCCAAGCTTCTACCAGTTCCCGTCAAAGCGTATAGGACATAAAATGTTCACTTTTTTTTTCTCGAAAAAGAACATACAAAATGGAATTCATTTGAGAACATTTAGAATTCCTTATATGAACGTTGAACTACTTTACCACAAACCATTTATCTTACTATTTATAAAGAATAAAGTTTGGGATACACACATATTTTCCCCATTATCTGATTATAAGCACGCCTGGGAATCGTTGACAATAAGGAAGTTTTGTAATGGTTCTTAGTTAAATTATCGAATTGACCATAGCGAAGAAACAAAGAGACAGGTGTCAAGATAATGTCTGCTCTTTTGTATTGATATGACATATCAATATGTAGTTTATAAACGTTAACGAAACATTGAAAATTTAATTTAAAATATCGAAACTCTAACATTTCCACCCTTCAGGCATTGGTTGTTTTATTCACATTTGCACAATTTTTCTGAACTATCGCATATTTTTACTTCTCATCAACTTCGTATTTGATGTGGTCTCTTTAGACCAGAGCGCAATTGCTGAGTCTTTTGTAGCCATTGCCAAACAGGCACCTAGCGTGCTATATTATCAGCCTTTTATCATTGTTCAGTTCAGATAGGTCTTTTTTAACACTTTATAAAAAACAGAGAATGTCATACGATGTTAATACATTGGTGTATCAAAGATGCAGATAAATACAGAAAATCATATATAATGTTTAACATCATAGTTTTATCATTCAGGGCATCTATTTTTGATCTATTATTGGCAATCAGTGTCAGCTCTTTTTTTTTTGTTCCAGATTTAAACATCAATCTTAATAGAACTGGCATTGTATAATTGTTGACCTATATAGAGATGGTTATGCAACTTTGATTAGGATTTTAATATGCAAATTGTTTAGAAGAATACTAGCGGTTCTAAAACAACTGTCGTCGTAGTTGTGTTTGCAGTAGATACCCTGTGGCTGATCCAGACATTTTCACAAAGGGACACTCACTGCCTAGTTACTCTTCATTGTTACCCTATATAATCAACCTAATATTTTCACACAAAAAGGTGGCCCAGGCCCATTGTCCCCTTAAATTCTCTTGAGGGGTAATACCATCATTGATTTCCATTATAAGTCTTTGTTAAATTTGCCCTTTTCCAAAAGCAAAGTGTGCCGAACTTATCTATGGTTCAAATAAGATATACTTGGCATGAGTGAAGTTTTATCCTGTTCAGTACTATTTTATAAATAACATATAGCTGAGAGGGTGATAGAGCAGATTGGTACCCCGAGAAAACATTGTCAACCGCGGCGAAGCCAAGGTTGACAATGCCTTTTCGAGGGGTTCCAATCTGCTCTATCGCCCTCTCAGCTATGTGTTATTTAATTTATTATACTGAATGTTCTGTTATTACTGTCGATTTTTTAAAATTCAAAGTAATAAACTGTGACATCTTGTACATAACCATCCGTATTTAATAAAGCGCACACTTGCTCAAACGTCTCCGTGAAGGGTGATAGAGTATTTGTCATAGGATAGTGTCGTATTGAATAAAGCGCACACTTGATCAAGCGTCTCTGTGAAGGGTGATAGAGTATTTGTCATAGGATAGAGTCGTATTTAATAAAGCGCACATTTGATCAAGCGTCTCTATGAAGGGTAATAGAGTAAATTGACACCCTCGTATTAGGCAATCAAAATCTGGCATTTTGACTTGAAGTATAATAAAACAAAATAAATGTCACATAATATTTCATTACATATAAGAATATAACCATCACTGCAGGTTAACGAATCAAATTTCCCCCTTTTTAACCTGTGAACAAGCTTTAGAAACCATGTAACCTCAAGTTTCCAAACTATTCCACAAAAACCCCGAAATAATTTTGTTTCGGTGCTTTCAAATATCCAAGGTCTTCAACTTTTTACCTGCTTGGCTTTATAACTCTTTTGATCTGAGCTTCACTGATGAGTCTTATGTAGGCGAAGCGCGCGTCTGGCGTATTAAATTATAATCATTGTACATTTGATAACTATTTGTTTATGACATAGAAATGTTTTACTGCATTGAAATGTAGGACTAATTACCTACAACTGTCAAATTCAAGGAAATATTTTTTCGACCTATTTACATATGCAACCGGATGTGATTTTGTGGTAAACATCTTTATACCCAACCGTAATTATTATCTGTCTTTGAACAGATGTTTATGAAGTGAAGGTAAAAAGTAAATATCTTATGTCACTACAATTGTGTGAAAATATGAAAGAAAAGTCTTATGTCACAAGATCAGGCTTCAGTCACACATTTCATAAAAGACAGGGTTATCAATTAAACTATGGTGCTCTGTTCTTTATTAAATTGCTGTAAGAAAAATGATAAAAAGACGAAGGACTCCACCTTCCATCTTTTCCTGATAGGGACAATTTGAAAATTTGAGTCTGGAGTCACATAGGGAGTTTTTCGTGTATACTCTGTCGACGCATCGGATTCACTCCTTTATGCAATTTCTCATTCCTGAGATTTGACCATCAGTAAACTTTTGATGCCTATTATAGTCGATTGATCTCAAGTTAGCTAATAACATGTTTACCGTTTTAGGATTATAAGTTTTGCTTCAATAAAGTGTATATACAAAACCGCACAATCCTGAATCAAAGCAGACGAGACAAGTGCACGTTGCATACATTTTATGTACTTGTAAATCATTATTGGTTACCTTTAATTGTAACATTATTTCTATCAAAGTATTAGAAATATATGCACTACTTAAACTGTATACTTTAAGATAAAGTTAATCAACTATTGATCTTCTAAATAATTGCTTAGTTGAATATTACAAGAAAAAGTTTGTATATCCATCACTTTATAGGTCAGCAATTATACATTTTAGAAATGCCTGTTCTTGTAAAGTTGATGTTTTAAACCTGAAACAGAAGATAGATCTGACACTGATTGTCATTAAAAGATCATAAATCGTTTATGATTCAATCTCCTGCAAGAGTTGCATATCTAATTGCAAGATATAGTATTGGTATGCAGCGTTATAAATTCCCTGGTAATAAAACGCTATTAAACATGATATATGTTGTTGCATGATTAAACGTTCAGTGCAATTGAATTTACGTCAATAAGAAAATAATTATTGCTTTCAGTGACTAAACCTGTCTACAGAGACTGGAATTAAGATGCAAAGTGTCTCAGCATAAACAAATGGGATGCAATGCTTTTCTTCTATATGCTATAGACTAAACAAAAAACTTCCTTAATGTAATAACAACATAAAGAGTCATTGACTTTACCGACATGTCTGATACTATTATGTATATTTAAGATTGTTCACGAGAATTGAAAACATCTTATTTTGTGTGTCATACTTAAAATCATTATCCTTAATATAGAGGAATTTGAGTTACACACTCAAGCCATTTCCATACCTTAGGAAGGCGCACTGAAAATATAAAAAAATATCGGTTATGCCTTTATATTTTTATAAGGAAAAGGATTGAGGTCCGAATTAAAAAAAAATATTCCAGACAGTTACGTTAGATAGTAAATGATTTCATTTGCTTGCGCACAACATGTGAAATGATCTACAGCTGATTTGTTCTACACAAAATTTTGAAAGGTCAAATACAAATTAGAAGAATAGAATAAATAAAAAAAACCATCAGAAACAAAAAGGTATGAATGGAACAACCAAAGTCTTCTAATGTAAACTTGCCTGATTCGATTGCCATACGGCATGTATTGTTAATGCTTAACAAAAAGGTAAAACATACTTCACAAAGAACACAAGTGTGATGCAGTATCATATTGACAGCATATATAGTGATTTTAAGGTAGTTTTTGTTGATAAATTGTCGGCATCCGTATAGGAACGAACTGTGCGCAACTTCTTACTGACCTATTTTTATTTTCATATGAGTCGGATTTACCTTTTAACACTCAAAACAAGAACACTAAAAGACTGGTCATTAAATTTCACATTCATTATTAGATATTGATGAGGTTCTTCCCATTCAAAACAATCCAAACTTTTCTGTTATGGTTTCATGAATAT
The DNA here is from genome assembly GCF_036588685.1 of Mytilus trossulus. NCBI lineage: Eukaryota > Metazoa > Mollusca > Bivalvia > Mytilida > Mytilidae > Mytilus > Mytilus trossulus. The sequence continues at coordinate 64,986,747 of NC_086379.1, forward strand.
ATTCCCCAGAACTAGAAAAAAACAAACAGACACGGCTTCCTACATCCATTTTTAGACTTCTATATACCTCGAAATTAACATCTCAGTTCCAGTACTCAAACGAGACGATTCAAATTTTAAAATTATCAATTTCCTCACACCTTGGTACCAATATACCAACTTCACCTGCATATGGGATATATATTTTCCAACTTTATATTCATGAGTTTGCAGCTGCTACTCATACTCTATAAAACGTCTCCAGTGTCTGAGCAGAAAGTTGATGAACCGGGGGTAGGACTTAGTTTTACTAATGTGCTTTGTTTCTATGCCCTTTTAGGGCTTCTTTGGTACATATTTGTTTGATTTAATGTACTTAACATAATCTTGCATGCGGTGACAATAAGTGACATTTTTACACACTGTGTCTGGTTTTTTTTTCACAGATCGTTCACAAACTAGGGGTGATCTCATAGGCTCCGGAAGGGAAAACAGATCCTGCTCCACATGTGGCACCCATCGTGTTGCTCATGTTATTACAAACCCTGTAAATAGTTCAATTCGTAGGGCACATTCGTGGTAAAAAGGGAAGTAGATACGACATATTTGATATCATCTGTGAAACTTTACAATAACTCGTGATGGTGTCTGTAAAGTTTTCGAAGGGATGATTTCAACTTCACCTATTTGAACTCTGGGCTTAAGAGATTTTTTGTGAGCAACAACTCTCTTTCAAGAAAATCATGATAGGAAATATAAGCCCGGGAATATCGTATCAATTTGGGGATTTATACTCCGTATGCAGGCGCTGCTAGAATGTTGCTACATAGAAATGGAAGTTCACAATTGGGCAGTTTGACAATAACTTTGATTGCTGATAAAGTAGATGTTTTATAGAAAGAGGTTTCTTGCACTTGCAAGACCTATAACTATACCTCTGTTGTATTGGATACATAAACTGCATAAGTGTTGTAAGGCCACTTATGCAGTTTATGTATCCAATACAGTGATATAAATAAACTCATAAAAGATACTAAGATTAAATTTGATATTTTTGCAAGACGCACATTTCGTCAATAACAGAATGCCTAAAGAATTCATAATTTTTTTCCAAATACAGCTTAAATCATCTATTCCTGAGGTAGAAAAGCCTAAGTATTTCTAACGTTCTGAATTTTTGTAAACAGTTAATTTATAAATATGACCATATCAATGATAATTCATGTCAGCCCAGAAGTTGTTCTTTTTTTTTGTATTTGGCAAAACCTCTCGAAATATTGGGTTTTAATGCACTTCAACTTTTGGCCTGTTTACGTTTTTGATTCGAGTGTCATTGATGAGTCTTTTGTAGACGAAACCCGCTTCTGGTGTACAAAATTTGAAACCTAGTATCTATGGGGATTTTATTTCATCCGTCTTTGCTGCAGAAGCTAATGCAATAATGATGACCTTGCAATTAATTGCTTCTTCAGACAATTCAATATTGATTATATGTTCTGAATCAGTTTCATGTCTTTGAGCTATACAAAATGCCAATCTAAAAACCCGTTAATATTTGAATATCTGTACATTATCGGATATTTAAGTATACCTTTTCGTTGGTGCCAAGCCATTTTGGCATTCACTGAAACATAGTTGCAGATCAAGAAACTTAAACTTGTCCCGAATGAACTAATATCTAAATGTGATATTTTGTAAACTGATTTTTTATCAAGTATTAGAAGACATGTTTTTAATTTATGGTTAAATGCCTGTAGTAAAATTTGATAAATTCCATGAAATAAAATTAGTTAACGATAAACCTCAGGTAGTTTAATTTTATTGTGTAGCAAAATATCAGTGTGTTATTGCTAGATGCCGAATTGGTCGTGTTATTGTAACACAATAGTATCTTAAAAAAACACCACAAATACAGCGTAAGTGTAACCGTTGTAATTGCAAATACACACGAAAACATGTTGTAACTGACTGTCCGAATTTTTCGAGTTTCAATGTTTATAATAAAATTTAATTTATCAAATATTAGTCCAAGCTTTACAATCTTTGTTTTTGAATTCAAATATATTTCAAAATCTGAATTTGTGGTACGAATTGTTTTTTTTAAACAGTTTTTATATCCCTTTTTATATAAACAAGTAATTTTGTTTTAGTGTAATGTACCATTGTCTGAATGTTAAAACAACACAGTTTGTGTTGAATTCATATTAAAATAAGCTCTCATCGATACATGTTTGTTCACTTAAAAATAAAAATAATGTCAACACTAAAAAAATCACAAAAATACTCCGCAGTAAATTTAAAATGGAAAGTTTCTTATTGAATGGCAAAATCAAAAGCTCAAACACATCAAACAAATGGATACAAATGCATGTTCCAGACTTGGTACAATAATTTTCTTATGTAGAAAATGTTGGATTACACCTTTTTGTTTTAAAACTAGCTAAACCTCTCACTTGTATGACAAAGTTTAACAAGGGAGAAACCAAGAATTGAACTTTCTGTTGAGTGTTCCAGCACACAAAAAATAGTTCGTATACAGGTTAAACGTTTTTTAAAGGGCACAAGGTACGATATATATAACAAAATCTTAAGAATTATTTTGTTTAATCATTAAAAAAACTTTTAGCAGCCAGTTAGGCCTAATTGAATACGTATGCATGTGAACTTTAATCAAGCCTTAGCTAGAAATGAATAACGCATGTATTGTGTGTTTTTGGTTGTTTAAAGGAAAAGAATAAAAGTGAAACTTGTGAAATCATTTCATTGACTGATTCGATCCACAAAAACATTATTTCTATAGAGGTAAAATCGATGATTATCAATTTTTTTTAATCTATAAAATAAATTAAACAGACCTAATGAAATCCAATTGCACGAGGACGCTTTCTATTTCTATCTATATTTATGTTTATATTGCTTATATAACCATCAGAGGTCTTCGGATGTCATCTCGATAGTTAATTCAATGTCGTCAAAACAAAAATACACACGAAACGAATTATATATCAGTTGAAACTTGACAAACGTCAAACTGTCATATGTCTTGCTAATAAACACACATTGAACTTGATTGCATTTTATACTTGAAAAAAAAAATGTTTTTTGTTTTATTTTGACGAACTTCTTCTGATTTATCCGTATCGGAAGTATCATTTCTGATAATGTCAACACAACGTCGCTACTTTTTATGCAACATAAAACCATAAGGTGTAAACATATAATGGTCCTATATATTACTTAGGTTAATTAATTATATATTACCTCTTTGTAATAAAAGATATAGAAATAACGATATTAACTACTTTAAAGTTTTCAATATTCTGTGGAAGTCTTTGATGAAATACGTTCCATTGAAAGACAGTTTGTTGTCGTTGACAGTCGTGGTAGTTCCCTCCAGGCAACACGGCATTATATCACAATCTAGTAAAAACATAAATTGTCACAATTTGATCAAATTGTTTTTCGATAAATCTTGATGTCACTTTATCTGTTATGCTAAACATTCCTTTTACAGTAATAAAACTTTTAATAACAACACTAATGGGATATGCACAAATACGATTATAGCTATTAATTTTTTGCTTGATGATATTTATGTACAATATTACAACAAAATATAATATCGTCAAGTTTCAGGTATTCTAATTGCTCATTTTCTTTAAATCTAAAGGTTAAACTTTGCTTCTTAGGATATAAAAATAAAAAAACACACTGATAGACTTATAGATGTCAGTTAATTCCTTTTATTATGTGTAATAATAGTAGAAGATATTCCTTTTATTTATGAAACATGGTATCGGTTTTTCTGAATATCTTGTATATGTACAACGTAAATTCTTTTAGTTTTGTCTGATATGTTTTTGCATAAATATTTCCAAAGAAGCTTTTAAATTATTTTAAATACAAATTTAGACCATTTTCCAAATTGACCTTTAAAAAACCTTTCATCAATTCAAAAGGAAAACTAAAAGACATTTATAGGCTATCATACAATTTTCACTAAGAACATATACTTAGATATAAATGCAAGTCGGGGAGAGGGTTCACAAGTGTACCAAACTAAAAACAACATGTGATCAATAACAAAATAAACCACCTTATTGATGTCCATTTAAACACAAAATGTGTGAATTTTATTCGATTCAGAATTCTTTTTTCGTTAGCAAGATTTTTTTATGAAATAAAGATTGGACTCATTTCTCAGTTTAGAATGAGCAGTGTTTGTGTCGAATGTTTTAAAAGAAGGGTAAAGATTATATGTAATCAAAAGATCTTTGGAATGTATAACTATAATGAGTTTATTTAATATACGAAGAATAAACTGATACTATATATGGTATAATTCCAATGAATAAATTTAAACACAATTGATTGAAAAAATAAATAAAACACCTCACAATGTACATCTTAGCTTCCCCATTTAACATCAACACAAGGAAATCTTAATCTAATTTACCATTGTTTTCAATCGATATGATACACAGGTGTAACATAATTCTTATGTGTATCCAACGAATTATTTCCTCTTCCTCACAATTTTCTTTTGTGTGTTAAGTTTCCGTATTTAAAGAATAAGAGTTGAGACTGTTTTTGAAAGTTTTCATCTTTTAAATTTTGCTATAAGTATTACTGGTTAGATACTAGACAAGAAATAGTAATACCAGTAAGGATATGCTGCAGTTTAAGTTTACAGGTGATATGCTGTGGTAAGTACCAACACTTATTAAAATTAGAAGATGTGGTATGATTGCCAATGAGACAACTTTCCACCGGAGACAAAATGACTATGAATTTTAAGAAATATAAGTCATCGTACGGCCTTCATCATGAGACAACCCATTCCACAAAATCAGAATCAAAAAGATTAATGTAAACAAAGGCAACAGTAGTGTGCCAGTGTTCAAAAGTCATAAATCGATTGAGAGGAAACAAATCCGGGTTACAAACTAAATCCTTGGAAACACATCATCAATAAAAGGAAAACAAAGGAACAAATGGAACACCGAAGTGCAACAAAACAAATGTCAATATACAGAAAAACGAACTATTTGATAACAACTGCCATATTACTGACTTGGAATAAAACGTTTTAGAAAAAAAGTGGGTTGAACATGGTTTAATGTCTAGCCAAACCTTTAACTTTATGACAATGTTAAAACGTATCGCTAAAATGACAACACAACGTGACAGAAATACAACAAAAGACTCTCAAGATCATTCATCACAGAAAAACACACAAATAAATAATATAGGACAATTCAACCGAGAAAACTAACGGCCTGATTTATACAGTCTTTGAATTTTCTACGCTTTACACTCCTATTTGCCCAATTGTAAGATTGACTTCACCATTTCATTAAACCGAACTTGCTTTCTATAAAAATGGAAATCGTAGATACAAATTTCTTGTTTTTGGTTATAATCAATCTCATTTTTTAGAGTACCACACTGATTCTATCAGGGAAAAAACACCATAAAAATCAGGATGCGATATGCAATATTTAAAGCTAAAGTTGACAATATAAGTTGTGTCAGTGTTTTAAGTGCAAACGTTTTCAGCACACTAAAATCAGTTTAATATGTCAATATCAGTAAACTTTTTAATTCAAAATTAGATAGCAATTCAATAATAAATATAAAAGCAAAACGCGGACTTACACAGGACCTCAATTATATATATATACAGATGTTCAAACTTCTACTAATATGGTAAGCATTTAATAAAAAGGACAGCAATATTATACTCATAAAAAATAAACAAGTTATTTAAATTTATTATTTAGTTTTTAATACTATTAATTCATTCACACAATTTCCTGATCATATCTTTTTTTTTTCAGAAATGAAAGAATTATTAAAAAATCTTGTGGATGCTGTATGTGTGCTTCCTTTAACCGCCGGTAAACAGTCGACAAATGACAATACCGGAGATGATGGTGCTTCAGCTGGACTTGATGGTACTGTTACTGGACCAGTTTTGTGTATCACAGCTTTGGCAATTCTTTGTCAAATATTTTCCCTTAGCTCCAATGGCTTACATCCATCACACAACAGTGTACTGACATTAATGACCGTTTTTGTTTTCCTCAGCGTAGTATCCTGCATTGCAATATCAATTTATTCGCAGGCAAGACCAGACGTGCGAAGAAACACACATGACTGGAATATTAGCATTGCTCTTGAAATCCGATTTTACTGGTTGTTTAGCTTAGCTTGTCTGACTTATGCCATTATAAACTTATGTTTTCATATTGAATGCTTTCATATAAATCACCAGCGTGTAAATGCTTCCATATCAATCGCCACTGATATAGGATTCTTTCTATTTTATTTATTTCAGACAGGATTTTTTACTCGATACCTTCATTATAGATTTGAGCATCGTATTGGTGTTTACTATGGATTATTAATAATAGTTGTAACAAATCTTTCCATATTTTGTCGTGAATTTGCTATCCTTTATCACGACCCACTGTCACACTCACACTGGAATTCTACGGTAACGGATAACTGTCACAACATGTCAGTTAGCACATATGTAATCCTTAAGAAATCGAAGCCTTTTTTGCACCCAGCTCTCTTCGAATATTCATTACTAACAATGATATTTCTTTCTAAAGTTTGGCCAAGGGAATCTTGTAGCGACGACATTCAAAGAGCTTCGGGAGGTTACGAAAATGTTTATGAGAGTATTGACTGCGGAGAATCGAGCCAGTTAGTACAGAGACAACGAGATTCAAATCAAACAGATGTCATCCTTTTGAGTTTGAATACAACTTCCAGCAACGATATTGACAGGCGAACCCGGAAGTTTATTAGTATATCTTTGGCTGTCATTATAAATATGCCAGCAGTAGTTTTACATATACTTAACATTATAAATGAAGAATCAATTACGGAATTTGCCTCTACAATTTACAATATAGTCCAACAATTCGTCATCTTGTATCTAAATTTAAGATGTTTCTATATGATGAAAAGCCAGTGCGAGCTTCGATTTCGTGAAATACGCAGAGAACTCTACACAAGTAGAGTAAATCAGTACATTCTCCTTCTTAGTTCATTTGGTATTATGTCCTTTTACACAGTGGTATTATATGCTAGAATATCAAGTCTGAGCAAGGTCGAATCAGATACTGATAAAATGAAAATATTGCTTGATATCAGTCGTATGGTTTCCACATATCTTCAAACAGTATTTATTCTGCAAATGAAGCATTACCAAAGGACTATGAACATTGATTCCGTCAGGTCTATCGAATATTTGTGTCTATTTCTTGCAGTTGACAATTTATGTTCATGGGCAATCAATACCTTCATTGACTCTGACACTGTTTTAATACATGATGTACCTTTCAAATTCTTCGGACAAGAAAAATGGTCTCATTTGTTCAGATTTTGGTATCCATTTATTATATTTTATCGTTTTAAATGCTTTGTTGTATTTTACAGCTTCTATCATTTGTTAAAATTATAAACACACATATTATGTTAAAACTGTACTTGTCTGCATTTCACTATGTTATATGGTAATATATGTTAGCAAATTTTGTTGAATGTTTATGTACAAAATCTTATATGTTCCTTTACAGCAAAAATAGATTCATAGAAGCATGTGTACTAGAAACAAAATGACAAGCGGGATCGACCCTGCTTAGCTGAAAGTTATTTGGTCTTTTTTACTTTTTGTTTAACTCAAGCGGCACTGATGAGTCATTTGTACACGAAACGCGCGTCTGGCGCAAATACAAAATTCCAATCCTAGTATTAATTATGAGCTTATTTTAATAATTTTTAAGACAGAAATCAAATAAATTGTTGCAATATTGAGTCAATAGGAATAAGATACACTTCCGTTGACCCATGGCATTTTGCCTTTTTTGCTTTCAATACTCGCGATGGTATTGTGCATTCTATAACGGTAGAAGACAGTTATTCTTATTTCTAGAAAAAATGTTTCTTGTGTATAAAATAAAATCAATATTAGATTTTAAATGTAAGAATTATATGTATGAGCATAAATTGAGAGCAGTCGTTATCAAAATTATTCAAAGTGCTCAGTCATATCTGATAATTCACATATGTTTTTCAATGCATGCGTTCTGTCAACTATATGATTTATATAATTTTTTTGTCTGGATAATGACCGCAACATATTAACCCCTACAGAAAGAAGCAATAAAGACAAACCGTAAGAATATATGTAGATAATAATAAGCAAAAAATTCAAAAACAAAAAGTCCAAGGTATATTCCCAAAAAACCATACCCAAGTCACTGATGAGTCGTTTGTAGACGAAACGCGCAACTGGGGTACACGATTTTAATCCTAGTCTATATGTTATGACGAGTTTATCCATATAAGCTGACCTTTTTCAATGAAAAAGTAAAATAACAAAAATACTAAACTCTGAGGAAATTTCAAAACGTAAGCTAATCAAAAGGGCAAAATCAAAAGCTTAAACACATCAAACGAATGGATAACTACTGTTATAATCTTGAATTGGTACATGCATTTTCTTATTTAGAAAATAGTGGAGTATAACCTGGTTATAAAGCTAGCTAAACCTCTCTCTGTATGACAGTCGCATAAACTTCAATTATGATGTACTGACAACAATGTGTGAAATATAAAACATACATCACAGGTATATATGTCAAACATAGGGATACATCAGTCAACATTCTTTCATAATCTTTATCAATATAAAACAAACAAATATGGCAACAAAATATCCACAAAAGGCATATAGACAAAGCGCATAAGCAAAAACAAAATACAAAATAAAAATTGCACGTTACGTGATTTATAAGTACAAATGAATACTACTAAAAATATTAGCAGTAAAAGTAATAATATACAAAGACAAATGAAAGAACACTATATTAAGATGATTTACAATTTCAGTGTCAAGAATCAACGTATATTATTTGTGTTGTTGATACGGAATAATTTTCTATAAGTTCTTCCGATGAACTTTCGAAGAAAAATTATGAGACGTTCTTTGACATAACCCTGGTTAATTAACTTTCTGCTCAGACACTGATGACGTTTTACAAAGTTTGAGTAGTAGCCGCAAGCTCTGGAATATCGAATGAGTTTGTAAATGCATATCCAATATGTAGTTGAAGTTTGGTATATTACTACTAAGGTGGAGGAAATTGATAATTTCAAAATGAAAGTGGTCTCATTTTTCACAGATTTTTGTACTGAGATGACTTCAAGGTATAAATCTTAAAAGGATACAGAGGAGTAAGTGTATGGTGTTTTTTTAATTTCTAGTTCTGGAGGATATTTTCCTATATGCATGATATGTATACATTCAAAAGGTATTTATACATCTAACATCGGCATTTTGTAAACAAGATAAGCAAAGCAGTTCACAGATTAAATATGATTCGGGTTTAAGGTACTGTACTCTAACTAAACTTTTTTTTTTATCTTTTTATAATTAGCAAAATCTTGTTGTCGATTTTATAGGTTCAAACTATTAAAAACATAATTGAGAAAGTTTAAAAACTTAAAACAAACTTAAAGAAATTTTGTTTTCCGAGATCCAAGTAGAGTTAAAGGTTAAACATCTTAAAAGTAGTATGTCCCAAAATTCTCAAGAACATCTATATGTGAAGCACGTCAATTCTTGTATGATATATGAATAAACCCAGTTGTTAATTTTTGTTAAAGCTTTGATGAAGTGTTCTGTTGTCTTGAATTAGTTTGGAAATTAATTATGGTGTGTGCGCTTGACCATAAATGAATACCTTATGGCGAGTCAAGATGTCATCGGTTAGTGCTTTTTTTATGTATGCATATCTCGATTCCACTATTTGTTTGCCTATTTATGCATCATTGATTCTTGTTTGTCCATATATAGTAAAAAATACCGAACTTCAATAGAAATATAAAACGGAAAGTCAAATGAATAAATCTACAGCTCCAAAATACGATGGTACATAAAATGTCATATTTCTTAATTGGTAGAGATGCAGATTGTATGAAAGCAACAATGTCTACAGTTATTTTTTAAATAGTCAAACAAATGTTTCGAGGTTATCCTCTTCCTATGTATAAAGGGGGATAATTCAATAGTTATTTACGGAAGTTCTACTATAGTTATAACATTGAAACGCCAATTGTTTTAGTTCGTTTTTATTGAAACGGGTAAAAATTGCATGAGTATTGAAATAGGGTATTCATTTCATTACCGAAATAAGCTCTCCTTACGTTCCTATGGTGTCTATAATTACAATTATCCATATTAAAAAAAGAGAAAATTAGTTTTTCATACACCCATAGAAACTTTTTCAGAACAAATTTCTACCTTTGTTTTTTCCCCAAGCTAGATGTAAATATTTGATGCCTGATAATAATGTGTGGTTACAGAAGTATTTTTCATCTTGGTATATGACCCATATTGTTTGTTTGTACCATTTATCAATTTTATATGATCCCAATTGGAACATATGCGCTATATAACAATGGAGTGAAAATAAATGAAATGAGGGAATGAATATCTTGGAGCAAATTTAAGATTCCACAACCTGGACTTAGTATACCTGATAAACTCACATATGCACAAAAGCAGCACAAATGAACGCAATATTTATTTTAATAAAATCAGAACGTGATAAAAGAAAAAGTGAAAAAACAGAGTTGTTCCTCTTAGATTGATTGTCGGTACAATTTTAGTATAACATGTTAATCACAGAAATAAGATAAATAAATTCTCCTAATAACTATTACACAATATATCGCAGAAACCATGTTTCACAATTTTAACCCAGGTATCATCTTTTAATATTGAATGATCGTAGGACAACATTTATTTCCCGTAAATTGTAATCTTTATAATGTTTAGGTCTAAAATATCTTAACTGACTTGATATATTTATAGCTTCTGACGATATGTTGTGGTATTCCTATTCTTAAAACGATTACTTTAGAAATTTTGCATGTAAATAGACTCATCATAGAAACCAGGATTAAGTTTTGTATTTATGCTAGCCGCGCGTTTCGTGTATTCAAGACTCATCAGCAAGGCTCGAGGCTCGAATCCCAAAAAGATAGAAAGGCTAAATAAAGTACGAAATGAAGAGCATAATTGGCCATGGCCTCAAATTTGAAGGAGAATTATTTACAAATTCAATTTTCTACGTCTTTGTAGTTAACATTACCAATTAGAAATTACGGACATACCGGAGCCAGTGTTTTTTTTAGAGATGTATAAATGAGACGAACCAAATCATATATTATAGTTAATGCATCCCGCATTCCAAATGCAATCGTAGAACCACACATAGTACGACTGGTAGTTAGCCTACATCACTGTATGCCTTTGAGAGTAGGGAAGTTGTAGAGTCAATTCCCTGCAGGGTAAAATCACTAGCTGAAAGAAAAAAAAAATTTGGTGCCTCTCCGTAAAGTGCACGGCAATCTGAAGAAACAGCGAATATGTGTCCCCTTTGAATCATAATAATGTTACAGTGTATAGACGCAACGTCAGATATTGCTACCATTTAGTGTAACAGAAAAATGACTTTTAATTGGAAAGGCGCACTATCTAATTCTTCCTGCTTTTCTTTTTGGGTAAATGTAAAATATAACACACAAGTATAAATTCAATGAGAATCCAAGCCAATATTAATTTTATAATTAAAATAGGATATTCAATTGAATTGCTAGTAATTATGTGTTTTTGGAGGAATATTGCTGCATTATATATTCAACCCGAGTATGATTTTATTCAGGCAGTGACATACAATAGCTTATAGTTATGATACTGAAGTTTTCTTACTTCTGATCGTCTTATAGATGTGTATTTTTGTAATGTGTGCATCAACTCGTTTTGTTGAAAGCAGGACATTTATATTTGATTATATAGATAAACCTGTAATCTTAATGCTATTTGGTGTACCATCTTCAACTTTAAAAGTACTTTTTATTGGTATAGTTATCAAAGCCGAAAAATAATCTTCACGAAATCAAATCTCTGTTTTTTTGGCCGTAAAATTTTTGTGAAGGCATGAAAGTTTAACTTGGACATTTCCGCAAGACATTGCAAATTTATTGTTTTGTATTGAATATGCAGCTCAATTTATTTTTCAGTTCGAATGTCGGGAGCTTACACTTAGTACAAAACGATCGTGCTTTTAGTTTAATAAATTATCTGTCAAAATTTTATTTTTGAGCTGAAATGTTTCAAGTTTCCAAATCAAATTTCCGATGGGACATTTCCGTACATTATATTTTTTGGAAAATATGTATGCAAATTTTAAATGGAGACAACCATGTTAACCAATACTGAAAAATATCACGTCATAGAATGTTCATGCAAAATTTCTAAGAGTTGCGTGAACATTTCGCGAATTGTTCGAGTTTAATGTTTCGAGTTTGTTACATGGGACAACGCCAAGTAAACGTTTTTTCGGATAATCTGTGTCTTCCAAAGGCTATGAATATTATACTTTTATTCTTTCTCTATCATAATATGAAAAGAATTGATCTTTATTTTCATGTTTAATTTGAAAAATGTATTTCAGCATTTCTAAAAAAAAAATCCCGTGAATTATTTACTTAACGCTATTTTTCGTGGTAGTAGCAATATCTAACGTTGCGTCATAACATATTACCTTGTGAACGTACATATGAAAAATCCTCCCCAGGGTGACGGTTATGAACAAATTCGGGTGCATATTCATAAAATACCAATAACAGCAATTCGTGCATTCATAGTGGTTTATATTTCGGACAATATGCCAAGAGAAAAAATGTTGATTTGCCTACAAGCAGAAATCTGTAAATAGAAAAAAAGAACTAACGAATAAACAAAGATCAAATACAAACAAACAAAAAACCAACCCCAAAATAGTTCGATACCATTTGTCATGTTTCATTTCCAAATTTTGTAAATAAAGTTATTAACCAACATGGAAAAAAGTATTTTTATTATCTATTATATGTATCCCGCTGGTAAAAGTTCGAATTTATTTCTCGTTTTCAACACATAGTTAGTTTAATTGTTCCATTTTGTTTGGGTCTCAAAACGTTACACAATTCTTAATCACCTTTATGGCAGAAATTTGTATTTTTATAGAGATGTTTAATACAATGAAAATGGAATGAAAGAAATTTAAGTGATTATATTCCTATGAATTGTTGCTGTAACTGTTTTTATGAAATGTTATACGGCTCACAGGTGTACTTGTCAACGCAATATATAAATGTACATTAAATAAAAAAAAAAAAACGTTTCCTTGTGTTCAAGTTTTTTCCCGAATTATTTTAATTCATGCACTTATAGACAATAGTGATGAAAACATTAACAGAAAGAGTACTTAATACTCATCACTATTGTCTATAAGTGAAATTTGTTTATTTGTATAATCATAGTTCTAATAGATTTTGTTTACCTTCATAGCAAATCTTTCTTTTCAATATGACTATCGTGTAGCTTTAAGGGTTGTGATGCTTTGCATGTATACATAGGACATTAACATGAGATGCAAAAAGTTTTCCTTTAAAAAAAATTAAACTGTTTATTTTTATCACAATATTTTCAGGTTCGAAGTTGGATAACCAACCATCTTGATATTGCTCATGATTACAATGTATCAGATTAATACAAAAAAAAAGCTGACATTAGCAGTTTGAATAATTCCATATCACGTTTTTTTTTTATTAAACCTGCGTAAATAATCCTTATAGTTCATGGCCATGGTAATTTACTAAAAACAACTTAAAAATGCAAGAAGTCACGTCTTCACTGTACGTCTTGAACCTCATTTCTTCCAAAAGATCGAGCGACAATTTGAAAGAATATCTTCGAAAATATAGTTTTTATGAAGCTTAACCTTTGTTTTGTAACTAACTTCATTAGCATTTTATCCTTATTTTGGATTACACCAACAGGTTTTAAACATGATCTGTCATTTGAAATTACAATAGTAATGTATACTATTGCATACCTTGGTAACAGAACACAAGCTGTCTTAATATATAAAAATATGTTGCTTTAAAACGGGTACACTTACAGACGGAGTACCCACACACGTATTTGATATCATATTTCATTAATATCTACTAACATGTAAAAATGATAAGACATTATTATGCTTAAAATGTGTTATCTTTAAAAAGAAATCAACACATCAGTTTTCATGAAATACGACACAATTGAAGAATTATATTACTTAATGCAAAAAGCATATTTAACAAACAAATCACATACTTATACAGTCGGAAACCAGGTTGAAATAGAACAAAAGAATCGAAGCTCTTTGTTAGAGAAGTCGATAAATGTTTATTGTATTGTTTACTATAGTGACAACATTTTTAAAAGTTGATAGAAACAAACAAAATTGCAATTTTCTTCTCAATTACGAAGTGTTTTATTTTAAAAACACTATTTGCATAAGTTTGCAATTTATCTAGTACATAGTTAAACAGAAAAAATAGATATCAAGTCGACGACATGGGTATCTTTCAAGTTGGATGAAAAAAATGCATAACCTCCGATTTAAAAAAAAATACCACGGACGGAAAACATATCAATCTATTAGTTCAGTAATTTTCGTGTCTGCCCTTCCATTATGTGACTGAAGAAAAAATTCCGAAAAAATGGGTAACAAATGTATCGAAAAGAGAAAATCGAGTGCACCTTTTTATGTTAGGGCGTGTTTGAGTTGAATATTTTGTCTTGATATCGTACAAAGTAAGAATATTTCATACATCGTCTCGCTTCAGATTCTATCATTTTTATATATTAAAGCTACAGGTTGACTTTATAACACAAAAAAATCACAGTACTAAAAGATGAAATATATGGGTCAAGTGAAATACCTATCTAATAAGTCACAAAAACAACAGAGAAAGTGGGTTCAAATAGCTATTTTTTACTGAAATTACTTGACGACAGTCTTTCAAGTTGGATGATGAAAATGCATATATTCGAAAAATTATAGTTTTTTGTGTGTGATAACTAGAGTTTATAGTCTTCCCACACTAACAAAATCTAGTCTGCCCTTCCACGAAATATTTAATCAGAATTTTTTTAAATGTTTATGAATTTTCGAAAATTCCACCTGACAACCGATCAGACAATTGTTTTAAGTTGAATCAATGCAGACAAGATTATTAACTGATGCTCACTAGCTAGTTGATACATTTGTCTTTAAAAATACAACTGACATATAAGGATCGTAATGGTTCAATGTGGATAAGTTTATCGGTTTCCAAGAGCAAAATTGGTAGCGCGTCATCCCTACAATGGCTTCCGCTTCTACGATTGTGAAAACGAACTGGCGTAATGGGGAGATAATTGTGACGAAGAAGAATCCTGATTGTATCTTTATGTGAATCGTATTGAAATAATAATCGTCTTATACTAGTTGTAGTTTATCTAACAACAATATAAGTGTGAAGCAAAAATCTAGAGAGACAAAGCATTAACTCTTTGGGTTTAGCTATTATAAAACAAGGTTCAGTCCACCATTTTTGTCTTTATAATAAAACATCTATAAAAAGTCAGGAATATGACAATTGTTATCCATTCGTTTGATAAGTTTGGGCTTATTATATTGCCATTTGATTTGGAATTTTTGCTTTTAAACTTTGCACGGAATACAGTATTTTTGCGATTTTACTTTTGACAAAGATATCTCGCTAAGATTCGCCTTTTTACAATATAAACATTTAAGCCCTAAAGTCATATAATTTTGCAACTTTGAAAGATGATTCTTGTCTACTTGACGTCAAATGTAATGATATTCCCATCAACGAACGAAGTCGAAAAAAAACCCATAAAAACATACTTATTATACATTGTGAATATTTCCACCCTTATAAGACACTAATCAGTTCAACAAGAATAAGCCAGTCATAAATTCTAGAACTATTAGATATCCTTTAGCAAGGAAATCATTTATTGACAACCCAACCTTAATCTAAGAAAAGATCCATTCGGGGAACCTCATATTTATAGAAATAAAATCGTTTTTGACGTTTTGTTGTGACATATGTTTCAATTATTAATAGAAGTGAAGCTATTGGAGGCATGCATATGACATTTTCCGTGGTCTAGAGACCGTATAAAGAAGGCAAAATTCCACAGAACAACCCAGAAAAATAGCGAAATAAAAAGATAAGTGCACATTTAGCAGCTTATATATACAATCGAGTTTGAGCTAGAAATTATATTTGAAGTAATAACTTATATGGAAAGTAAATTTTAATGAAGTGGTTAAATAAATACCGAGATATTTGTATTCATTTAGAGCTTCGTCCAGAATCGGATTTTCTAGAAGCCATTTCTTCTTATTATAACTTGTAATTCATTGATGAAATATGAAAATTCTGGTATTCTAATGATGAATGGCTTGTTTTACAAATTAAAAACCATAGGGGATTTTGGAAATAAAAAATATAATATAGATTAAACCAATTTAGGCAGACTAAATTATTTCAATTGCCTTCAAATTCTTTTCGAATACTAAAATGTGTCGCACAAGGGACTTATAAAGAGCCTTCATCCAAAGAGGTGTAACTCAAGGGACTCATAATGTATATACTGCATGTAGTACATTACAAAAATGTGTCCATAAAAAAACTCATAAAGGGCCTCCATTAAAAAAACAAATATGACAAAGGTAATTTAAGTGCTGTTCAAGCATTTTTAATTGGATGACACCAGGCAGTTTATTAGGAGCAAATGATCTTATTATCAATTCAGTAAATCAAGAAGGACTTCAAAATATCATAAACAAATTATTGATTGGTGTGAAACCTACCACCCGAAAGGTATAACAAACAGCATACAGTAATAAAAACAGAACAGGCAAGATAAGTAGGAACAAAGTACTGTTCAAAATATAACCAATAACCATGTTACTAAAAACAAATGTTTAGGAAAAAAACAAAATGTAATTGTTCACTTAATCATAGTATATAAGAACTGCCTTAAAAAGCTCGAAGACTCGAAGAAAATAGAGATGCGATCCGCGCGATTAATCTCTCATGTTGCATGTACGACAGAGAAAATCGATATTTGCATCATATCCGTGAAAGAAGGCAATACATGTATTATATAACATGTACGTGAGAGTAATACGATATCTGCATCATATTACATGTTAGTGAGAGAAAGAGGAAATATGTATCATGTTACATGTACGTGAGAGAAAGGCAATATATGTAGCATGTTACGTGTAGGTGACAGAATGCAATTCAAGCATCATGTTACACGTATGTGAGAGAAAGGCAATATATATAAATGTATCATATTACCTGTAAGTGAGAGAAAGGCAACATAATATACATGTAGTATACAAAATAGTAGATAGGTCAATACATATGTCAAAGAAAACCCTTTTATTACTACAGGTGAAAAGAGGTTTTCAGTATTTGTTAAATATATTCAGGATAGTACTAGCAAAAATAAAATATCCAAGATAGTCTAGTCAGTATTGCTTATGTACTTCGTGTTTATTGGCCAGGTTTTACGAATCAGATTCGTTAGAATTGATTCTGTTTCGCTTTAGACTCTTCAGTTGTTTTAGAATCGGAAGATTCCAAGGGTAGACATTAGTAGATCGGGATGAGTTTATGAATGGACATGTACAGTTAAATCCGGTTATACCATGGCGACAATCAAGTGCCATATTCAAATAAAGTTCTGTTGGAAAACTAGTACTGACAAAACTCTGATATTTGTAATATGTACATTTTAATCACATATTATAAAGCAGACGAAAGAAATAATGAATGAATTTGATAATAAATATACAGTACTGATTCGTTGTAAAAAAGTCAAAATTCTGTAGTCATATTGAAGGGTTTGTCATATGTTTGAGATGTAGGTTATAGGGGGTAAACAAGTGGAGATGTGTTTGATATTGAGAAACAAAGTGGGGTCTTAGAAATAGAAGGAAAAATGGGATGCAGGGAAAATTACGAAATAGTGCTACTTGTGAGTTTCCCAGTGTGATCCCTCTTTTATATTTGTTGAATACATAGAGCTTGGAAGACTCCATTTTGGAGAATAAATATTTTATCAAACTTTGAAATAATAATCGCGTTTAGAAAATCTAAACATAATACCTTCATTAAAAGAAACCTATAAAATTCATAAAAAAAATACATACATCACGAACTTGCACCAGGTATGGATACAACCTCAATGATTATATATATTTATCCGAATTAGATTAACATTAACAAGTTTATATACACGTGCAAGTTATAAAATAAATCATGCTGCAATAAATATTTAAAACATTATTAGGAAAAAGCATAAATAGCCCGAATGAAACTAATAAAATTCATTTATAGAAGCAATACAGATAAACTTTTATACAACAATTTTGATTTTATAAAATTCCTATCTGAGTTCATAATGAGAAATGAGTAAATGCACTTTTTTTTATATAGAATTTTTTTTTTATAAAAAGATCGATCCGTAGACATAGAAACACACACTATACATAAGCCATAGAAATGGCATAATGATGTATGTATGTGAGGTTTGAAATAAGTGTCAATTGTTCGGACTCTTTTGTGTTTTTCCATACGATACAAGGTAAAATGTTTTGCCCAAAACATCTATTTATCGTTTGACATAGACTTAATAGCTCATAATAGGTCATTTGACCAAATTTATGCAGCGTCTTGATTTTCTTTCTTTCGATTTGACACCCAAGTAATACAAATGCATATATAAGGTAAAAGTCCGAGTCAGCCTTTTCCCACCATATTTTATAAATAGAATATCTCGAAAAGAAGCTTCCTGGCCTATCAATATGGTTAGTTTATTTTGATCAAATACTCTTCCAGCTTAAAGTACTAATTTTGAATTCTTAGTTTATTTAATTTAACCTAAGATCACCTACTCAATCAAAAGACATATTAACAAAAACAAGTAAACATACAGTGAACGAATGAATTTTGATCTATGACACAATATAGATACAAAATAAATAGAAAAGGGGAATGATAAGGAAACAAAATCAGAAAGATAACCAAAAACCATTCCATAAAATAGCGTACAAAGGTTAATGAAATAATTTTGTTGTAAGGACTGTTCATTGAGTACCGGAAAATATTTTTTTACAAAATAAATAAATACGTTTTTCAAAGTGCAAGAACAGAAGTCAAAAGTTATCGACATTCTAAATACTTAAAAGAGCACTACCTGTCAAATTCATGTTCACCGATTTGACTCTAATTCTCATACCTGATTTATAACCATTTAAAACATTTTACCAAATTTATAAAAAAAAAAGTGTCTAAAATAAACAATTTACAGGGCATGGGTTCTGTAATAGTTAGCTTTGCTTTGTGTGTATTCTATTCTTGACACCATCTTATTAACTATCGAGTTGACCTCCGTAGACCTCCGATGGTCATATAAATCAAACTTGTGCAATTGTATTTTCCATGTTTGTATAATTTCATATTATAGATTAAAAAAATATTTTTAAATTCTCATTTTTTATCTTTATAAAAATATTTTTTTTATGGATCGAATGATCGACCTTTTTATCACTTTCAATGTTGACATTTTTCCTTTAAAAGATAACCGACCACACACACTTTATGCGTTATCCATCTCTAGGTAAGGAGTTAAATTGAATTTCATATGAATATGGATTCACTTACAATTGAATAATTCATCATCAATGTTCCTTAGCATAATTTGAG
This sequence comes from Mytilus trossulus, assembly GCF_036588685.1. NCBI lineage: Eukaryota > Metazoa > Mollusca > Bivalvia > Mytilida > Mytilidae > Mytilus > Mytilus trossulus. Next base: position 65,006,418 of record NC_086379.1, read on the forward strand.
AAATGAACCATACTTGTTGCTAAAAGCAAATTATTTCACTAATTCACTTTCATGAATGATTTAGCAAACAAAATAATCATAAGTGTATTTTTTTAATCTAGTAGATAGTGTCTCTTTAATGCCACTTTTATAATAATATAATCTAAGTGTATTTATTGAAAACAATTCTTATTTACTAAAATATTGCGAGAAAATTCTCCAAGTCAAAACTCGTTGGGGAATAATTTTATTAGTTATTGAAACCGAATAATATATAGAGAATAATACATGGCAAAATCCGTATCATATGTCGTATCATCCCGAGACATCAATATCAGCCCGAGGGCCTTTAGGCCCGAGGGATGATATTGGTCGAGGGTGATACGGCATGTGATACGGATTTTGCCATGTATTATACGCTTTATCATATATTTCAACAGAAGAGTATTATAGTATATGAACTGTTTTCTAATCCATAGCACTGGGTTACCTTCAGTTCTGCTTTTGTCTTGTTTCAAAGCTTTAAAATAACTGCTCAATTATTTATACGAAGCACCTAGGTTACCTTACAATCTGTTGTTTTAAAAATATTTTGTTTATTATTGTATATATCTAAGTGTTTTGTATTTTTTATAGTTGCATTGAGTGTGCCAACAAATATGTTGTAAAAACTTGATGTTCGTGACGTCACATACAATATGAAAACTTGATGTACGTGACGTTACATACCAAACAATGACGTCATCCGAAAAATTGCATATTTTTAGAAAAAAAATTCTTAAGCCAAAAAAAACCCCTAAAAAACTGACTTTAGTTAAAAAAAAAAAAAAAAAAAAAAAAAAGGTATGCGATACGGGTTTTACCATGCGATAAGGGGTATGCGATACGGGTTTAGCCATGCGATACGGGGTATGCGATACAGGGTAGGTGATACAGACTGGAAAAAGAACCTTTATTATAAAAACAAAATAGCTGTATTTTGTACTAAATATATGATAAAGTCTATTATGCAATTCGTTTGGTTAAAGTGTATTTCATCAAAAGATAAGAAATTTCTTCACAAAGGAAATTTAAACAAATGTGAATCCTGATTCCTTAACTCAAACTTTGTTCTATATATTTGTAGAAGTTGAAGGTTTATACGACATGGATAACCATTTTATTGCCATTAATCTTTTTTCTAAAGATAAGAAATCTGATCATCAAAATCTTCAAGGGCGATAACTGATATTATTAACCATGTAAACGTTCATCAGATTGTCAATTTAATACGATACGGCTGTCAAGATAGCTTACTACTTTTTACGCAACGCGTTTCTCATAAAACGCCCTGTGATGATATTGTTTCAATGGAAATACATTTTAACTTTTGACGACGTATTTTTCTATAGAAATGTCATTTATTAGCAAAAGAAACGATTTTGAAAATTAAACCAGAAAAGACAAGACATATGTACATTGTAGGTTGATCAACCGTTTTATCATTTTGACATTTCATCGTCTGTTATTTTCAAAGAATTAAAATAGAATAATAATGATATAACATGTGTGTTTCATAAAAAATCATTCTTTTAATTTCATGAAAGCAATTTCAAAGCATTCCAACAAAGCTATACCTGACTGTATTTCTCAATGAAATTTAACATTCATTACTGCACGTGCCTCTCATGACAATTGTACAACACTGCAAAGGGAAGCAAACGAAAAATTTAGCTGTACCTCGCATTGGATGGTTGCTTTCGCGTTTCATAAACCTGAGATCACCCCGGTTTTTGGTGGGGGTCGTGTTGCTTAATCTTTAGTTTTTCTATGTTGTATCTTTTGTACTATTATTTGTCTGTTTGTCCTGTTTATTTTTAGCCATGGCGTTGTCAATTTATTTTCAATCTACAAGTCTGACTGTAAAAAGTAAAATCACAAAAATACTGAACTTAGAGGAAAATCAATTCGGAAAGTCCATAATAACATGACAAAATCAAATAACAAAACGATTAAAAAACGAATGGACAAGAACTATCATATTCCTGACTTGGTACAGTCATTTTCAAATTTATAAATGTAGAAAATGGTGGATTTAACCTGGTTCTATAGCGCTAACCCTCTCACTTTAATAACAGTATCATCAAATTCAGTTATATTTACATTGATGCGATAAATAAACAGTCACAATAGATAAAATAGTCAAAATATGGGTATATCAGTCATAACTGTGGCATTTGTGTCCCTCGTTCATACAGAGTGTGTTATGTCAACGCTTTTACACTTAAATGATTTTACAAAAAGAAAAAGTAGCTATTATATCTTAATTTGACATAGGCGGTTATCTCAATATCAGAATCTATGACAAGCGAGATGATTTTTACTTTGAATTTAAAAATATTACCCACCTTAGCAGCTACCAACTTTACCTGCAAATTTGATGTACATTTCCCAACTCTTTTGCTATTCAGACTTTATAAAACGACACAAGTATCTGAGTAGAAAGTTGATAGGCCAAGATAATAACAAAATAACGTCTCATTCTTTTTCTTAAAAAGTTAACAGAAAGGTGCAAAACCTTGTTGATAAATGTTCCGTATCAAATCCACAAATAATACACGATGGTCTTAGAGTAAAGATTCTAGTTAATACGTTAAACATCTGTTTTGTCATTGTATATTTTGAACCTTTACTTTTTAGTCGTTTTTTATTATTTAAGCAATGACTGTTGTATTGTTTTGCTTATGAATAATAACATAAAAAATGTGGTGCACACTGTGTACCACGAGTAGCAAATTATTTAAAAGTGTGCACCATCTTTATTTAGGTTATTTCGGATTCACAGAAAAAAAATCATTTCCGTCATTAAATATGACTACCATTAAAAAAAAAATGTAAAATCACAAAATTACTGAACTCAGAGGAAAATCAATTTGGAAAGTCCATAATCACATGGCAAAATCAAAAAACAAAACGCATCAAAAACGAATGGATAAGAACTGTCATATTCCTGACTTGGTACAGGCATTTTCAAATGTAGAAAATGGTGGATTAAACCTGGTTCTATAGCGCAAACCCTCTCACTTTAATAACAGTCTCATCAAATTCCGTTACATTTACATGATGCGTTAAATAAACAGTCACAATCAATAAAATAGTCAAAATATGGGAACATCAGTCATCATCGTATAACAATTTAACAGGACACAACAACATCTACTATCTACGAACACATTGATTGATTTGAGTGTCTGACGTCAGAAAAATTATATACGTCACATAAATTTGTCGTTCAATGTGCATACAATAGTTATCAAAAGTACCTGGATCAGAGGATAGGATTAGCTTTTCTACATAATAAAATGCATGTACAAAGTAAGGAAGAATGGTTTAAGCTTTTGATTTTGACAATTATAAAGTACTTTCCGTTTTGAATTTCCCGTGCAGTTCAGTATTTTTGTTATTTTACCTTTTTCTAAAAAGATTTATTATAGTTTATGACAGGGATGATATACAAGTGTATGAATAATTTAGAACTGAATATTTATCAATTATCATGTTGATCAAGTGTTTTCAACTACGATCATCTTCTCAAAATAATATACTTCTTTGACAATATAGAACTAATTATATTAACCGTACCTCTATGTACTATGGAAAATTGTTGCTGTGGAACTCCCTGTCTCCGACATTTATGGACACAAAAGTGAAGATGTTGTTAAAGTACATTATCAATCTTATCTTTAAGATACAGTAATTTATAAAGCTATTTGCCACACTGTTTTAAGCTTCACAATCAAGTAAATATTCAAAGGATAAAATATTTGAATTTCAAGGTTGGGCAACGCAGAAACATGCGTACAGCAATGTGGCCAAAAGGGACATAAAGGAATAGCTAAAGGAGTTGAACCCAACGTTTCTTCATTATTACCAAAATTATTAACGGAGAATTTAGAAGAATGTATTGTAAAAGAGGGACGAAAGATACCAAAGGGACAGTCAAACTCATAAATCTTAAACAAACTGACAACGCAAAGGCTAAAAAGGAAAAAGACAAACAGACAAACAATAGTACACATGACACAACATAGAAAACCAAATAATAAACAACACGAACCCCACCAAAAACTAGGTGTGATCTCAGGTGCTTCGGAAGGGTAAGCAGATCCTGCTCCACATGTTGCACCCGTCGTGTTGCTGATGTGATATCAAATTCGGTAAATAGTATAATTCGGTAGGTCACATTCATAAAAGGTAAGGGGATTGTAGTTCCGACGTAAGGAACATATCCGATATCATTTGTGAATCGGTAATTCCAAAACATTCAACCAACCCGTGATGGCGTCCGTAAAATTTACGAAGGGATGATTTCAACTTAACCATATAAACAGACAGTGCCGAATCACTGATTACTGATCTATTTATACAATCGGAGACTAAGGTTATCGAACCAGTGCAAATAAAACAAATTTACAAATTAATAAAAACATTTTACAAATTCTTGCCTTCGAATGAAAGGATACTGACAATATGTAATATACAATTATAAAACAAAATCAATATACTCTCATATTGAATCTCATTTTGTAAATATTGCTTGTAACTTTGCATTTGGTCCATATTGTCTTCATGGCAAATTATGTACACTATAATGTAGCAATGCTTTTGAACGAATCGGTTGCTTTCATCGTCTTTTTGACATTTTTTTGGGTTCTTTATTAAGTAGTTTAAGAACATTAGTTCTGATACGGATTTGTAAAGCAATTTTTATTCCTGTTGTCTTTCGTGTTTTAATTTTTGATGTTGGCATTTTTTAAATGAAATTAACAACACACTGAACACATGGGTATCTCCACTGAAGGTGACACTACTTATAGATAAAGAAGTTTCTATGTTCTACTCTTTAAATTGTTTGAAACAAAATAAACTCATATTTTTTTTCCAATTCGTAACCAATACCCTTTATATATGCTTTAAGTGAGAACTAAATGAGCATACTCAAAACTATTCATTCTGCGTCTAACACCTTTCGTTTTTTCCTTCCGTACTGTTATATATAAAAGCTTACTACCACTTCATTTGACGTCCGGTGGATAGTTGTCTCATTTGCATTCATAAAGTATCTCCTCATTTAAATATTAACAAATATTGTATCAAAGACTGCTTGCAGAATGTAACGCAAAAAAAAGTATTTAACGAAATAAGAAATTTCCAACCGATTACTTCATAAAATTTCATTAAACATGCAAATTTAATTTTCAAATTTTCTTATTTTCTATATCTCTACACTAAAAAAAGACACCAGTAGTATACCACTGTTCGAAATTCATCAATCGATTGAGAAAACAAATCCGGGTTACAAACTAAAACTGAGGGGAAAAAAATAAATAAAGACTTTGGTTATTTTTAGCCACTTCATAGTTTACACAGGGTATCACACAGTAGTCAGCACTTCGCATGAATATCAATTATATGGTAATTTTTATTAATTTACTCCTAGCAAAACTTTGAATTTTTCGAAAAACTAAGGATTTTCTTGTCCCAGGATTAAATTTCCTTAGCCGTTTTTGGCACAACTTTTGGGAATTTTGGATCCTCAAAGCTCTTCAACTATTTTAATAAGAGCGTTACTGGTGAGTCTTATGTAGACGAAACGAGACGCGTACTAATTATAATCCTGGTACTTTTGATAACTATTTACACAGCAATTTGTATATTTTAGTCGTTTATAAAAATTATTATAAATTTTCATTCTAGCAACATTGTACAGATCATACTGTGATGTTGCTGGTAAAATTACCAGACGCAATACCATCATGTCCTTTATCTGTTTCAGTGAGTTTATATAGTGCAACAAGAATGTTATATCTGATTTTGAAATCGAATCGTTGTGATAGTCCATATCTTTTATAACTTGATTGTTCATTTTAATGGACTGGGAATAGATTTGCGTCAGACAACTTAGTATGTAATTCTCAACAGATCCAAAGTGTATTCAGAGCGTGCAATCGAATTTGTCAATGGAACGTGCTTGTTTGATCAACAGTAGACCAACAAATGTATTGTCTAAAGAATGACGTCAAGTTCACAGTAATAATTGTTTATTTGAAAGTAGTATGTAAATTGATATGACTATTATTGAAATTAAAACCCAACTGCTCTCTAGGGAAATCCAACCAAAGTTTCCATTCATGTCTTGCAGACAAACAGCACACACCCCATATTCATTAATATAATAGATAAAAGGTAAACACTCGGACTTTATTGTTTGGTTGATTTAGGGATATCATTTCGAAAACTATAGAAGTCAAAACAATAATTTGGAAATAAAATACTCGAAACCTTCCCTCAGTAATTCATTGTTGTTGTTGGAATAGGCGTCAATGCTTACTAATTAAATATATTATAACGGTAATGACGAGACTTGATGACACTTATACGCAGTTCCGAAAAAGTTTATCAAGTCAGTCAGAGTGTACCGGATTCCCTTTTATTTGGAGAAGTAGCCGTTCCTACCTTTTTTATTAGCGTCCTATAAGAGAGTAAATAACAATACAAAGAAAATCGATTTGACAGTACGGATTGACGTCTTCCTTACGTCCAGTGTAGTAGTAATAATGCAAGTCGACCAGGATGGAAGCGGCTTGACTACTAGCTTGCCAATTCATAAGAGGATAATCTGGGTAAAGTTGGCCATGTGGTTTGATACAAACCCCTCGTCGAGTTCCATAGTTCCTAGAAAGAACGTACATAACATTATTAAACCAGGCAGCGGAATTCAAATCCCCATCCTGACTAGATTTTGTAACGTATTTATTCAGGCCAAAAAGATAAACTTTTATCATTTGTTTTCGGAGACCATATTGATAGATGGAGATGCCATGACGGCAACACAGCGGGATTAAAATTTAAGAAGGAAATTACGATACCGATAAATAATCTCCAACAAAAGACAAATCTATAAACAGCTGGTCAAGCTTTAAATCTACCCGAGCCATGAAAAATGTCAATTAATGTAGAAGATATAAAAAAAAAAGTAGATGCGGTGTGATTGCCAATGAGGCAACTCTCCACCAGAAACCAAATGAAATAAACATTTACAAGAAGAGCTTATCAAACAATTGTCATTATCACCAAATTACCCCTTCAACATCAATAACTTATAACACTTTATATATATATTTTGTGCGTCAAAATTAAAGTGAGAATGAAAAGCACTTAAATGGATTTGATTTTTTTCAGGAACACGCAAAACTAATAGCATCATAAGACAAGTACTCATAAATATTTGCGATGATCTGTGTTGAAAACAAACTTTAAAACAATAACCAATAAGGTTCAACTCTGCCTAATGGCAGTGGACCTTAGTTTCCGGCTTAATTCCTTCTTAGTTTATCAACGGTTCATTGTTTTAGAAATGCTTGTTTTAAATTTTATCAGAGGCAAAGCAAATTATAAGCGTCCAAAACGTTTATCTGCATTTACTTTCTATCGAACCTAGAGTTTCTTATGGTCAGGGGGACATCTTCCCTTCAAGAGGTTGGCACAGTTATGAAATATTTGTGTCGCAAATGACCACAGATATATTCCTTTTGTCGTTTCCACATTCCTGTCTATATTTCCTCATTGTGACATTCCCAACATGATAGGTGCCAGTAGTTGAGTAGGCTTACCCTTTTAGACTGCCTGACATCACACAGGTAATTTGTTGCTTCTTGTTGCTTAGTCTCTAGTTTTTCTTTGTAGCGTTTCTTGGACTCGTTGACTCTTCGCTGTCTTTTGTTTTTTTGCAATTGCGTTAATGATTTCTCTTTTGAATGAACCCTAGGTATCGTTCGTATCTTTTTTTACCACAGAAAGTAGAAAAATTGAAAACGTTTTTGCGTATGCATATATATTTTGAGATTTCTAATATGTTTTAATGAGTTTAATTTTGTACTTCAAATAGGATGGTCATTCTCAGACATGAAGGAAAAACACAATCCAAAAATATGAAGTTTCAACAGCTTAGTAGATGAATTGTTACTTTAAAACCCAGCCAATAATAGCGACGTCTTTTTAAATCCTGTAAGTTTCCTAAGCAATACATTGTTGTTAATGATTATTAAATGGTAAGATTGGAGTTTCTACAGAAAGAAATCTAATTTTAGGTAATTATAAGACTGTTAGTAACTTTCTTTAGACAAAAACACATGTCGTGTCTCAGTAGCGTACTAGTCGAACCAGGAGTTTATTAACCTAATAAGCAAATCCGGCCAATTAATCGCACGAATTAGTCGTTTTTATAAACATGATGCTTTAGATAAAGACGATTGCTTTACAGGCAGGCCACGATTATGAAAAATTCTTATATGACGTGTTTCTTTCGCTTTGTGAATAAACCCATGCTCTCAATCTAATAAAATGTGTTCGCACATGCGTATATGACTACTGCAGAAAAATGAATTTCATCAAATTGTCATGCATTTATAATATTTATTAGTTAAAAGAAAAAAAAACTCTAAAATGATGCACATGTTTTTACTAATTTATTTATTAAGAATGTAATGTGTTGCATTTGGAAATTGACATATTTGATCTGGATATGACAACCGTTCATGCTGACTGTTCAAACACCCTCTGAAAAACCCATTGCTAGTCGTTTGCTGAATAACAAACAAAAAAGGGAGGTTCATGGAAGAGCCTACAAAAACACAATTCACTTATAACAATCGGACATAGACATTATCTTAATTGTCCTAATCAGAATCGAAATAATTGATACAAGCTACTACTTCATTGTAGTTTAAACATGAGTCGGCATTATATTCGTGTTATTTTAGCAATCACTATCGTAAAGTGCCTTCCCATGTTAAAACTACAATAAAGTATAGCTTGCATCAATTATTTCTTGAATACATTTGACCAAAAATATTATTTCATTCTAAAGCTCATGTATTTTTTATTATAAATTAAGTTACGTATACATCTTTGGTAATGCATAGTACACGTATGTTACATGAAAACTTAAATACGTCCTCGGAGTTTTTTTTGAGAGATAATTGAAAATAATAACATTAACGTGTATGTTTTATCAATATTCGCTATTTGAATATGATAAAATCACTGGCAATGCACTACACTATCATATCTTTTTCCCTAAAATTACAATAAATGTATGTTTCATTAGTATCCGTAATTTTGATTGGCTGACAACATTCACGAGACACTCTTGTATCATATTTTATTTCCGTACAAATTACAACAGCTGTAACTGCACTTGCTATACGTGACAATTTTAAAACAATTCATAGAAAGAATGGACCAGCTTGAAAAAAAACTGTTGACTTCATGGTTATAGCTTAAAACACGTAATAAGAAGAATTTAATGCTTCTTTTTATAATTTTAAACTCGTTTTTACACCCCAATAAAACTATAAAAGAAGCATTCAATTTGTAAATAAGCGCTTTATTTTATCACATTTAATGAGGGAGGCAAGAAATATAAACATCTGAATAAAGATTGCTTATTGATGAATAGAGTTTTAATTTATTTAAAAGGATGAAGATGACGTAAATAAGGCATTTAAAAAATCAAAATATGCATGCAGATGATTAAACAGCTTTTCTATATGCTTTGAAATATCTCAATAGTAGTGCGATTGTCATTGCCATTATATATTGTATTAAATGTTAATGTTACGAGGCTGTACTTTAAAGGCATTTTGTTGATTTCATCTGGGACAAAGACATAAATATCCATGATTATTATTTTGATACTGTTTCGATTTTATTCCATTCCATTATGTCATGTAAGTTTACAGAATAATCCCAATAGGAAATTCTTCACACAGACAACAACTTTATCAACCTAAAATTACGAGATCATGCAATCAAAAATGCTAATCTAGTTCAGATATAGAAAGTACAGTTTATTCTACCGTTCTACCGAGTGCTATATTATATGATTTCACGCAAAAACTGAGAACAAAGATATGATAGCATCACCTACTCTGTAAATCAAATCGCTCAATTACAAAACGCAAAAAGTAAATTCACAATAATATCGAACTCAAAACGGAAAGTCCATAATCAAATGTCAAAATAAAAAGCTCAAACACATCAAACGAATAGAACGTAACATTTTGCATTATTGGAAAAGTTCTCGATGAAATGTATACATTAAATTAATCATATATATATAACTCGTCTAAACATCAGCCCAACAATGTTAGATCTGTAAATTTGCTTTCGCAAATGTTTGGTTCTTCCCTCGCCGGGATTCGAACCCATGCTACTGTGATATCGTGACACCAAATCGCCTGCACTGCAGCCGTCCCGCTAGACCACACGACCACCTGGGCTATATATATATATACGAGTCTAAATTGAAAACTACGTTCAAACCTATGATTGCGTTGGATAAAAACCGCAATTTTTATACGTGTGCATGTCAAACAAATTTCGTTGTAGAAGGATCTAAAAACAGCACAAACAACATTTTCCAAAAGACCAAAAACGTGAAAAAGTATATTTAAACAAAACGCATTTGACTAACAGGTCGAACAACTGATGTTCTTTAACCCTGCTGACTGCCATTGACGATTGCCAAATAAAATTGATCACAAGATGTAACAAAATGGATCTGAATTTAAATTTAATACGTCACAGAAAGAAAAAAAAATTGTTAACTATATATATATGATCAATTTAATGTTTACATGATAATAATTCCCTTCTTGCATATTATGTAGAAGTAAAAAATTAACCTATCTTCCGAAACGTTTATAAGTTTACCATTTGATTAACGACTGTCGTGTGGTATCTAAAGATCTTTTCAACAGGCTGTTCTAGAACAGTTCTGAAAGGTTATGATTAAAAGATGTAGTAGATCCGTATATACTTTATTGGAACATCCACCTAACGCAATAAGAGAGTAAAGTAAACGTAAAGATCAAAATACAAATTTTCTGTCGATATGTGGCTCGCAAATTTGCTCTAAATCTAGAATGTTTGTTAAAAAATCTATTATATATATGTAGTACTTCTACAAAATATGCAAGAAGGGAATTATTGAAAGCGAGGCCATCTGAATATTATTTATCAGACACTATTTTCATGTGGTAGATACATATGATAAGTTGTATATATTTATACATATAGTGGTTCATGATCCAAAAGCTTCTAGTGGGTTATACAATCCCATTGTATGTATACCTTTTTTATTGCAACTTCGTTCGGCTGTAAGTGTTCTAGATGAAGTGTAGTCTATAAATAGACATCGGACACAGCAAAACATATGTCTGAACTTGACTGTAATTAGTTTATACCAATTCTGAATGCCTGCAAGTCAACGTTGTTAGTATTTAAAAGGCAACAAAAGTATATCGATGTTCAATAGACCTTAATCGATTAAGCAAAACAAATTCGGGTTACAGATCGACCGGCTTTGCTGTTTTTCTACTTTCCCTAATCTATCGTCACATTGTTTTGTAAGTGTTAAAAACTTATCTATCAAATATCTAATTAACTTATTAAAATTAAATCACTGAATTGTTTCTGTTCTGATATGTCGGGCATCATAACAGAACAGGATCATTTCAATGATTTAATGTTAATTAGATTGATCAAACATAAAACATAATTTAAAAAAATTGCAGAAAGTTAATTCATAGAGTTGAATTTTTTCAATGTTAAAAATAGACTCAAGTGCGGACCACTACTCATTTTAAATATCAATTTATATAAAGCAATAAACATACTGAGTTGGAGTTACAGATTAAAATAATTCATGAATTGACAGAAGAGCTTTATAGCAATGAAAGTAACATGCATATTACACCCACAACTGCCATAATATTATTCTCCTTGTCATAATATTGTCATGATTATAACAAATTATTGTCCAAGAACGGTGGATCTGGGTGATTATATTTGAATTATACTGAATAGACAAAAGAGTAGAATACAATAGTTCTTAGAATGTACGATATTGTCAAGCCTTTTTGTTTTAAATTCATTACATTTTTTATTTGTCTTTATTTTCCGAACTTGAATTCCATCCCGATTTATAACGCAGTTTTTAGCATTTTCTGTCAATTAGTTAAACTAAAAATAGCAACTAGATGATTTAATACCGAATGCCCTAACAAAAAGTCGGTCAAAATGGGATCGACAGAACACATACCAAATAAAGATAAAAAGAGATAGGGTATGTTAAATTTCCTCAGGAATAGATAATCGAAGCTGTATTTGGCAAAACTTTTAGGAATTTTGGTCCTCAATGCTGTTCAACTTCGTACTTTATTTGGATTTTTTGTTTTAACATTTTTGAATTCGAGCGTCACTGATATAGCGTCTTTTGTAGATGACATGCGCGTCTGGTGTAAATACAAAATTAAATCCTGGTATTTATGATGAGTTTATTTCCTTGACACTGATCAAGTGTCAAATAATTTATAATTACGAATTTATTTATTCAAACGAATTTATAGATGTATATTTGATGTTTTGTCTGGTCTTGATGTGTATATTTTATTTTTTGTTAAATTGCAGATAATTTCATTCATTATTAAACAGATTAGATAATGATGTGACAAAACCTCATTTGCAACTATCTGGCAAAGTAAAATATAGTATGAATATATGAAAGTATTAACTATATAAATAAATGGACTTATGGAGTACACGAATGCTTCTAGGAGATACATTGTATCATAAATGACACCAAACTTTCCAGAATCCCCCCTCTTTAGATGAAGTACGTGAATACTCTTCCATGACAACCACTAAATAACAGGCTACTGACTAGTGACAGGCACATAAAAAAAAAACCAAAAAAGAACCAGTCAGTCCTGCTTGTTTTGTTTTTATATTCCTCTGTTAACTGGTATGTTTCACATGCATGAAACAAATACAACTATGACTCTGTCATTCCATTCGGTCAACTCAAAGACTGAATTTGTATCAAAACAAGTGATTTACAGCGAAAATATGCAGGACAACTAATAACAAAATTGACTAAAAACAAACATGCATAAAAAGTTATTGGAGACAGAAGGCGAAACACGTCTCCTTTGAAAGACTAACAAATATCAATTATCGCAAAGACATTTCAGATTCCTGATAATTTCAAATATTTACTGTGCAAAAAAAGGTCATATGATGACAGGTTTTAATAAAATTTAAGGAAGTGTGGTACAATTATCCAATTTTGTTTGTTGTTATTTGTCATAAACTATAGATACACACTGATTTACAAGTTATATTGGCACAATTTTCTGCACAATTGGACTACAAAATAGACTCTTCAATACGAATTAAAAACATGGACCACTTTGCTGAAATTTATCGTTGCAAATTAAAAATCACACGGGAAATACTGGAAATAATCAGATTAATATGAAGTTAAATTGAAACAAATTCTGACATGCGTTAATAAAAATAATGAAATATAACATCCGTCAAAGCAAAGTGGAATTGAGAGCAAACAGTTCAAGTATGAAATTTAAGTGTTTTATAGATAAATGCATTACACTATTCTGTTGCTATATTTGCAGAAATATTTAATTCTAGACAACAGACTCGCATTGAGTTGCAGCTATATTCACTAATGTTGTTATTTTCGCGACGTCAAACTGTGACATATCGGGAAAAGATGCATTTTTCGACTGATTTTTATCATTCAAACTGATTTAATTTGAAAACGAGTTCATGGACCCCTATTTTTCAAAACGGCATTTTGTTTCATTTTGCAGGGAGATTATGTGACCAAAACTTTATAAAACTGTAAATAGAGTATTTTTTTTAATTTTGATAAACTTGCAGTAAAAATGACGTTTTTTTCTCAATTCATGAACATTATATAAATATGAGTTATTTCTGAATAAAAAATTGCATATTTTTTTATAATATTTATAAAATACAGAAATTACCGATTATTTAACAGAAAACAATTTGTGTTTATCTTTTATAACAAAAAAGTTATGTCTTTCTTTCGAAAACGAAATTACGGCCACAAATCTGAATTTTGAGCAAATATACAAAATTTCGACCTCATTTTACTCAAAAAGTAGCACATGAAGGTATATTTTTTATTACATATTTCAATAAATCAGGTAGAAAATAGCCTATATGCAAATGTTCATGAACTTGTAAATACAGGATCAAAACTGTATCGTATGCCCTTAAGGTGTCATGGCCGTATTTTTCCATTAAGATAATTAAGGAACCACAATGTAATAAAGTAATTTCATATCTTGCGGGATATAAATTTATCGTCATGTTAATTCTTAATGGTTTGCGTGACTTATAAAGGAAATTAAAAATTAATTGTTACAAGGCATCGATATGGATAACATAATTTGCAGATATATTTGGTATTTTTATGATGAATATGATTAGTAAAACAGGATGAATCAAATTGGCAATTCAGGCTCCATGTATTAATTACAAACATCTGTAAATTTATTAAAAGGAAGCATTTATATTTAAAGCATTAATAAACATTTAATAGCGATTTGCTGTTATATCAATTTCCAAGTAGTTGACACATGTGTCCTTTATTTAGGTATGTCCTTCAATTTTTCTTGATATTAACCGATGCTACCGCATTGAAAGACAGTTTGAATAAATATCTGACATCCTTTGATGTGGTTTAGGAGTGCATTGAGTATGAACATTTGATGTGACAAGAGACAACACAAAATGTGCAAGCAAACTAAAGTTCTATGATTCTATGAACGTAAAAAATGACGAACACATGACATTTGACTAATTATTATTAAGTTCATTTTGGACTGACACGGAAATCTGAACGGAAAGTCCCTGAGCAAATGACAAACGCAAAAGCTCAAACACTAAGAATGAATGGATAGGCATGTTCTTATTAAGAAAATGGTGGAGTAAACCTGGTTTTATATTTAACTAAACCTCTCACTTGTATGAAAGTCGCTTAAAATCTATAATAGTGGGAGACTCGGTGGCCGAGTGATCTAAGTAGTTACTACTGTAATCACTAGCTAGTAAACACTTAGGTTGTGAGTTCGAGCCCTACATATGCTGATGCACTCTACTTTAATCGTAATTGACTAGGATTGTCAGTTTTCCTATCGAAGGTCGGTGTTTATTTTCCGGACTTTCCAGCTTTCTCCACCAATAAAAACTGTCCGCCACGAAATAACATAAAAGCGGTTCTTTAAAGTGGCGTTAATTCACAAAAAATCAGTCAAATTAAATCTATAACAGTGACAACGATGTGTGAGCAAAACCAATAGACATAATATGTACAATTGTTAAAAATAGGAACACATCAGTCTACATTGTATTATAATCTTAATCGATATAAAAAAAAAATATGTCAACAAAGAAAAAATCAAAGAGGCATTAAGACAAAGCACACTAGCAAAAACGTAAGACAAGAATACAAAAATTTACCATTCCACAATAATATAATGACGCGGGTGTATAAGTAACAATATCACAGTAAAAATGATGATTTATAAAGACAAATAAATAAACCTATCATAGATATTTAGTATATACGCCAGACGCGCGTTTCGTTTATATAAGAGAATACTATAATACGTTATATAGAATGATGATTAAAATGTAATATATTCAGAATGCCATGGTAGAATATGGATAGAAAAAAATTCGTTAAACACGATTGAACTATAAATCTCTTTCACCTCTTTATACTTAAACAGAAAAGCGAATACCAAAAAACAAACATCGAAACTAGCCTTTTATGAAAATTTTACACACGTTTTAGGCATGATAAATCTGTTTGCATTTCGATAGACAATAACGTGTTAAGCGGTAATCCAGGGAATAGTACATTTCAACAAACACGCACTTAAACAGAGAACACTGGTAAGGCTTTAAAAGCTCACAGTTAGTTAGCTACTTAGCCTGGGAGATATAGTGATAGCTAGTTGTCAAAGAGTATGATATACATTGTAAAATTAAAAATAGTCATTTACAATGGTATCTTTTGAATGAAAAACCTTTTCTCCTATATATTTTTCGTTAACTATTAGAAATGACTAACATACTCGAGCGGTAGACATTCGAATGCTTTTTATTTAGTCTTCTTAATCTATTTTGATATAACTGTTCGTCTGAAGAGAGTTAATTTGTCAATTTACGATGAGATGTAGGAGTTTTTTCTATTATATATTCAAAGTATAATACTCTCTTGATAACACAATCCAATACTTCGTTAAACAAGTAAAACTTCTTTCTGATTTATTTCAAAGAACGTAATAAACACTCGTTTTCTCCATTCAACCATGTATTGCCTCTTGTTCTGATTAAAGAATTATATGTAGCTTTAAGACTTTTATGGCTAAACACTGCACTTGTAGATTAAATAACTGATAAATATGTTTTACTTACCAACGTTATAATTTCCCATATATATCTTAAGTATTATTGAACTTTAAAAAAATCGTTATTAATTTATTTCAGCTCTTTTGCTATCGATATAAATATCAACCCAACAATGTAAGATCTGTAAATTTGCTTTCGCAAATGTTTTGTTCTTCCCTCGCCGGAATTCGAACCCATGCTACTGTGATATCATGACACCAAACGCCTGCACTGCAGCCATCCCGCTAGACCACACGACCACCTAGGTTCTACAAATAATAAAGCTTTCGATGGCCGTGTGTTACCTTTCCTCGTCAGTTTTAATCTAGCGGCGTACTACAGTACATGATATATAAGGCATGGAGATGTTATTGTTACAGATCAGCTCAATTATCTATAGTAAAGGATCCTACAAATTAATGTAAGATACAGTCACAGAAAATAATTATATTTATAAGTACGTCTGAGTATATATATATATATTATATTTATATGAAATTGTCAAGAGCTTGTACTTAATATACATTTATATTCAGTTATGAGTACTAAAATATCCAACAAGAGTATGGAAAATCAAATAATATAGGAAAACTACTTAACTCATTACTGTATATGTATGACATTTGACAGATACCAGAAACTAATAAAACAGTACTAAATAGTTCCATATGGAAGAATACTAGCATTTAATGAAAAACTGAATATATAGGACAGTAGTCCATTACTTAAGTGATTCAAAATAAAAAAAGGGGAATTTAAAACCCATTAGAATTCCACAAAACTGGCATTCGAAGGAGTTATAATGATATTTTAGCATGTATATACTCTTTTAATACAGTAGTATAAAAGATTGAAAACTCTTATTGTTTGTTTAAAAAATATTTCAAGTTCTCTTGTGAGGCAAACCCCCCGGAGAAGAATTAAGAAGTTGACAGATATATGGAATGTAAACCTTACACCTTCGAAGTAAGGGTCGCTGCCTTCCTTAGCTCGACCCATAGAAACGAAAGTATAAAACCACTAAACTGGTCGATAATAAAAAAAAAAGGAATAGCATTCAGTCAGCCTTAGAGAAGAAGAAGAAGCAATCCGCAGTAAAAAATAAAAACACAAAAGTATTGAACTCTGAAGAAAATTCAAAACAGAAAGTCCTTAATCATAGGGCAAAATCAAAGCTCAAAGATATCAAACGAATGGTCAACTGCTAACCTTAGTGAATATGTCACCTCATTAATATAAACCAAAAACATACACATCACAGTCAGCTTCAGAAACTGTATACCAGTTGTTATAAAAACAAGACCTTTCCTATCGGCTCAAAAACATTGTCATCTTATCTAATGAGTATATTTACGACCTTCAAAATCCAAATTGTATTTGTTCTTTTGAAAAAATTTTAAAGCGATATCCTGTCATATTTTGTATTTGTAACTGGTTGCATGCCCTTATAATAACAAAATTTGATACATCAAATTAGAAATGTTATAAAATAAAAGTGTAAATTAAGAAGACATGTATTTATATGTATGGTCAGCCCAATTTGACTAGTTGATACCGTTTTTAGAGATAGGCTTTCGCGGTTTCAGATTTCAAGATAATATAATTGTAGTATAATCTGTAAATTAACGGATTGTGTTTTATTTATTTCCTATCGTGATATTTTGAAAGTGTACTCCGCAAAATCTCTTTCCAAACTGCTTTACTAGTAACATCAAGTTTAACGGCTATTAAAAAACGGGCTTCAGGGATATTGTTAAACTATCTTGTACTCTATAGGGGCATTGCTCATCAGATGTGGTTACTCATTCAATTCATAGATCTAGTCGGTAACTTACAATACAAGTCTTTTTTTTCTGTAGTATCATGAGTATTAGTATAAAAATCATAAAAAATAATAATCATCTAACGTTTCTATCCTTTACATTTGAAAACGCCTGTACCAAGTCAGGAGTATGACAGTTGTTGTCCGTTTGTATAATGTGTTTTATCAATTGATGTTGTCATTTGGTTGAAGACTTTCCGTTTTAAATTTTACTCGGAGTTCAGTATTTTTTACGATTTAACTTTTTTCACACATAATCCCTATTTCAAACTTGAACAAAAATGCCAAACTGTATTGTATAAAAAAAGAATGGCCAACGTCTTCACAAATCTTGACTTAGGTAAATATGGTTTTGTAAAACAAAATACAACTGTGATTCCCCTCCAAAAAACATCAGAAGTTGACCTTATCAAAATGCTTGAAATTTTGATTGTACAACCCATTTGTTATTTTTGCATGACGTGTTTTTTTTTTTATCAAACTGTTGTTATTCCTATTCGAACCAACTTAGCAACCGTGTATTTCTTTACTTGCTGGAATGTTCTTGTATTAATACAAGACAAACTTTACACACGAGCTTCTTATGAAGTACGAAAAGAAGAGATGATATCGTATCACAAACAATTTCAAAGTTCTATGTTTGAAAGAAATTCTAGCGTTGCATTGTTTTATCAAGAGCAGTTAAGCATATATCCATGAAATCTTATGGGAATCCTGTCTACTCGTTGAAATAATTTCAATTAAAAATCAATTAGTTGACAACACTTTAATAGTCATTTTGGTTTGCCCGTTTGATGGTTTTACACTAGTAATTTTGGGGCCCTTTATAGCTTGTTGTTCGGTGTGAGCCAAGGCTCCGTTTTGAAGGCCGTACTTTAACCTATAATGGTTTACTTTTTAAATTGTTATTTGGATGGAGAGTTGTCTCATTGGCACTTACACCACATCTTCCTATTTCTATAGTATTTGTTTTAATTTGTGATCAGTTTAAAAAAAAAATATACAGTATTAACCATACTATTTAAAAAGTACAAAACCAGTCTATATCGTTAATGTCACATTGATGGAAGCAAGTCTGATGAAAAAGGGATTAATGATTATGTATTCACTAATCGATAATGGATGATAAGCAATAATTTATAAATATATTGTAGGAAGCAATACAAATTAATTGCATATGATATCAGACTTGTATTACATAGGGAAATCCTTGTTGTAAAGTTGCAAACATAATGTTTACTATATGGTGTAACGTTTAAATGGTTCATCACATTGCATTAAGTTTTCTATTTTTATCAGGCGTTTAGCTACATAGATGTCTAGTTAATCGTAAAAAGTAACACTGGACGTGAAATTAGAACGGTTGAAATTCGTTCTAGCAACCGGTTTTCAAAAAAAAAGTACAATCTATCTTTCCACCAAAAATGAACGATTTCGTCACTTTTTAGATTAAATCTATTTCAAAAAAGGAAATAAAAAGTTTCTACTCCCTCTGCCCCCCCCTCTTTGTTAGGCCCGGTACCTGTAGGCCTACCAACTCTGACAAAGAGAACATAAAAATGAAAATGGGAACGCATTTATTCGGTTTTAAATTTTTATCAAATTGTAACTGCATCTGAATATATAGAAAAAAATATGTATGTTTCATAAATTGTCAGATAAATCATTAATCGAAAATATGTGTAAAAGATCACTACCTGTAAATTAATTTAACTCAGTATAGTCACCAGGATTAAAAAAATTAACGCCATGCACACACGCGTTTTGTTTCCAAAAGATACATTATTGAAAATTGAAATAAAAAAATGTTAAAAAAGGATAATAGAACTACGAAGTTGAAGAACATTGAGGACAAGAATGTTTTATCGGTTAATTTATAACTAGAGGCTGTTAAAAGCCTGTGACGCTCATCTTGGTCTATATGCATGCATGTATTAAACAAAGGACACAGATGGCTTAATGACAAAATTGTGTTTTGATGATGGTGATAAGTTTGTAGATCTTACTTTACTGAACATTCTTGCTACTTACAATTTTCTCTATCTATAATAAAGTTGGCCCTTTAGTTACACAGAGGAAAATATTTGGTAAAAATTACCAAATTAATGAAAATTGTTAAAAATTGACTATTAAGGGCAATAAATCCTTGAGGGGTCAACTGACCATTTTGTTCATTTGACTTATTTGTAGATTTTACTTTGCTGAACATTATTGCTGTTTACAGTTTATCTCAATCTAAAATAAAAATCAAGATAATAAGTAAAAACAGCAAAATTTCCTTAAAATTACCAATCCATGGGCAGCAACACAACAATGGGTTGTCTGATCCATTTGAAAATTTTAGAGCAGATAGATCTTGACCTGATAAACAATTTTACCCACTTAGATTTACTCAAAAAGCTTTGGTTTCAGAGTTACAAGCCAAAATCTACATTTCACCTCTATGTTCTTATTTAAGCCATGGCGGCCATCTTAGTTGGTTGGCCGGGTCACCGGATACATTTTTAAAACTAGATACTTCAATGATGATTTTGGCCAAGTTTAGAGGAGAAGATTTTTTTAAAGTAAACGACGATGACGGACGCCAAGTGATGAGAAAAGATCACTTAGGCCTTTGGGCCAGGTGAGCTAAAAATGAACATGTCAATGATAATTCATTTCGAATGTATGTAAGAAGTTAAAATATACAGAACACAAGTGAACATTAGAATAAGCATATTATTTTAAAGCATTGTTAGAAATGTAAACTTGACAATATATCTTAAATAAATATCAGAGATGTCTGTCTTGTTTTTAAAACCGCATAATACTGTCTATGAAATGTAATCAAGTTAGGTATGACATATATGTACATTCAGTGTAATAATATTCTTGTTCAGAAGCCTCGATAGAGAGGCGAACGTTTATTGTTCTCACACATTATATAAATAAAGGCAACAGTAGAATAACGCTGTCCAATAGTCATAAATCGAATTAACTGAAACAAATCCTGGTCACAAACCAAAACTGTGTTTACTCATAAACTATAAGAGGAAAAATTCCGGAACAACAGAAACGCTGAACTGCCATATTCCTCACTTGGTACAGGACACTTTAAGAAAACTGGATAGAACCTGGTTTTATGGTTAGCTAGTCATCCCGCTTATATACAGTCCGCCAAAAGTTAAGCACCACCTATTTTTATTGCAAAGATTTTTTTTCAAATTTAAAAAATCAATTATTCTACGAAAAAAAACCAATCATATAGCAATTTTGCTAATGTCTACCATAAACAAACCAGAAATGTAATTTTAGTCACTTATGAAGGTTCTTTGCATGTAGGTTTTCCGTTCATAGAAATAGTGCAAATTACACAATTCAGAAACAGAATTTAAGTTTCACGTTGATTTCATTTTTTTAACAACAATTGATCACCATATATAATGTTGCATTAAACAACAAATACCACTTTTAAATCGACAAAATATTGTGAAGGTGGATCTCTGTGATTGAGATTTCCGCCAATGGCATCTCAGACATGTTTGATAGGGTTTATTTATGGGGACACGGAAGGCTAAAAAATAGTGTAAATGGCTTGTTGCTCTTTGGACTCGGTTAAAATCCTTGCCCTATGTGTTCTAGCGTTGTCGTCCACGTACAAGGGTCTTGGCAATGTAGACGCAAGTGGAGGATTATTAAAATGACGGACTACAATGTTTTAAGGCACCACATCTCTGTATGTCTGTCCGTTTATGATACCCTGCAGAATATGCGTACCCAGCTTATAAGGGTATAAGAAGCAACCCCCTACTGAACACCATAAGCACTGAATGCAGCCCTTGTGCAAACATTGTTTTTGGTCATAGGCCGTTTTGTTTACCCGCAAAATTCGTATTATTGCGTCTACTGACAGTAAAAGAAACTGACTACCATCTGAGTAATGAGTGTTTTCTCAGCTTCTTATGTTCAAGCATAGATAGTCATTATCCCATTAAAACCTGACGGTAGAGTGCCTACCTGAAAGTACAGGTCTCTATACTTGCTCTTCGGTTGCCTCTGAGAAGTCGACTGACCAATGTACGAACACTAACACGACCACCTGGAGAAACAGTGTATTTGTAAACGCGCAGATGACCTTTGATAAGAGGTTGCTTGACTGCTTTATCGGAGTTCAATCTTTTTGGTCGTAATGAATTTTCTTAGGGTATGTTGAAGGTAATTCATAACATCAAACATTAATATTTTTTTCGCAATAATTATAAAAATATTGTCAGTTATATTTCGGTGGTGCTTAACTTTTGGCGGACTGTATATATTAATTTTTAAATTACCGCTAAAAATAACATCATTTTATGACAGGAATACAGTATAGTACAAATAAATAAAGGAACACTCAGGACTAGAAATACAAAAATAAATAATATAATAATATAGTATATATACATTTTAGTAACATTTAACTAGTAGAGCTCTTAGTCATCCTAGTATAACCCCCGTGTATGGTCAGGTTCGTACTGTTGAAAATTAAGTCTTTTAACATTTTATTGACTCGGCGGAGGACATTTTAGCGTACTGATAGGATAATTTAGCGGAAAAAAATTGCATTAAAGTAAATTTAGCGCCAGATTTGTAACCGATTTTTAGCGAAAAGGGAGATTAACAATGTCTATCTAACCCAAAGAACTATTAAGTTTTAAATTAAAATTTGTAGTCGAATAACAAAAATATGGTCTAATGAAACAAATTGTTTGAAATTGAAAGGAAATTATTGAACCAAAGCATAAAATAAGTTCCCTGTGCAGTTTTTTTAAAACATTTATCATGAATCTGTTATGTATTATCAACAAATAATATTTCATTAAGTGATTGTTTATTGCAAGCTCTTTTACCTTTGAGTTTGTTATCGAAAGTGCACGTAAAAAAGGTAATTTGATAGATCGATGTTATTTTTATTTTATGTTTTGCATACGTTCTCATTTGTTAATCCGACTTGTTTATACAAGTTTTTAAGTGTGCTGGTGTATGTCATTTTTTCTTTAAAAATCAATTAGTACTTTTTACTTTCTAGTGCACGTTTGATAACAAAAAAATAAAAAAAAGTTAATACAAAAACTATTTATATTTAGGAAGATCAATGGGTATAATGGGCCTTGAATACAGACCCTGCACAATAAAATTTATGAAATGTCTAATGGTACTGTTTCTTCTATATCTTATCCAGATTGAAGTATAGATTCATCAGGGGCTCAAATCCAAAAAAGTTAAAATGGTCAAATAGAGTACGAAGTTGAAGAGCATTGAAGACCAAATTTCCTAATTTTTTTGCCAAATACAGATAAGGTAAACTGTGCCTGAGGTAGGAAAGCCTTAGTATTTATTGTTCAAAAATTTACGATAGTACATACAAGCAAACACTCATCATACTAGTATTTCACTTTTATTGTCATCTGTGACAAAATTGTATATGCAAATAATTTTAACATTGGGTTAGTATAAATTACGTTTTAAGTGTGGTGAGAATCATTCACAAAAGTAAGTTTTGGATAAAATGGTCGAAATGGAAATAAGATTAACTGGTAAGTCCAGAGCTAACTAAGGTTATTATCTCTTGACCGATATTCCACTAGTAGATCTTTTTGCTGAAGTAACCTGCGTCCAATGGCTAGAGACAAGATCGTGATGTATGTTTTGATATCTTAAATCTCAATTCTTGGTTTTCTTTATTTTCAAGCCTATTTTTTTGGATTCAAGTTCAAATCGTCATAGTTTTATCGAGCTGATCAGTCACCACATTTCTTTCCATAAAAAATCGACAGCAAAATGGAATTCGTACCAACATCGCGTATGATAATATCATTAGGAAGCCTACATATGACGTTATCAATGGACATCGAATTACTATTAAACGGCTCAAATATGATTTCAATAAAGAAAACCTTATTAAGTTAGTTATTTCTTAATGTACAAAAGGTGCACCATTAAATCTTTTAAAAAGGTTTACACACTTATAATTCACACAATAAACCTGTAAGCATTTCATCTTATCAGTTGCAATTTTCTTTCCCTTTTCAGTGTCATACGTAACTCAACTGACATAATCGATATTTGTATTATGTAACAGAGCATGTATTTGTGTTTTATTCCTTTTATAATGTATTGAAAATATCAAAGAGACAGATTAACATATGCACTTGTTGTTTATTTCTGAATCTTTTTGTGAATGTGATTATGAAATGTATTTGTATTATTCCTTATAAAATATTGTCTACACCTATATATCGCGAAACATGTAAAAAGATTTTGCCAATTCTTAAACAAAATGTTATTTTTATAAAGCAACGACCTTGCATTGGACGTAATCTGGCAGTATTTAAAATCATTTTGAGATTGGTAAATATGAACAAAGAACATAGAATAGTTGTTGCGTGTATACCGCCAGAGAAACCATCAATCATTAAATATAAGTAATTGGTCTATATATGTATAGAATGTACAAATAAATGCAGAAAAACCAATATGCGAGAGTAATGTATATATACCTGTTATGTATGCTCATTCATATGGGAGGTTTAGCTAGCTATAAAACCAGGTTTAATCCACCATTTCCTACAAAAGAAAATGCCTGTACCAAGTCAGGAATATGACGGTTGTAATACATTTTTTTTTATGTGTCTGAGCGTTTTATTTTGCCATTTGCGTAGGGACTGTCCGTTTACAATTTTCTCGGATTTCGTTATTTTTTTTTAATTTTAGCTTTTACTATTTCAGAAATATCGTTAGAACTATGAGATTGAACACATATTACTTTAGAAATATCTGAGTTGTCATTCTCGTTAAACTCACAAAACTGTTTGTAATTAATAAAATGGAAAAAAGTCGGACACGCCGTATATAAGAAAGTCAGATTTTGATTGGTTTATAGCCAGTGTATTTTTTGCTATTTTCTAATATTTTTTCCTCATTTCAAACAAATTTGCCTGTTTATCACCACTGCCGGTGAATATGCCTCAAATACCATGGTAATTGTCATTTTGGATATTCCTGTTTTACCATCTCGAGCATCTTCCCGTCAAATTTGTTCGGATATGACGTTACATTTAGTAAATGTATAATTCCCACGGTTCTATGATATTATTCATTAATCCTCAAAATTACGCATAAATAAAGGCAACCGTAGTATACCGCTGTTCAAAACTTATAAATCCATGGACAAAACCAAAATCGGGGTAACAAACTTAAACTAAGGGAAAATATAAATATAAGAGGAGAACAACGACACAATATTAAAATGTAACACACACAAAAATGGACTAAGCGTAAGACAAAATCCTATGAGAATAACAAATATAACATCAAAACCAAAAACATGAATTTGGGATAGATAAGAACCGTGACACGTTTTATAGTAATGTGAATTCACACTAAAAAATAAGAGAAAACAAACGACACAACGGAAACACAACGTTAAAATGATTCACATACAGAAATGAACTATAATATAACATTGGCCATATTCCTGACTTGGTACAGGACATTTTTAAAGGAAAAAATGGTGGGTTGAACCTGGTTTTGTGGCAGGCCAAACCTCTCTCTTTTATGGCCATGGGAAATATAACATTAAAATGACAACACAACATTACAGGACTACAATGTAAATAAATAGGAGAACACAATTGACAAAGAAACACACGAATAAAAGCTAACAAAAGGTAACAACTTTAAAATTTTAATCGCCATAAACATGTCAATGAATTACTGCTTTCAAGTAAAAAACAATTTCCTCAACTGTACAGAGAGTTTTAATCCAAATCTATTTGGTGTAATTAAACAGATATATCATGTTATGAAGGATCGAGAAATTTTACAGTCCCTTAACTGGTATTTTTCGCAAATACCCTCCATAACATGATATATCTGTTCAATATTTCTGTTCAAAAACCTGATTGATAGGTTACCATTTTATAATCTAATACGATATAAACTATATGGCTACTTCTCTTATATGCTATACACATGTTTGAGGAACATAACATTTAAATTGTGAAGCAAAAGTCCTAACCCTTCTGGTACATCTGAGTTCATCTCTAATTTTTATCAGGTTTATATTGATCGAACTTTCGTCATTTTCGTGAAGTTTGTTGATAGCTCGTATTTGTATATTTTCGAAAATGTTTTGCCACGGCGTTTCATGTCTTCCTTCGATTTGTCATTTTAAGGAAAGGAAGACATATCATATAATACCCCTATCATCAGAGCTTTATACCTGTTATGTATGCTCATTCATATGGGAGGTTTAGCTAGCTATAAAACCAGGTTTAATCCACCATTTCCTACAAAAGAAAATGCCTGTACCAAGTCAGGAATATGACGGTTGTAATACATTTTTTTTTATGTGTCTGAGCGTTTTATTTTGCCATTTGCGTAGGGACTGTCCGTTTACAATTTTCTCGGATTTCGTTTTTTTTTTTTTATTTTAGCTTTTACTATTTCAGAAATATCGTTAGAACTATGAGATTGAACACATATTACTTTAGAAATATCTGAGTTGTCATTCTCGTTAAACTCACAAAACTGTTTGTAATTAATAAAATGGAAAAAAGTCGGACACGCCGTATATAAGAAAGTCAGATTTTGATTGGTTTATAGCCAGTGTATTTTTTGCTATTTTCTAATATTTTTTCCTCATTTCAAACAAATTTGCCTGTTTATCACCACTGCCGGTGAATATGCCTCAAATACCATGGTAATTGTCATTTTGGATATTCCTGTTTTACCATCTCGAGCATCTTCCCGTCAAATTTGTTCGGATATGACGTTACATTTAGTAAATGTATAATTCCCACGGTTCTATGATATTATTCATTAATCCTCAAAATTACGCATAAATAAAGGCAACCGTAGTATACCGCTGTTCAAAACTTATAAATCCATGGACAAAAAACAAAATCGGGGTAACAAACTTAAACTAAGGGAAAATATAAATATAAGAGGAGAACAACGACACAATATTAAAATGTAACACACACAAAAATGGACTAAGCGTAAGACAAAATCCTATGAGAATAACAAATATAACATCAAAACCAAAAACATGAATTTGGGATAGATAAGAACCGTGACACGTTTTATAGTAATGTGAATTCACACTAAAAAATAAGAGAAAACAAACGACACAACGGAAACACAACGT
Source organism: Mytilus trossulus (assembly GCF_036588685.1). Lineage (NCBI taxonomy): Eukaryota > Metazoa > Mollusca > Bivalvia > Mytilida > Mytilidae > Mytilus > Mytilus trossulus. The sequence goes on from NC_086379.1 coordinate 65,033,717, forward strand.
TAAAATGATTCACATACAGAAATGAACTATAATATAACATTGGCCATATTCCTGACTTGGTACAGGACATTTTTAAAGGAAAAAATGGTGGGTTGAACCTGGTTTTGTGGCAGGCCAAACCTCTCTCTTTTATGGCCATGGGAAATATAACATTAAAATGACAACACAACATTACAGGACTACAATGTAAATAAATAGGAGAACACAATTGACAAAGAAACACACGAATAAAAGCTAACAAAAGGTAACAACTTTAAAATTTTAATCGCCATAAACATGTCAATGAATTACTGCTTTCAAGTAAAAAACAATTTCCTCAACTGTACAGAGAGTTTTAATCCAAATCTATTTGGTGTAATTAAACAGATATATCATGTTATGAAGGATCGAGAAATTTTACAGTCCCTTAACTGGTATTTTTCGCAAATACCCTCCATAACATGATATATCTGTTCAATATTTCTGTTCAAAAACCTGATTGATAGGTTACCATTTTATAATCTAATACGATATAAACTACATGGCTACTTCTCTTATATGCTATACACATGTTTGAGGAACATAACATTTAAATTGTGAAGCAAAAGTCCTAACCCTTCTGGTACATCTGAGTTCATCTCTAATTTTTATCAGGTTTATATTGATCGAACTTTCGTCATTTTCGTGAAGTTTGTTGATAGCTCGTATTTGTATATTTTCGAAAATGTTTTGCCACGGCGTTTCATGTCTTCCTTCGATTTGTCATTTTAAGGAAAGGAAGACATATCATATAATACCCCTATCATCAGAGCTTTAAGGAGTGTATTTGCTACCATCTGTCTATCAAATGCAACAGTAGGTGTAATAAGAGTATACGTATAGTATATCAATATAGCTTATTTCAATTAGTAGCCAGATAAAATTGAGAATGGAAATGGGGAATGTGTCAAAGAGACAACAACCCGACCAAATCAAAAACAACAGCAGAAGGTCACCAACAGGTCTTCAATGTAGCGAGAAATTCCCGCACCTGGAGGCGTCCTTCAGCTGGCCCCTAAACAAATATATACTAGTCCAGTGATAATGAACGCCATACTAATTTCCAAATTGTACATAAGAAACTAAAATTAAAATAATACAAGACTAACAAAGGCTAGAGTCTCCTGACTTGGGACAGGCGCAAAAATGCGGCGGGGTTAAACATGTTTGTGAGATCTCAACCCTCCCCTATACCTCTAACTAATGTAGAAAAGTAAACGCATAACAATACGCACATTAAAATTCAGTTCAAGAGAAGTCCGAGTCTAATGTCAGAAGATGTAACCAAAAAAAATAAACAAAGCTTATTTGAAGGCGTCCTCTTATGTGAAATAGTGATATTTCCAGAACGAGTGCTAGTGTCTGAACATGAATACAGAAATATGTTTCTTATGTTACGCAAAATCTTTGTGTTTTGTTCTCTTTAACAGCAATATGTTTGAAGACATTTTTGTAGCCAGAATTAAGAACAAACAGGATCAAAAAAATGTTTTGGGGATTGATCGCCAAAAAATAATATTTAACCCCGTCATATTCTGTATGTACCTTTCCTTAAAAACAATGTGATTTAGTGTTTTTTTGTTACTTGTAACATGGAAATAAATTCCACCAAAGTTGTATAAGCATGACATTAGAGTAATTAGAGAAAATAAATATTAAAAGAAGACTAGATGAGGTACCGACATAGCGTTCAACTGATTTGTTGCACATTAAAAATATCAATCTTTATAAAATTTCGGGTGGGAATCTTGCTTACTTCAAAACTTAGAGACAATGTAAATCATACACTTTTTGAAAAATGTGCCAGCTTAAAAACGAAACAAAGTGGCCCTAATCAAGTTATAATATAATTCTTTTAATGGTGCCATTTGAAATTGATTTATTGCCGAATGTTTAACGGTTTTTTTTTCATATTCAGTGCGTATTAAAGAGTTGCAACAAATAAAATGCGTAGAATGGAAAGTAAATAGGAAATGACTTATACCTGTCATTAGGGAAATAAGAATAGTTGTAGATGAATGTAAACTAGAACACTCCGCTAAGCCATACTAATATCACGTTAACCTCATTACTGCATAATAGGATTTAACAAATGTATGCAGATACGATAAAGCAGGTAGGCGTTACAAAGACTGTTGATCTATTACTAATTTGACAGAGGCATACATCTGGATAAAGTGTTCGATAGAAAATCATCATATTTGGTCAAATTGAATATCATGATTACATGTTTCAAATAATTTAATAAAGTGAAACAAACAATATATAAATAGGTTGGTTCGCACAGACAGACATGTCAGTGTCTATTTTTCTGTTTGGGTTTTATCTTCTTTTATTTTTAGATGCATTAGAGTCAAATAATTTCTATTTTTTTATACAAAGTACTACGAGATAGAGCATAAGCATGGATTTAGGTGACATTTAGATTAACCAAGAATTCTACAATTTCGTTGTTATTGTGAGTATTAACTCCTCTTCCTCCCAAAAAGGAATGGTGCACAATAGGTGTTATGTTTAACCATTTTGTTAGGATGCACAGTTACTGTTTCCATCAGCATGTGTCACAATATTTAAACAAAAGAGGGGCGAAAGATACCAGAGGGGCAGTCTAACTCATAAATCGAAAGTAAACACCATGGCTAAAGAATAAAATGACAAACAGACAAATAATAGAACAAAAGATACAACATAGAAAGCTAAAGACTAAGCAACACGAACCCCCTTAAAACATGAGGGTGATCTCAGGTGCTCCGGAAGGGTAAGCTTATCCTGCTCTACATTTCGCAACTGTCGTCACTTTCTATCAATGAACAATTGCTACTATAATTTTAAGTGTTCTGTCTGTAAAGTTGTTTAAATATAAAGATCGAAACTTAAATATCAGTCAGTTATGGAATCCTTGTAAAAATAAAATATCTAAGTAAGTTAATTCAGTTAATTTCCAAAAATGACATACAATCTCCACTTTGATTAGTTCCTTTAAGTTTTTGTGTTCTAAAAAACAAAAACACTTCTAAATTACATTCTACATTTGCTTGGGCTGCAAGTTAACTGATCATTAAATTAAAAAATATGTAGAAGATACGGTTATTTAAATAATATATTGTTTTATAGATAAAATACTAAATAATACAACAACAACAAAAAAAACATACACAGGAAAGGATTATTCAATAAATAAAGGCAAAGGTAGAATACCGCTGTTTGAAAGTCATTAATCGATTGAGAGAAAAGCAAATCCGGGTAACAAACTAAAGCTGAGGTAAACACATCAACTATAAGAAAAAAACATCGAAACAACAGAAACATTGAAGTGCTACAAAAAACCAAAACGACATGCAACACACATAGAAACGAACTATAAGATAACAATTGCTATTTTTCTGACTTGGTACAGGACATTTTAAGAAAACAATGGTGGGTTGAACCTGGTTTGGCAGGTAGCCCAACCTCGCGCTTTTATGGCAATGTTAAAAATAACACTAAAACGGTAACATTATATGACAGGACTACAGTACAAATATTTGCAAGGACATTACGGACAGGGAAATACACAAATAAAACATTACAATAGGACATTTCTGCATGCTAATAGTAATCAACGATACCAGGCTTATCACTAAAACACTTTGTTATGGATCTACATAGCTGCTCAATTTAAAGTTTTCCCCATACGTTTCGTATAATGTATTTGATTGAAATGCATATATTGTTGTGACGAGATCATAACCTGCACTTAATAGTTCTTTAATTATTTTTTTTTATTATGGTCTGATTTTTATCTAGAGCAGGTCTTTTATTACATATTACACACCAAAGGCAACTGCACTGTGATGTAAAGTAAGTACATAACTCTTTGGGGACTTTTGTCTAAATTTTACTACGAACATTAGTTTATTTAGGGTATTTATATGTGTTATTTTCTTTTGAAGAACTGTTAATTATAGTTGAAAAACGCTTCAATTTATTATATGATTATGCATGCATGTGTCATTGAATACATCTTCATTGAACAAAACCGTATTCAGTTTAAACCGAACAGAATCGATCAATTCATCATATATTTAATGGACGAAACCGCGCCCTGATAAAACAACAGAATAGATTAGTATCATTTTATTTCAAAAAGGAAATAAGTTCAATTAAAATGTTGAGTACAAAGCTATCTATAGAATCGAAATACGCAAAGTCTTATTGTTTTGTGTTGTATTGAATATTTTAATTCCACATTGGTTGATGTATTTCTCTTTGTTTTATTTGAAAGATCTAACTATTTCAAAATAACTGACCAACATTTTTAATTACTATCATGTGAAAGGATTTACTCTTCATTTACGTTGAGGAAATAACTTAAACAAACAAAATTATAACTCTGACGGTCGTCCGGTGCAAACTTGTGACAAACGGCTACATGTTATAATAAGTACGCATTCTAAATTCATTGATTAAAGCTATTGAGCAAACATGTACCATACAGGTTGATACGTATATAAAACTAGAGTTGATGTCACACAAATTAATAAACAATTATTGAAAGGCCAAATTATTTTCAAATCAGGCCAAAAAAATATTCGTTTGATTCATGTCGACCGTTAAATTTATATATTTTAAAACACAACTGTACGGATAGGTTTTATTTTTGGGTATTTTGTTTTCTTCATAAAATCGTTTTTCTACGATCGATGTGTCCTGAAAAAATCAGACGAACAAAGGTAAATATGAGGATTCATGAAAGTATTGAAGCATTGAATCATGGATGAATGATATTTTCACCAGCGACACAAGGAATCAAAAGTTGTTAAATAGAGAGGACAGTAGATAGTAAAGTCGCAAAAAATACTGAACTCCGAGGAAATTCAAAAAGGAAAGTCCCTAATCAAATTGCAAAGTCAAACGCTCAAAAACATTAAACAATTGGATATCAACTGTCATATTCCTGAATTGATACAGGCATTTTCTTATGTATAAAATGGTGGATTGAACCTAGTATTATAGCTATCTAAAACGCTAGTATGACAATCGCATCAAATTCCATTATATTTACAACGATGCGTGAACAAAACAAACAGACACGAATGTCAAAAATAGGGGTACAGCAGTCTACATTGTGTTATCATCTTATCCACTTTTAAAAACAAACGAATGTATCAAAGAAGCACAAAAAGGCATACATCAAATTAAACAACCTCATGTTCTTTTTTTTATTATACGATTTTATTATTCTATGTAAAATCAACCTATAAAGGATTGACATATTAAACTGGGATCAAATCCTTACCCTGTCAAACATCTGGTTAGATTTATATTACTTTTTAACTTTTTGGATTCGAGCGTCACTGATGAGTCTTTTGTAGACGAAACGCGCGTCTGGCGTATATACAAAATTTAGTCCTGGTATCTATGATAAGTTTATTCATTCACCCACTTTGCAAATTCATTCTAATTAAAAATGTAACAGTCGGGGTAAAGACATGCACTTTCGAGTGATTTAAAGACCAGAAGACTTTTCTAAATTCTGAAGATATAGGACCACGTAAACATGTCGCTAGGTAGTTGTCAACCAACTCGTAATGGTGACTTATGTAATGTCAATTTTTAATATTTTCCTTTTTATATATCGGTTAGAGTACTCTTTGTAACAGTAATATCAACCTTCATTCGACCACTATGCTCGAAACTCAAAATTTAAGAGCAAACATTGATATTTTTCAACAGCTCAAACAATCAAAGATTAAACTTGCCTAGAGAGTTGAAACCTTAAACTTAATTACTCATATGACTTTATGAACTGTAATTTAAAGATAAAAAAAAGAAAAACCGAAACTATAAACCTAATGTTTTGGATGATGGCTCTGTCACGTAGGCAATTACCACTCCTTGTTGAGTTCAATAACCATAGTTTTTTTGCATAACTTTATGACTCCGTCATAAAATTGTTTACCATATTATAGTCAAATGTTCTCTGCCGTTGATAGTTAAATCAATTTAGGATATATATAAGCGTCCATTTATACAGTCTCTGTAGGGCTGTGTTGGTGTGGTAGAACCGTTTTGCTTTAAAAGCCGCCAGAAATGACAAATTAGCCACTACTGAATGGTAATTTTATTCAAACATAAATAAAAACATTGTTATAAAGTACAATTCAATTTATCTCATCTCTCAAGAATACAAAGTCAACAGATTCAAAACTGAGAAACTTTTTTGGGAAAATAAACATTTGAAGATTTAAAGAAATGCAACAGTAGTATACCGCTGTTCGAAAGTCATAAATCGTTTTAGAGAAAACAAATCCGGGTTACAAACTTAAATTGAGATAAACACATCAACTTTAAGAGGAAAACAATAAAACAACATAAGCACTGAAGTGCAATAAAAATCTAAAATGACACTGCAACAAACACAGAAACAACTATAAGATAACAACTGACATTTTTCTAACTTGGTATAGAACTTTAAAAAAAAAAGAATGGTTGATCGCAAACTCAATTTCCACGTGAAATGTGCGTTCAGTAGGACTGTTTTTATTGAAAAGGTGTCAGATTGTTCGTGTAGAGATTCTGTCACATTTGATCGTAATAAAACAAAATGGTGATATCTGACGTCACCAAAACATGAGAGGGCTACGCTCTCATCAAATTAAAAATAAGACACTTCTTTCGATTTGAAGTGATCGAAACATGTTTATCATTTTGCATAAATGGTATTTCTTGTGTTATGGTATCACAGGTCCAAGCAACGAATGCGGAAATGCATTTTCACTAGCTTTATTTAAACGTCTTTACAATGTTTAGTTAAACTTGTGTAATAGTTATTTATTATGTTATGTTGACTCTTTATTTCTATCCTGATCCATTTTGATAGTTTGCCTAATCTGCCACAGTGTCGGCAAAATACAATCAGGGGTAAAACATGTGAATTGAAGGGCGTGTACGTGTACAGAAGCCTGATGATACAGTGTGTGATCACTCTTTACATGACTTGTATTTGCTTTAGTGTTGATTTACCGCTTTGAACATATTTTGCTAACAATGATGTAATGACGATTGGGACATGACTAAAACTAATTAAATATATTGTGATAGGTTTTACAGCAACTAATTGTGATTGTTTGATAATTTGTATAATTCATTTGCCAAGAGTGTAATCGTGCAAACCGAGGTGCAAACGCTTTCAAACTCATAATAAAGTCAGTCAATTTATCAAGTTGACCGCAAAACACAACTTAAATAAATAGATTGTAGATTAATCTATTTCTGACAAAGTTTAGAACCGGAAGTTTTAATTGGAATCATATAGTGCAATATTATCGAATAAAAGGCATGCAGATAATGGGTTAATCTGAATTATTATAAGTGATATTGCCGTTTTGTTTGTTGCACTGTAGTATGCTTTTGTAATATTTTAACGTTTAGTATCAAATGCATGTTAATTTATATGTTGTCCTCCTACGAACAATAAATGATGTTTGAACACACTATTAGATTTACCATGATATATCTATAATCAGGTAATTAAACGTATCTTATTCAGTTCCTCTTTTGTGCAACCTTATTGATTACAGTATAAAGTATGTAACCCAATCGTCATTTGTTTTAGCTCTTTATTTTTTCATGTTATAACAGTAATTGGTTTTAAATAAAAGTAAACGTTATATGCAATTGGACACCGTGGTAAAATTAGTTCTTTTTATTTCAGAGTTACATATCCTGAAATTGCTAATTTAGGTGGCCATTTTATACATTTTCGGGGGTCCGTTATATGAAATGCTTATAAAAAATTTTGGAGAGAAAAAAATATAAAGCAAACATTTCATTTTTGATGGCACTTTGAACTGAAATGACAATTTTACACATATTTTTTTAATAGAACTATATGTGCGAAATAGCGTTCCCGAAAACCTTTACTCAATCCAAAATTTGGAATACATCTTACAGCAAAATGTAAATTGGGATGTAATATTTGTCATTTCAAGCAAATGTTGTGTTTGCAAGACAATAGATAATGCCTATCTTTTGCCAGTAAATATTTACTGCAAACTCCAGAAAAAAATGCTAAATGTATCGGATTTAGTTAATGGACTAACAAGATATATGTTGAGTTAAGCACACCTCTTAGTTTCTATTCATAAAATAAAAAAATGGAAATGGTGAATGTATCAAAGAGACAACAACCCGACCATAGAAAAAAACAACAGCAAAAGGTCACCAACAGGTCTTCAATGTAACGAGAAATTCCCGCACCCGGAGGTGTTCTTCAACTGGCCCCTAAACAAATATATACTAGTTCAGTGATAATGTATCATGTTTACTTTAACATAGATATACATTTGTTTTCTTTCGAGGAATAGTTGTTGCATCAATTAGTACACAGCATATTAAAAGCATCTTATTTAATCTTTGTTTCAGATTTTGACTCATACCTGATTACAATGACATATCTTTTTGGCAGCTTTGTTTTTCAATGAAAGAGGTTTAAATGTTTTAAGAAAATTGATAATTATTGCAGAAGAGTACAAAAGAGAGCTTATCGTACTCGTGTCTCTGGTTGATATGGAGATACAGCATAACATGCTTTCTGGATTACTGTTTAAATTTTTTGTATACTTATTGCTCTTATTACATTTTCAAAAATATTTGAAATCATTGAAAGATGGTGATACCTGATGTGGCTTTCTTATGGTTTCCGTATCATTGCTTCAGTTTACTATTTTGTATGCAGATTAAAGAAATATGTAGAGGAATTACGCCTAATAATCTTGGAGTATATAAAACAAAAATTCAATGTCGCTGTTACTAAAAAAAGAAACTTTAAGAAAAATAATGGTTACTAGGTGATTCCTTAGTTTATTGTAAAGAAACTTATACAAATGAAAGATATAGGGGCGCATAATGAAACCTGTTGAATTTGGAATCTAAAAGGTGACAAATAAACGTCACTGTAACTAAAAGCACAATCATGTAGAAATTTTGGGAAAAGTAGCTTTCCTTGAACTCCAAATTATTCTTTAATTTGAAGCAAAATTAGTTGCCGTGTGCCAAATGCCCGGGCGGGTAAGTAATTTTTTGAGGATCCAATTCCAATTTTTAAAGGGGTTTTCTGTATATTTGGGCTCTGGACAAAGTATATAAAATCATTTTTGTTTCTAGATTCATTTATGTGCGGTCCTTGGATTATTTGTCCCGACTTGTTAGATATAATGGTTACATGACATTTAAAAAAAAGTTTTGTATTTCGTCATCCTGTTCAGCCTAATTTGTAAAACTAAATGACATAATTAATATAAGAGTTGAAATTCTTCTTCCGTAATCAAAATGTTTAAGATCTACTAAACGACGTACTAAAAACAATTCGAAGGTCAAAATATATGTTGTCAGTACTATTAACAGCTGTTCAATAGTATCAAACCAATTATGATGAAGTCATCTTTCTGTTTTACCAATTTGATGTTTACACTGTCGTACACAGGCACTTGTTTCAAAGTTCTTTACACTAAATACGTGATTCTGTAACTAAAACAAAATGAGGAATTAGTACTTAACCAGTTCATAGTTACCCATCCTGGTTTCCGATCTTAGCACTAGATCTTATGCTTTCTCTGTGTACTTTAAGAAAAATAGCTTTTATCACTTAATGTAACTAGGAAATAATATTTACATTAGTTAAATACAGAATGTAGCGGCTTAAGTTAATGGACACATTTATATTGACAAAGATATGAGTTTTATCAAACTAAATGATAAGTGTCCTTCTTTGTTTGCAGTAAATATTTACTGTCATAAGGTTAGCATTAACTATTGTCTTGCAAACACCATAACATCAGCCAAAACATCATAAAAACCCGCAATCAAAACGACAAAACAAAACTAAACCTACCACAAAAAAATAAAAGTTATAACAAACAAAAAATAAACCATTTTTGTGAATAATTTGGATTTCGGCATTGCTTTATTTACTCACATACATTTTGACATGAAAGAGTAAAAAAATAAAAGAAAAAAAAATGAATGATGATAATCTGAGATGGGGCAGAGTGCTACAGCAACGCCAAAATACAAATCTATATGCAGATGATTTTGTTCTCTGACTGTTTATGTCCAAGTCTTTACACTTAATCCATTTACTGTTTACTAATCGATATTTAAATCTTAAAGAGACATGATTTGTTAATAAAGTCGTTATTGTCATTGAGCTTGTTTTATCAGTTACTACGAGTGGAGTACTTTCGGGTCTGTTATTAATGTCTTTCGTTGGATTTTTTTTTGTTAGTTGTGATTTGTGTTGTTCTGAAGGTTCATTTGATTATAATAGTTTGTTGAAACGTGGTGCTGTTGCATCACTGTTCCGGGTTAGTGGATGATTGTACCCGTAAACATATCTAATCCTCCACATTCTGAATCGACCAACGTCGGGAACCTATAATTGAGTAGTTAACTTTTTTTTATGTTTACCATATTTGTTTTACGTTTATTGTTTTGTGCAATTTGTTTTTGTGTTGGACTGTTGCATTACTTTTTAATGTATGGGGTTTGATTCAGGCGTCCCAAAGATACTTAACCACGCCACATTCTGAATGTGCTTGTCTCAAATCAGAAGACTAACTTAGTAGTAGCCGTTTGTTGCTGAATACCATATTTGTTTTTCGTCTTTTGTTTTAGTCGCACATCAGTCCTTTGATTTTCTCATTTGAATTGTTTTACATTTGTCATATACTAGTAGTGACCTTGTTTAGCTTGCTATGCGGTATAGGTTTTGAGCAATGTTGCATTTAGTCTCTGTAGGAGATTCGACTCGTCTCATGGGATTTCATACCACATTTTCTTATTTGATTCAAATAGGATTGAGATCATGGACATAACTAAATACATGTCTAGATTCATTACCTATTGTAATTCAATTATTTTTAATTATTTACATTTCCTGATTCAAATGCAGGAACGCATGTTTAACGTAATGTTTCAAATTACATACTGAGAGGAAATGAAACAAAACTTTCAATAATGGTGTTTATAGCTATGATAAACGAATCACATGCATCATGCATATTAATTCTGATCGTTTTACTATCGAAAAGACAAACGACTGTTTGCATTATGTAATACGAATTGATTTGGTTTTTATAAGCTTTGAACATAGGCCTATACTATTGAAATGCATTCTCCATTAACACTAAAATAGCTTTCTAATATTTGATCCATGATCCTTTAAAAAAATATATTTGTTAACAAACTAAGTGCCTGAACAATCAAAGCAACACATATAACTTCATGCTTCCATGTCAGCCATGATTAAAACACTTAAAGCTAATGTCTAACAACTAGATTACGGTGGTGCAAATAACAAATGACAAATACATAGCTTAACAAGAAATTATTTGCTGTCTAACAATATTTCGAGTAACATTTAAAAGAGGACTATATTAGATGAAAAATTACAAAAAATAAAATAAAAGATCAAACAGTGTGATTATCAGAGTCATTTACAAAAGTTCAAATGTAAGTACAAAATTGTGGACTATACATATACACTATAAATATCAAAATGTCAAAGTTGACAAACAAATTCACCAAACACAACATGGAAAACTAAAAATTAAGCAACACGAACCCCGCCAAAATCCGAGATTCAACTATGTTGGATATTCACGTTCTCCAAAATTTGATATTTTAGTATACAGCTAAATAGTTACTTGTTGGAAAAACATGATGTGTTTTGCAATGTGGAATAATTAATGTGATTGGAGTTACAGTGAACTAAGCCCAAATCATATGCATCTTTTGAATGTTTTGACGGATTGATAATACTAAAAATGTCAAATCAGAAAAAAATAAACATTTGTTTCCTGAAAGGCACTGATATATATGTTACAGGCGTTTTCTAAATTTAGGCATTTTGTAAAATGACTGAATTTTCAGGCAGTTTACAAAATGCCTAATCTTGACAGGCATTATACAAAATGACTTAAATTACCTAGTCATTTTGTAAAATGACTGAAATTTTTAAACAAAATTCCACAAAATGCCTGTTCAGTTTTATATATTTTGTATAAAAAAGATATCATATCTGTATTAAGTTACTGAGAGTCACTGATGAGTCTTGTGTATACGAAACGCGCGTCTGGCGTACTAAATTATAATTCTGGTACTTTTGATAACCATTTACTAGTAGTAAACTTATCATTATGTTGTCAAAACGACAGAAGGACAAATTGTTCTTTTAATAGAATAACATTTACAATGAATTTTTAGAACATCTAGATTTAAAATAGTGATTTGAAACATATGAAGCAGAGAAAACGTTTGTTTATATTTGACTGATTGGTGTTTGTTTGTTTGCATTTTTAAAGAAGAAAACCGTTTGGTTATAATTCATCTTGGTTATTTCTGCAGTGGATTGACATGGGTAAAGAAAATCTAACTGCCACTTGCTTTTGAAATAACGGTGTTTTGGATAGGGACAAAAAATCCAATTGAAAATGGTCATAGGGTTCTCAATGTGCAGAGCGTGCTGCAATTTACTGACATGCGGCAATATATTTAATGTTCCCATTCAGAAAGAATGAGAATTTATACCTCCACAAACAAACTTATTCACCTCTTTAGCATGGGTTTTGCCATTCAAGGTCCTTTTTTTTGTTGTGATTCAAATATAAGTATCTGAGTTTCAATAAAAAGAACATATTATTTGTCAGACTTACTACCGGAAGGAAATTCGTGGGTCTTTGCAATCTGATAAATTAACAAAACAGTAGTTAACTGTCAAAAATCTTAAAATTCGCAAAAAATACCCAGATTTTACGGCAAAAAAAGTATTTGCCAAAAATCAGGACAAATATTGTGTAACAGTTCAGTTCTGTCATCCATTTTTTCAACATTTTATTTTATTAAACAAATTTCAGGCATTTTGTGAAATGCCTTTCAATTTTTCTAGGCATTTTGTAAAATGCCTAGAAAAATTAGGCATTATGTAAAATGACTGAATCTTGCAGGCATTTTAGAAAATGCCTTAAATTCTCAGGCATTTTACAAAATGCCTAAATTTAGAAAATGCCTGTAACATATACAAACAACAGAAACTGGCAACGGAACAAATTTACAGTCGTATACAATGATAAACCATATTAGAGCTAAAAAGTAAAAAGTGATAAAACATACATGAACTAAAAAGGATGTAAGCGGCAAGCTAGCCGATAAGTTGTAAACATTTTTTGTGATGAAAAAAAAAATTACTTTGTAACACTATGAAATGGCAAGAGTAGTATAATGAAAGCAAATGCAAGTAACGGAAATGTGTCTAGTGAAACCGAACTTAAAAAGCCGTAAAAAACCCAACAAAAGAAGTCTAAAGTCACAAATAAAGAAGCTATCAGCATTGTGCCGAACGAGTCGAGTGCACCTTAAACAATGACAAATGTAAACAGTTTAATTTCAAACACAAGTGCAAGTGGTCTATCGCATCAAAATATATTGCAATACAATCCAGACTCCAGTTATTTATCAATTATGAACCCATCACTACAATATGCACAACAAATGCAATCGTTTCAGCCGTTTCAACAAACACCACATCAACAAATGGTTCAACCCCCCCTTTTTGTTCTACCCCAAACATTGCGTACCCTCCACCAAATTCTTCTCCTTCCATGATGTCACAGAGACCAGTGTGGGTGGATGAATTATTCACAAATATACGTCATATCGAAACCAGGTTAGATACACTTGATCAAATTGGTATGGTGAGCTCAATGAATTTGAAAGTTATACAAGTAGAGCAAGAAAAAAATCGCTTAGTGAAAAACTTGCAGCTGTTGAAATTTCAACACAATATGTTAGTGACCAATATGCAGACCAGAAAACCAAATATAACGAACCTAAAGGGACAGTCAAACTCATAAATCTAAAACAAACTGACAAGTGTCATCAACAGAGAATAAACTATAAATACCCAGCATTCAGGTGTCTCGAGCGTTGAAAAAAATATATTTACCTCTATTTAAGGCTTAAAATCATTTCATAACACGACCTTGTTTTAAATGTGAAAAAGATCCTATAATTTCTAAAAATTAGTATGGGGGAAACAATTTAAAAATGAAAGTTAAGATAAATAGACCAAAGAGTTTGAATAACTTATGAAGAGTCATCTTTCATATATTTTTTTACAGAAAAAATCTGCCATCTATCTCGTTTAGCTGCTGTTCATGGAACAATTAAATTAGCATATAAAAGATGTAGAACAAAATCCTCTGCGTTTTTTCTCCGTGAACGACTTTTGATCACCATGGACTCATTTTTATCCAATTATAAGTGTTATCAGTTGAATGAAGTGAAGTCATAAGTCTTAGGTTCGCGGATACACAGAACTGCACCGTATGTATTTCGTAATCCATATTACAAACTATGATATTAACCATCTTTATGAAGTTTAGGTTTGCAACTTAATTCATGAAATCTACATCGACAATTGAAGACAAGCAATTTGTTTTAAAAAAAAAAGACTTTAGTTTAGATGCATTATTTTTTATATTAGTTGTTAGTGGCTTTGAACTAGCTTTCAGATAACTGCGAGTACTGTCAGATATGTTCATAGTGTCTTTTTGTTGCCGGGGTGTACAGAGCCGACCGCGTCAACTGGTATTTTTGTCCATCTGATGAGTTAAGCCTTAAAAGTTTTGCAACTGATTTTTATAGTTTGTTCTTATGTTGTACTGTTATACCACTGTCCCAGGTTAGGAGGAGGGTTTGGATCCCGCTAAAATGTTAGCCCCGCCACATTATTAATGTATGTGCCTGACCCGAGTCAAGAGCCTGTAATTCAGTGGTTGTCGTTTGTTCTTGTGTTACATATTTGTTTTTCTTTCATTTCTTTTATACAAATAAGGCTGTAAGTTTTCTCGTTTGAATTGTTTAACATTGTCGGGGCCTTTTATAGCTGACAATGTGGTATGGGCTTTGCTCATTGTACTACAAGATGGAATCTTCCATGGATAACAACAGAAACTAAACAAATGATAAGAAGGAAACAGAGACTTTACAACAAAGCCAAAAAATCACACGATAAGAAACACTGGAAAGATTTTAAACTTTATAGAAAGAAAGTCAAAGAGCAACTTCAAAGCAACGACGATCAATATGTCAAAGATATTCTGACACCTGAAGAACCAACAAAAGCACATACAGACAGTTGCAGAGAACAAATATATGCTACAACCAAGAAATTTTGGTCGTACATAAAAGGTATGAAGAAGGATAGCAGTAACATCAGCATGCTTAATAAGAATGGTAAGGACATCATAGATACAGAAGAAAAAGCAAACATCCTTAATCAGCAGTACGAATCAGCATTTTCTGATATTGATTTTAACCAGTACATAGACATACGATTCTATACAGATGTTGAATTTAGGCTACCAAAATTACCAAGACCTATAGTACACATGAAACCAATATACATATCGATACCTGGAATTATCAAACAGTTGAAAAATATAAATCCTAACAAAGCAACAGGACCAGATCTGATACCTTGCAGAGTCCTGAAAGAGACAGCAGAACAAATAGCACCGTACTTGGAGGTAATATTTAATAAATCCATCAAATTAGGAATAGTACCATCAGACTGGCTCATCGGTAATGTCATCCCGATCTTTAAAAAGGGCGATAAAACAGATCCAGCAAATTACCGTCCTGTCTCCCTTACATCTGTCCCTTGCAAAATTATGGAACATATAATCTTTAGTAGTATTATGAACTACCTGGACAACAATAATCTCCTGTCATCATACCAGTATGGATTCAGGAAAAACCACTCGAGTGAACAACAGCTCATAAACACCACAGAAGATCTAGCTAGAATAAGAGATAACAAAAGCCAGGCAGATATACTGATACTGGACTTCAGTAAGGCCTTCGATACCGTGCCACATCGCCATCTTGTACACAAACTTAGGAAAAAGGGTATTGATAAGTACACAGTAAACTGGATAGATAACTGGCTCCAAAATAGAAAACAGACAGTACTCCTAGATGGCTTTAATCACAACCATAAGACCATACTTCTTACATTCTACTAAATTGGAACTTAAAGAACATAACCCATACCTAGGGGTGGAGCTGGACAGCAAGCTCAATTGGAACCATCACATAACCTCAAAAGTTAACAAAGCTTCACAACTGAATTTTGTAAGAAGAAATTTATATAGATGCCCTCAAGAAATTAAACAACACGCTAATATTGCTCTGGTAAGACCACACCTGGAATACAGCAGTTCAGTATGAGACCCCTATTGGAAGAAGGACATAAAACGTATAGAAATGGTACAACACAGGGCGGCAATATTTGTAACCAAGAACTACAACTACCAACCCGGCTCTATGACCGCAATTCTACAATCTTTAAATTGGCCTACCCTTGAAACGAGAAGAACAGCAAATCGATTAATATTATTTCAGAAAATACTGTACCACCAAGTAGCCACTGAAATTCCCCAATACTACCTCATCAACAACAGGAAAACACGTCATAGTCACACAGTCAGCATCATGCAGCCACAATGCAACACCTCCGAATACGAGTACAGCTTCTACCCAAGAACAATCCGAGACTGGAACCATCTACCAGGAAACCTTGCAACTGACACCGACTCGGACTCTTTCAAGGAAAACCTCTGGTCACACTTCCATCCTGAGACCAGAGTCACAGTGATGCTGTAAAGATCATCCTTGTTTTTATCCTGCACTGACCACAATTTTAAACTTGTATATATTTATTTACTTTTCGGTTTTGTTGATCACAACTTGTACAGCACCTGCACTTGATGACACAGCATCAGCGTGATGGTATATTTCCGTTGCTGATTAACGAAAGAAGAAGAAGAAGAAGAAGGCCGTACGGTGACCTATAGTTGTAAATGTCTGTGTCATTTTGGTCTCTTGTGGACAGTTGTCTCATTGACATTCATACCACATCTTCTTTTTTATATTTAGAATGATTTTGACACTTCTGAAAAATTAGATCCTGTTTTGCCAAATAATTTTCTGTAAAAATTTACCATCAAATACAATGTTTCAAATATTCCAAATGAAAAGAAACAACAAAATAACGTCAAGATATAAATAAAGATTTCAACCAACGAGGTGTTTGTAACGTCTCATTTAATTCAATTGACAGTTTGGATAATAAAACATTAAGTTTTTTGAGAAGATAAACAAATGTTTCGCCTTTTGCTTCGTGTTTACACATCAATGAGTGCGTTTTACTTATAAAAATCGTAAATACCGGCATTAATTTCCGGATCAATGCGGAATAACATAACACTTACTATTCCTAAGGGGAAATACCGGTACACTTGGTCATCGTCATCTCGACGTAACTGTAGATCCTAATCATTTCTACAGCGATCACTCCGATCCCTGTACTATTTAGTCTTCGAGGGTGTTATAAATATGGTATATGTGACGCCATTGTTTAATCCATTACAAAATGTACTTAATGAACCCACAGGGAATATTACAATATGTACGTTATATTTGTTGAACTTTGCTCAGGCATTTCAAAAGCTACAGTTCAAACTTTTTATGGTATAGATGATTTAGAGATTTGTGTCTTTCTATTATGGCCCCATTCGATTATTAAATACCCAACGTTTACATCTTTCCCATTTGGTTTTTACTCTAGAAAGGCTACAACTTATAAAATCAAAGTTGTTTGACCATTTAAAAAAATGAAATAGGTTGATATGACTTCTTATGAACTTATACCTGGCACTGTAAATAGTCAAGTAAATATTGTGTTTGCCCTCCATGCACTTTGATCTTTTATCCCTCACTGTATAGTAAATGTTTCTGTTGCTGATAAACTGTCAGCCTTGTCAGTGCAGTGTGAACAACCAAGCAGTTACAGATTGGACTGCTGATGAACTGGTTTTTATTTTAAATATTAACGGCCAAGTAATTAGTTTTTTATTCGCAGGTGAAGGACTATTTCCCCCGGTAGTGTTAACGTTTTTAAGTAGTTCGGTTTTTCTCGCAGCTGTTGCCTTTTTTTAAGCAGTGTTAACAGTCAAGTAGTTAGTTTTTTTATTCCCCACAGCTGATGGACTGTTATTCACATTAGTGTTAACGCCCAAGTAGAAAGTATTTAAAAAAAATGGTGAACGGTTATCCCTGACAGTGTTAATTAACAAGTAGCTGGTAATTCGACAACCGAAGAACTGTTACACCTGCCATGCATTGTTAACTAACAAGTAGTAATTTGGCAAATGATGAACTGTTACACCTGACATGCAGTTTTAATAACCAAGTAGCTGGTGATTCGGCAGCTGATGAACTGTTATCGCAGACAGTGTTAATAACTCAGTAGCTATCGTGATACGGCAACTGATGAACTGTAACACGTGACAATGTTAATGGACAAGTAGCTGATGATTTAGCACCTAATGAACTGGTACACCCGACAGTGTTAATGACAAAGTAGCTAATGATTCGGCAACTGATGAAATATTACACCTGACAGTGTTACCTCACAAGTAGCTGGTGATTCGGCAACTGATGAACTGTAACACGTGACAGTGTTAATGGCTAATTAGCTGTTGATTTGGCACCTAATGAACTGTAAAATTGAGAATGGAAATGGGGAATGTGTCAAAGAGACAACAACCCGACCAAATAAAAAAACAACAGCAGAAGGTCACCAACAGGTCTTCAATGTAGCGAGAAATTCCCGCACCCGGAGGCGTCCTTCAGCTGGCCCCTAAACAAATATATACTAGTTCAGTGATAATGAACGCCATACTAATTTCCAAATTGTACACAAGAAACTAAAATTTAAATAATACAAGACTAACAATGCCAGAGTCTCCTGACTTGGGACAGGCGCAAAAATGCGGCGGGGTTAAACATGTTTGTGAGATCTCAACCCTCCCCCTATACCTCTAACCAATGTAGAAAAGTAAAAGCATAACAATACGCACATTAAAATTCAGTTCAAGAGAAGTCCGAGTCTGATGTCAGAAGATGTAACCAAAGAAAATAAACAAAATGACAATAATACATAAATAACAACAGACTACTAGCAGTTAACTGACATGCCAGCTCCAGACTTCAATTAAACTGACTGAACGATTATGATTTCATCATATGAACATTAGGCACAATTCTTCCCGTTAGGGTTTAGTATCATACCATCATAACATATATGAGAAGAACATAACCCGTGTCATGCCAACAACTGTTTTTAGAATAAGACCTTATCAGTGACTCAATATTAACGCCAAAATATGCAATCTTTAATGACTTGACAACAGTATCGTAATTATATCCCTTCTTAATAAGTCTATTCAAAGAATTTGTAAGTTTATGAGGTGAATACTGATAGTGTTAATGACCAAGTAGTTAGTGATTCGGCAACTGATGAAATTTTACACCTGACAGTGTTTACTCACAAGTAGCTGGTGATTCGGCAACTGATGGACTGTTATCCCTAACAGTTTTAACTCACAAGTTACTAGTGATTCGATAACTGATGAACTGTTATACCTGACATTAATTATGGCCAAGTAGCTGGTGATTCGGCAACTGGTGAACTGTTACATCTGACAATGTTAATGACCAAGTAGCTGGTGATTTGGCAACTGATGAACTGTTATACCTGATATTGTTAATGGCTAAGAAGCTTGTGATTCGGCAGCTGATGAACTGTTACAGCTGACAATGTTAACTCAGTGGTTCCGCACGAGATGAACTGTTATCCATAACAGTGTAAATGACCAAGTAGTTAGTGATTCGGCACCTGATGAACTGATACACCTGACAGTGTTAACGACCAAGTAGCTGGTGATTCGGCAGCTGATGAACTGGTACACCTGACAGTTTTAACTCACAAGTAGCTTGTGATTCGGCAACTGATGAACTGTTACACCTGACAGTGTTTATTCACAAGTAGTTAGTGATTCGGCGACTGAGGAACTGTTATCCCTAACAGTGTTAATTAATAAGTAGATAGTGATTCGGTACCTGATAAACTGTTACACCTGACAGTGTTAACACACAATAACGGGTAATTCGGCAACTGATAAACTGTTATCCCTGACAGTGTAATGACCAAGTAGCTAGTGATTCGGCAACTGATACACTGTTATTACTGACAGTGTTAACGACCAAGTAACCAGTGATTCGGCGACTGATAAACTATTATATGTGACAGTGTTAATGACCAAGTAGCTAGTGATTCGGTAACTGATAAACTGTTATCCCTGACTGTTAACGATCAAGTAACTGGTGATTCGGCAACTGATAAACTGTTATCCCTGACAGTGTTAACGACCAAGTAACTAGTGATTCGTCAACTGGTGAACTGTTACATCTGTTATTGTTTACGACTAAGTAACCAGTGATTCGGCATCTAGTGCCACATGTGGAGCAGGAAACGTTACCATTCCGGATCACCTGAGATCACCCGTAGTTTTGGTTGGTTTCGTGTTGTTTATTCTTTTTAGTTTTGACCAGCTATGCTATAGCATATAAAATCTATTTATTTATGATGATTTTTTATGCAAAAATCGAATTACTAACTAGAACTGTAAGAGGCTTTTTTTAAAGTATTATAGTGCCTTTCAAAGTAAACGAACTACTGTTAATCGCAGTTACATCACAACCACCTAAATTATGATCCAAATATTGAGAGCGGATATTATGCCATTTTACTGCTTTATTTGAAAATCCGATTAGATTGTTTAACCACATTTAGATGCAATACACACCAATTTGAAGGAGAAAATTAATAGCTATGGTGCAATGCGTGAAACGTGGATAGATTTAATAGATAATAAGTGTTTTATTAAGTAACACCACATTAAGTAGCGATTACTTCAACAATAACTGCTATAATGAATTGGTTATTATTATTGAGCAATTAAACACGAAAATACAGGATGAGCCATAGAGCTTGACTTATCTTATTTTGCCACCTGATCATCGCATTGGTATTATTGCAATTTCCATTAAAAGATAAGGTGAAGAGAAAAATAAGTTTCTATTGTTAAACTGGAATGAAGCATCGTTGGAATATGAAACTAAAATCAATAGTGTCATTGTTTATGCTGACCTTCCCAGTTTTTACGGCAAAATTCTTTGATGATCAGCATACTATTATTATTAATGTGGGATTTCAAGCTGTTGCCCATTGGTGAATGAACAGTCATTAATTATACCCGTGGTACATTTCTCCAATTACAAATGAACGCATGGGTATATAAGTAAAATGATAAATGAATGTAGTACATTTCGAATCAAAGTATTCTAAACATTTCATAAGGAACTAAACTGGATATTTCCACATTTGACTTTTTTGTTTAACAACTTTATATTTCACATTTCTGACAACAAATAATCCAGATTAAGTTTGTAAATACAGGTAGGAACTTTTAATGATTTATTATTTATTTTTACATACTGTTTTTATTCACGTTTCGTCATAGACTTTAACAATATCAGACATTTGTTTATTACTATTATTTAGACAAGTTGTGATAAAACTTTCATACAAAATATTAAATAAAAATTATTAGAAATATTTATGAAGATTCATATATATATTCGCAACCACAACAATAAGATCTTGAAAATAAACTCGGCATGCCGGCTTCTAAGAAAAAGATATTCTAGCTGGTACATGTATAAAGGCGTTGTTTGGGTGCTGTTTAATTGGCGCTTAACCTTGGAACTCTTAACCAACATCTCTCAACAAATTCTAATCCGAGAGGTTACAATTACAGAAGTCTCGGTTCTTTCAATGAAATTTAATTGTAAGTGGTGCAAGCCAAAAAAAATGTTTGGGCCTATTGTGTAAACACAATATTACGAAGTTGAAGAGTATTGGGGACCTGAAGTTGAATTGTATTGAATACCAAAAGGATAAGGTTTCAACTTACTTAAGGCTAAATATGACCTTCAGCTTTCTCGTTTGAATGGTTAAATACATTTTTCATTTCCGGGACTTTTATTTCTTGCTATGCGGAACGAGTTTTATTAATTGTTGAAGGTCGTATGTTCAAGTGACCTATAGTTTGTAACGCCTATGCCATTTGGTCTCGAGTGGAGAGTTGTCGCATTGGCAAATATAAAACACTTTCTTATTCTTAAACAGCAATTCAACTGTATTATAAAATATCAAAATGACCATAGTTCATGAATCCATTTCCTTACTACTAGGTTAAACACATCTCTTTATTATGGTACATTCAAGGCTTCAAAGACAGCACATTTTGATATATTGTATAAAAAACGATGATTTTGTACAATTTTAGGACCTGAAAGCTTGAGGAAATCCTTTGTTGCAACCTATGATCCAAAATGTTCTGTTGTTAAAATATGGAAAATATGTTTTTTACATCCCTAGACAAAATAACTACCTAAATCTAGGGTTGCGGGAAAGTAAATTATGTGAAAACTGTTAAGAATGATTGAAACATTGACCAAAACGGACTTTACAGCACTAATAATTGCATTCTTTACGGGTAATTTCTCCGTCATTTTGTATGTGATTGCCATAAAGAAGAAGGTATTCTTTATAATAGTTATACTACAATTATTTATATGTGAAATTTGTATTATTTCGGAATAATCAAAATAAACTTTAATGTCTGTGTCATTTTGGTCTCCTGTGGACAGTTGTCTCATTGGCAATCATACCACATCTTCTTTTTTATATTCAAATTCTGAGGACCAATTTTAATAATGTTACTGTGAAAAAAAATAACACTTTCTTATTGGAAAATGATCTGCAAATATGTAAATCTCCAACCATTCTTTATTGAGGGACAACAATTTGCTTTACTCGTATATTTTTTTCAAAGATCCCTCTCCTCTTTAACAATTCTTATTTTTAAGATTTAAAAGGTCACTTGAATTGAGACGTAACAATTAATTTTAAGAATAACATATAGCAAGTACAAACTATCAGAGCTCATATCGGTCATGTAAATCTCAAGTCCGATGATATTTTGGCATCGTCTTTAAAAAATGGGCTCTTTTCAAATAAACTTGTTTGTTTTAACTTCTTTTTTTCAAGGATATTTACAAATTATTGTCTCTCGTCGAGCTGTTATCCTCTTGCATGCATATAGGTTCAAATACGGACAAAGACTCGTCTGTGTTCTCCCATTTCAAAATTTTCAAATTTTACAGTAGAAATAGATTTTTTTCTTTAGCTTTTGAATCAAATTGCGATACTTCGATGTGAAACACATGTATACAGATATAGGAAGATGTGTTATGAGTGCAAATGAGACAACTGTCAATCCAAGTCACAATGTATTAAAGAAACCGCTATAGGTCAAGGTACGGTCTTCAACATGTCAATTTTAGAGCCGCATGTTATTTCTAGACTTTCTTGGTTGTCGTCTTCCTTTATTCGTATGAAAAAAACAAAAGATATAATGATATAACTTGTGGTTTTATAAGATCGTTATACTTTATCTATAAACAATACTACATCCTACATACCCTTTTATTCCGAAATGACGAAATAGCGAGTTCTGAAAAAAAATATCATACCAAATTTATGAAAACATCTGCTGTATAGTTATTCTCAGAAATTACAATGAGATCATGATGTATATTTCATAGATAATGACACGAATGTCTTAAAATTTACAAAGCAAAATTAACATGTTCTACGTGTTATACTGATATGGCAGGTCAACAATTATAATTTATGAAGTATCATGATGCAAACGGATTAAACGTCCGGTTTTTAAGAACATCGGTATGTCAAATTTGGGCGCGTTCATGTATATCTATAAATAGTAACAACTTAAATCACATACTAGTAATATATTTTTTTATTTTGAGACTGACGATAGTATATGTCTAAGGTAAAGTAACATTGGCTACTTTTAGCTGGTATTTTGTCACATTTTTCTGTATCTGTAATTGATTTGGATTTTTTTTATCATGATACATGTGTCATATTCTATTACAGAAAAGACAGAAATAAAATAAAATGTTGCAAATGCAACAATTATTATCGTTTTATAGAACCAGTGGATAAGGATGAGCATGAATATTTCTATGAGGGACAATTGTGATTACTGACTGTAAGATGAAAAATTTCTAGGTCGGGAAGGGAACACTTAGTTAAAAATACAAATTGTTTTAGTCATTTATTGCATTGGTTCATCGTAACATCACGCGCGCGTTCAATTAATATACTTACCCGGATGATAATTGTTTTATTTTATTGTGTTTGTTCTTTATTCAATCAAGAATATTCGTTTATCAATAATCTTTCTATCTATATCATTAAATTTTTACAAATCAACATGCCACTAAAAGCATATTTCAATTTGAATCACTTAGATAACGTGCAATTTCATTATTTGCACTTGTCGTCTGTCGTAAACAATATATTTTTTCTTCCGAATCGCTGTAACAAATGATGATTTGCCTTTCTATATAAAAGAGATGCTGCATGATTGTTAATTGTATGAAAGTTACAGTGAATATTATTGACTTCTATGATGGAAAAGGACTTGTATAACCCAACAACGCCTTGGAAAACAAATCATATACTAAGTTAAAACATATTTCTAAACTCAATAAAATCAAATATATCATAAATATGTTTTGTGCATCGATCTTTTATGTTCCTGATCGAAGACTTTGCACTGCACTGTAACCCATAGAAATTACAAATAAATAAAACAAATTGCTAAATCAACTAGAAAAAAATACTCTGGTGCCTATAGTCGACAGTTGGCTTTGTGGACATACAATTACATCGGAGGCTCTTGAAAATATTAGCAACATCTTTTTGAGAAGCGCTTAATGTACAGTAATTACACCATATATATGAAATAATTACAAAGTATAGCATACAATAAACACCATGGTGGTACTAGCACAATTTCCGATTAGATGTATACTTACGCAGCAAACTAAATTAAATATGACTGACATCCAAATGATGATACTTTCAAAATGCTGTTTAACCATCTGATATGTAGGCCAATGTAGAGTATGGGTAATATGTACTTGCAAAATCTAATTGATACACTTGGAATGTAAAACCTGCCAACCCATATGACTCTTCCATAGATTTTATAGATTATTTGTTTGGTGTTGTTTTCTCACCAACTGAAACAAAATTTTAAACGAGTTTCGTTGTTGAGTTTTAAGGTTTGTTTCATTGATTTTGTGTGGCCAAGCAAAATGGTTACAGCGTAGTCTGGTTAAATAAATTTGTATCCTCCTTGTTATCGCCCAGATTGATGATTGATTGTTGGTTGCTTAACGTTCAGTGGCAAATATTTCATGTATATTCAGGACGAGAACAAATTTACAACAAATACAATAGGTAGGTCTTGTCACAAGAGAGGCCATCTTGGATGATGGTCGGGGAAATTTGGACTGCCACTGGAAAATGAGGGTATATTGGATAGTGACAGAAATTTTGCCTTGCAACAGGCCACCTACGGACCCCTAAAAAGTTGTTGCAAGGGTTCTTAACGTGCAAAGACTGTGGCACTCTATTTACACGAGGCATCGGATTTAACATCCCCATTCTGACCGGGCGTGCTGCAAAATTGATACATCCCGCACAGCCAAACGGACGCCCCATTTCGGCAAGCGTTTTACTGCCGGTCGGGAGAAGACCAAGTGACCATATTTCTATTCCCCAGTCACCCTTGGTCATTTAGTTATTCTTGTCGCGTATCCCGCCGCCCCTATTTTCATTTAGTCGTTTCTAGTTAGATGTTCTATTAGTATTTAGGTACAAACCTCTTCAAAGTATGGTTTCGAATCAATATTGCACATGGAAGTTTTTATCTTCAATTTTATCAGCAGTTATTTCTGGAAAAAAAAGGAGCTTCTTAGGACACGAAAGACATGTTTAAAAATATTATCAATTGTTTCGTGCAATAATTTCAAAATTTATGCTGGTATGTATTACTTTCTTTTAAGTCCTTGAATCTTTACTAGAATAATAGTACATTGTATCACGGTTAAGTAATCGTCTTTTTAGGCAACATTTACCTCTAAGTAAATAGAACCGGCTTGTCAAACTAACATGTAAAGTAGTCTTGCTATTATTTAATTACAGAAAGAAAAAAAAATAGAAAAAAATAGAAAAAACGTCTTCAACAGAAATGTCACTGAATTACATTTTGATTTATGTATAATATAATAATTTATTTTAAATGTAACGCGTCTTCTGGTTGGCTGACGTTATTTTGTTATGAGCCCATAGACATAATTTAGTCATGTGACCGTGAAGTCATCAAGGTTTTTTCATGGTTTTCTACGATTGAGATGGAATTTAGAATTAAATTATAAGAAATTACTGTAATATGTTTTCTGTCTATTCGAAATAACATAAACAATTTGGTGCACACTGTTAATAATCCGCTACGCGCGTTATTCAGTGTGCACCACATTTTTTATGTTATTTCGAATAGACTGAAAAAGTTTAGTCATTCCTTAATAAAGATAACAATACTGTGATAACAAGAGTGGTGATAAAACTTTATTTTCATCGCATAAGAAAAGGTAATTGTTTTTATAATTATGTGGTTTAATTTCACTTGAACTTTCTAATGGCTTATTCAAATACTTTGTCATCAAATATATCCATTCTTATTCTTATTTCAATAATAAGAACAAAATTCTACATGCTATGGTATCATTTTCAATCTTATTTTACAATTTGTCGTGAAATTTAGAAATATCGTCATATGAATAAATCAAACTTAAATCCCCGTGCAAATGAACCGATGTAAATTAAAACCCCTGTTGTTTCAGTAAGAGATGACCTTTTAAGATTTAACTGTTAGTACGTATAAATATTATTCAAACATGATGGAAATTTAGGCGTATTCACGTACTATTTTAGGTTGAATAACTAATAAAAATTTGATTGTCACAAAAAGAACTTTAGTCTGAATTGATAGCAGATGGAATATTTTTTTCACTTATTGTATTTTCTGTAACTATAATGGGCGTAATTTAGTCATGTATCCTGGATAAGAGGAACAATTACATTAATGTCATTATCAAACATGTTTTCCAATATTCTGTCAATTCTGTTCATTTATATCATTGTTTTATTCTGACAACAGTTGGCTTTTATTATAGGCGGTTGGTAATATAGAATTTCTGATGGTCAAATTATTTTGTTCAGAATCGGATATATTTGACATTAAAATAGCGTTTGACCTTGTAAAGTTAACTATTAGCTTTAAAAAAACTAGGAAGGTACCAATGGGAGAATTTAAATTTTTAAGTTGTACACCTGAGAAGGACAGACAATGTAATGTTAATAAGAACAACAACCAAATAACTGTTCACAAAACACCGCGGAGAAAAGCACATAAACGGCGATAAACACAGTTGGTCTGCAGTTGATTGATAGATATGCAACTTTCGTTTTCTTTCCATGTATTCATGGTGATCAGCTGGTTATGTGATATTGAATGAAGCAATGAGTGTTATATAATATTGTTGAACACTTTTGGGATAGAAATTGTAAGTTTCATAAGAAAATGAGATCATTGACTTTTCGATCATTGCTTCTTGATAATAAGAAGTTGTTAAATCATTTTAAATTAAGGGTGTATTAGAACTGCCAAAACAAACCATAAATAAATGTACATGTAGCTTTTTTGCTTTCGCTTATTTTGAAAGTACGTTTTAGTTCTAATTTGAAAAGAAGAATTCCATAGCATATGGATTAATCATTTTACAATGTAACGAGTATGAACAATTTGTTTGCTTTACACTTTTGTAAGAGTCTATCAATAATTTATAATAAGGGACACTCGAAATCCCTGGATTGTATCCATCCTCCCACCTTGCATGCATTAACTACTTAGATAATTACATCGAAAATACTTTCCTAGGTGTTGATTTAGTTTTGCTGCAATGGTGTACCAACTAAAACGACGCATATATATTGATATTTTAGCTCTTTCAGATGACATATGTATTAAATAAAAAAGAAAATGTTTTGCTATACCAAAGTTTTAAACTTTACAAATTAAAAAATATTCATTAACATCGAACATGTCGAGAAGATCTAGTATATTATTCAATAATTTGCTCCCATAATGAGACAACTGAATTAGACACGTAGCCACCTTTAATCAGTAAGATGACTAAATAAGGTTGGGGTATGTGACCATCTACCCATTCATAGTATTTGTTGAGGTCAATCCCATATGTGATAAAAGGGACTTTCAACCTACGCTAATCACCGTGAACAAGTACCAATTAACCCCGTGTTTTAAAGATCACAAGGTTGTAATAACTGACCGATGCTTGGTCAAATAAACAGTGGTCAAATAATAGAACAATAAAATTTCTGATTTCAATGCCATTTACATTAAAAGTAGCCTTGAAGAATTTGACATTGAACCTTTTCAAGGATGATATATGTGTAAGGTATGTCCGTGACATATCGACTTTTAAGAGAAGAAATTGTAAAAAAATACCTTTTGTCCAATAAAGTTTATATCAATCTTTAAAAACTCATTACTTCTAGTGTAATTTCATTTAATGACTAAAACTACAGTGTAGCAAATAAACAATTGATTTGACCACGTTATCACATTGAACGTAGTCGAACCTTCTTTTTAAGATTAAAGGATGGGGTACTTGATTTTTATATCAGCATGCATTAGTGGTATTATCTTCTCGGGTGAGAGTTTCCGAATGGAAATGGGAGTTCCCTCTTTATTCACGCGAGTATAATTGCGAAGAATACTTGGTAATTATTACATTTAACGATTTGTGATTGAATGACTCTGTTGATTGTCCTGATAACTGAAGTATATTTAAACAGATAACTTGTCAAAGTAAAAGCATACTTCAACCATCTGTTATTGTTGCTTCTATAACGTTTCAATCTTTTTATTACCGAGTTCAGTTTTTGCGCAGATAACCCTGACGAATTTATGACTACGTAACCTTGAGAGGAGTATATAAAATCAACAATTTAATGAAAACTTCATAATCTCTTTCACAGGTGACCATGATGAAGATAGTATTATTATTAGCTTTAACTGTAGCTGTATATTCCTTTCCTAAGGAAAGATCGTTGCCATCACTGATCAAATCAATTTCAAAGGTGAGATATGTCAGTTTAAATGTGTAATTTGTTTTATTAAAGAAATGATAAATTAAAAAAAGAAAAAAATCATTTGAAATTTAGTTAATATTTTAGTTCATATTTTCTGTAAATTTTATTAGTGTTTCAATTAAAAATTGTCATTATCTATTGCATTCAAAATTTATTTTATTTTTTATTATTAACGTTTATTTCATTTTAAAATTTCAGAGATCTCTTCACTCACATAGTTTATTCAAACGATCGGCGTCGATTGATATTTTTGACAAATTTGATACAAACCATGACGGTTTCTTAACTGGTGAAGAAATGGCCACTTTATTTTATGTGTATGGATTTCCAGCACCTGAAGCCGAACTTTTTGGATTTAATCAAGTTGAGATGTTTGATTTAGATGGCGATCAGCTGTTGAGTAGATGGGGTAAGCTTTATATATTATACATACCGACTTTATGGAATATAACACGTAATTCTGAAATAACAGTAGATAGGGTAAGCTTACTATATTATACATACCCACTTTATGGAATATACCACGTAATTCTGAAATAGCAGTTTCCTCTGGTATTAAGGAGAACTAATTGATTACAGTTTGTTCTTATAAATTCAAATTGTTCTATAAAAATAGTTTTTTCTTTTCAAATCCGTTTGTTCTTAAAACATAGTTTGTTTTTTTAAAAATCTTTTTTTTCTATTAAAATCATTTTATTCTTTAAAAATCCGTTTGTTCCTTAAAAATCCGTTTGTTCCTTAAAAATCCGTTTGTTCCTTAAAAATAGTGTGTTCCTTAAAAACAGTTTGTTCCTTGAAAATAGTTTGGTCTTTACATGATTTTTTTTTCTTTTAAAAATCAGTTTGTACTTTAGAAAAAATAATTGTATTTTTCTGCTGTGCTGTAAAAACCACTGCCATATGTTAGCACCTGGGTTTTGTGCTTACAAACCCGTTAAACCCCGCCACATGTCTTAATGTGCCTGACCCAAGTGAGGAGCCTGTAATTTAGTAGTTGTCGTTGGTCCATGTCTGTCATAATTGTTTTTCGTAAATTGTATTGTTATAAGTTAGACTGTCAGTTTTCTCTTTTGATTTGTTTCAAATTTTCATGTCGGACACTATATGACTGACTCTTTCGTCGTTGAAGGCTGTAATGAGACTCGTTGTTGCTCTAATCTGCGTCATTTTAACTTTAACTTGAATAGCTGTTCTATTGGTTATCATTTCAAATCTCCTTAGGTTCAAATTGTATTATGTTCAAGACTCATTATAATTTTATCGTTTGTATTCAAAGCCTTGATTTTTAAAGCCTAAAAAATAGTATGAAAAACCAAATTAGATTCCAGAACTTCTTGTTTTAAGGCTGTCATGCATAGCAAATAACACATTTTTAAAATCTGGTCCTTTCTTAACGCTGAAACTGAACGCTGACATTTTTGGCCGACTGTATGGAAAATTAGAAAATAATTATGTTGAATGTCTGAAACAAGAGAATATACATTGGCAGCAAATATGATGTTCTGTTTTCTAGATTACTTCTTTTCTTTGTATACTATTATGTAAGAATATTGCAATAAACTATGTTCTCATATATTGATCATAACGAACTCAATGGTTACTTTAAACTGATTTCTATTGAAATCAAAACTAATTCAACTGTTATGATAATCGTCTTTGAAATCATGAACTACTATCATAATCATACAAATAGGTATATCGCTTAAAAACCTAATCAAAGATACCGGAGAAACAATTCGGTACGCTAGACGCACGTGCGTTTCAAAAAAGACATAACTTTTTGTTGCTCGAACTAAACTAGTAATTGGGCCAAATAAGTACGAAGTTGACGAGTACTTTGTATCAATAGCCAAAAATCCGAAAGGTTTTGCCAAATACTGCTTATAAAATCTATTCATGGGGATCGAAAATTATTATTAGCTAGATTCTTATTAATGAAATAAAATTTGAATATTGTTTTCTAATTTTTAATTTTTCAACTGTAACAGTTATAATAAATGTGTTTTTCTGTTTCAGAATTTACAAGAAATGAGGAAGAAACAGTAAAGCCGTTTTTCTTCTGATCTAATCATGGTTTTAAATACGTGAATGCAACAAGATTAATGTGTTCCTCTCTTTGAAAATTTGAAGACTGAATAGATGGTATCGGACGTGATGGCATGAATGAATGTGACTGTTTCCGAGAATGTTGTATCCTGTGTTGTTAACATCTCATTGTTCTATTTATTTTGTACAGTTTTAAGCAGATATACATACTTGTAACTGCAGTCTGCAGTTACTTACAACTGTCGTCTGCAGTTACATATAACTGTCGTCTGCTATAGTTTATTGGATCGTTACGGACGTTCACTTTTTCCAACTGGTAAAACATGCGCTTTGTATAGTGACGAAAAGACATGGTGGCTATTTCAGACTGAAAGAATCTCGCCTTTTTATTTCGCTTTTAGCAATGCGTTTTTTCATTGCTCGTGAATGATACATATGTTATTTCTAATTGCTCGGGAAAAAGACATATGTTATATTTATGCTCGGGAATGAGACATATGTTATATTTATGAACAGTTGTGTTCTTGTTGTTATAACAAGAAATTTGCATTCCATCCATTTTCATTTATTGAATAAATATTAAATTTTTCTATATATTTGATAGTTCATGTTTTATTTTGAAGTAAGACATATATGTACCTCATGATTCAATCTGCTTCTTGTATATTTTTTTCAATGCTTTTAGGTTTGTAAGCTCTTATTATTTTTGTGATAAGTTTTGGACTTCCAAAACGTTCCTAGTTGGTCTGTTTCTTTTTATCGTCTCATTGCAAGTAAAAGATCGGCGCTATTATCGGTTTGAGAGGAATATTTGTTTTTTCCATATAGATTCGTCTTGAATTCCAGACCAAAGCATGCAAACAGTAAGTCGATATAATCTACAATATACAGCAATGGTCGTCAGGTTAGGAGCTAGCGAACAATATCTAGCGAACAAAAGGCGAGCAAACAATATTGCGATATATCTTAAACCGAAAATTTTCAAAAGACAAATACAGCCGTCCTTAAAAATATCTAAAAGAACAGAAAATTCCATCAAGAAATTAAAATCTACAAGTATTGTGAAATGGGATTTACCAATCTGTTGATAAAACAACACCCACGCCTTTTAGCATTATAATCAGTATCACAGTAAATCCGCGCCTGTTTATGGATTGTCGCTAAAGACGTTGACTGAAATTTAATTTGTTAAAATTTGTGAAGTTGAAATCATCCATTCGTATGTTTTACGAACGCCATCACGAGTTTGTTGACCGTTATGGAATATCCGTTTCACAGATGATAGCGGGTATGTTCCTATTGTCGTAACTACAATCCATTACCCTTTTCACGAATGTGACCCACCGAATTAAATTTGTTGGCGTGTTTTTACTAACATGAGCAACACGACGGGTGCCACATGTGATGCAGGATCTGCTTTTCCTTCCAGGGGATCTGAGATAACCCCCAGTTTTACTAGTGTTCAGTTCCCTTAGTCTTTAGTTTTCTATGTTGTGCTTTGTGTACTATTGTTTGTTTTTTTCTGTTTTAGTCATGACGTTGTAAATTTATTTCCGAATGAATTTTTGGTATCTTGCGCCCCTTATTTAAAAACAATCATGCAAATTTAGGAAAATCAAAGATACTAAACCCTGTGACTCCTTTGTCGTTGATTATTTGAAATCATTTCTAAGTTGAATCATCAATTTATTATGCAGCTGTTCAGTAATAAAACAAAAGGCTACCACAAACCTGATTGGATCACCTGGCAAAACATGGAACATTGAAGGATAAAGCAACAATGTAAGCTATATGTCACTATCTAAGCAAGAGTGTGTCAAGGTTTTATCCAGATCCAAAAATAGAACATTTTGAAAAATGGCAAAATAATGTAAGAACAAAAGCCCTCAAAAGGTCAAAATAATTTTATTGTCGATATCCTTGTAGATCTTCTGATTATTTTTGCTTTCTGACAGTTTTCGCAATCAATGTTTCAAGGAAACAACAACAGAATAAAAAAAAAAAACGTAAATTAGTTAATATTGATCTTGTAATAAGGGAAATTTCGATTAATAGTAAATAATTTATTAATTATATTCTTCTGATAATTTTCACATTTTACAAAGACATATTATACAATTATTAAATGTCTCTGGTATGAAAGACAATACCCACCATTTTATTTTTATTTAAACTTAAACCATTTTAGTGTTCTATTTTGTTTGCAGCGTCCAAGATTTTTTTTCTAGTGGACATACGAATCAAAATTTTATTAAGTACCCTGAGAATGATTTTGCGTCAAGTTTGGTCAAGATCATGGCCGTACTCAAAAAGGAAATAAATTAGCCATAGCCAACTACTGAAATACAGGCTCCTGACTAATGACAGACACGTTCAAAATGTTGCAAGGTTTGGCATGCTTGCGTGCGCAAAACTCTGTTTAAAACCTGTGACAGTGACGTAACATATTGGCATAAATAAGATTTGAGTATACAGGTAATACGTGCTATCGTAAAATGACGATTTTTCTAGGTCTATTTGATTTCAGGACATATATAAAAATAATATGAATCATTGTTGGACGAATCAATCAACAAAATGGTTTTAAGCATATATTCTTTTAACTCAAACATATGAAACGCCGTAACTGCTTTATGGTACTTCAATCTTTATCATAGTGAGGGTTTTCTTTTTTACGATGAGGTTCTTTATTATGATGAGGCTTTTCTCTGTTATGATGTGGTTTTTCATTATTTTGATGACTGGGGGATTTCTAGGTTTTCTCTATTATGACGAGGTTTAAAATTTCTTTATTATCATGCGCTTAAGGTTTATGTACCCTTCTGTAGCCATTTTTGTACGAAATTTTCAAACTTCAATTGTATCAAAACTACAGATATAATGAATTATAGAGATAAATCATTTTGTACATATTCCAAGGGGAAACTTGATGCAAAGCATTAATTTTTACTGTTCTATTGCATTTAATAGAAAAAGAGGACTTTGTGGCAAATAATTTTTTTTCTTTTTGTAAAATATAAACACTAGCACATCATAGAAAATCAAGTGAGTAATTTATGTTTCAAACTTGAAAACAAAAACCTCTGTATTAAAGGCTGTGGATTTTCTACAAAAAATCTTGATTTATTTGCCACAAAGTCCTCTTTTTCTATCAAATGCAATGAAACAGTGAAAAATAATGCTTTGCATCAAGTTTCCCCCTGGAATATGTACTAAATGGCCCATCTCTATTATTCATTATATCTGTAGTTTTGATACAACTGAGGTTTGAAAAATTCGTGCAAAAATGGCTGCAGAAGGGTACATAAACCTTAAAACACAAACAGTTCTCATGTCGTTGCACTCCCCGATACTATAAACTCCCCTATCTGCTACCGGAATGCCGCAAAACTGCCAAACGATTAACAAGATGAAAGAGAGGTATAAAGAATTGGAGATTCAATTATACCAAATTAACCTTGACGCACGGACCTTGAAAATAAATAGGGTTCAAGGTCATGTTATTGATATTCATTGTACCATGTTGGTTGTTATCCATTGAGCAATGTTCATTCTATAGTGTTTACAAGGATGATATTCGCTGAAAATTTCTAAATCCCAAAATGACCGTAACCCATGACCTTGCAATTATTAGGGTTCAAGGTCTGTTATTGATATCCATTGTACCAAGTTGGTTGATATCCATTTAACAATGCTGATTCTATAGTGTTCACAAGGATGATATTTGCTGATTTTTTAAAGTCTAAAACGAGATCGACATTTGACCTATGACTTTAAAAATCAATTGGCCTTAAGAACTTGCTATGGACATTTATTGTACCAAGTATGTTTGAAATCCAATAGAGGATGTTGGTTCTAGGGTGTTCACATGAATTGTTACTGACGAATGGAGGCGTTCGTAACAATACTTTTAAACCACCTAGAACCAGCATCTTTTATTGGATTTCAAACAAACTTGGCACAATGTATGTTCATCGCCAGATCTTGAAACTTGTTGATTTTTATCCCTGCGCACACTATAAAATGAACATTACTAGATAGATATCAACCATTGTGTTACAATGAATATCCATGACTGATTTTTAAGGCCTTGCGTCAAAGGTGAGGTCGATATGGGACTTAAATTTTCAGCTGAAATCCATATGAAAACTCTTCAATCAACATCTCGCAATGGATTTCAAACATAGCAAGACATTGAACTTTCTTAATTTTCAAGGTCAAAGGTCAACGGTATTTTGGGACTTAGAAATGTTTTATGGCATTTTTGGGTTATTAGCGCATCATAATAATGAAAAGCCCTCATCATAATAAAGAAAAACCTCATCATTATAGAGAAACACCTTATAATAATAGAGAAAATCTTATCAAAATAGAGAAATAGCCCATCATAATATAGAAAAAGTTCATCATAATAATGAAAAACCTCATCATGATAAAGAAAATAGAAATCTATGCGATTGTAATACAAGTGTTAGGTTTAGTAAGCGATAAATTAGGTTTTATCTTCCAGTTTCAACGAGAGGAAATGCCTGTACAAAGTCAGGAATATGATAGTTGTCTTCCATCCTTTTGATTTTACTATTTGTAAAGGAACCTTCTGTTTTAATTTTCATTTGAGTTCGTTGTTGGTTTATTTTACAGTTTGCACATACATTGCAATGTGTCGTAAATCAAATAAAAAGAATTTGATACAGGTCGGTGAACAAGAATGTGACAGCTGATGTCCCTTTATCATAACTTTATAGCTCACAATTTGTTGTATTATACCATGAAAGTGCCCGTAAGTTTTACATTTTAATGTTTATACTTTACATATGTGCAGTTCGTGTTTTGTTCTTTAAAAAAGAAGATGTGGCAGGATTGCAAATGAGACAACTATCAACAAAAGACTAAAATGACACAAACATCAACAACTATAGGTCACCGTACGGCTTCCAACAATGAGAGAAGCCCATACCGCATAGTCAGCTATAAAAGGCCCCAATACGACAATGTAAAACATTTCAAGCGAGAAAACTAACGCCCTAATTTATGTAAAAAAAAAATAACAAAAAAGAAATATGTTACACTTAAACAAACGACAACCACTGAATTCCAGGCTCCTGACTTGGGTCAGGCACATACATAAATAATGTGGCGGGGTTAAACATGTTAGCGAGATCCAAACCCTCCTCCTAACCAGTGGTATAACAGTACAACATAAATATACTTTTTGTGAGTAACTTAAAGTTATATTAGTGCGGATGTTGATGTTAAATAATAATAAAGTGACAGCAAGTCAAGCTTTCCCCTGTTCACACTTTCAACATTGTATTGTGATTTTGATCACCGGTGCTATTAAATTTTAACATGGAATAGGACTGTGATAGAGAAACAAAATATACCAAAGGGATATACAAACGAATAAGTCAGATATTAACCGGCAACACAACTGCAAACAAAGAAGACCAAAAGAAACAAAACTAGATTTGTAATTGCTAGTTATTGCTAGCAATAACGGATGGCATCCTCGTCCCCCATTGCCTGACTAATATTTTTGTGATTTTACTTCTAGACATGCCAGTTATCATGTCAGTATTTTTTTGAATTTTGGCCGTTTCCATGGTTAAGGCCGGCCGTTTTGAAAATTTCAAAATCATATTTCAAATCTGCACATGCTAGTTAACAATTCTGTAAAGTTCCTTAAAGTTTGATGCATATTGATTTTGTTGTAGTTTCCATGATAACGGTAGCATTTTTTTCCCAATTCCAAAGACAAATACCACTTTGACCAATTACACGTTACGTATCTCTTAAGTTTCATTGGGTTAAATATTATATTGTTTAAGAAAAATCAGCTTTAATGTGTTTTCCTAAGTGATCTCAGATGCTCCGGAAGGGTAAGTAGATCCTACTCCATATGTGAAACCCGTCGTGTTTCACTTGTTAGTACAAACCTTGTGATAAATCGAATTCTGTAGGTAACATTTGGGATTAACTGCGGTTCTGCGATTTGTAAAAAAACCGTCGTAATCTCTGAAACAGATAATCCATAACGGACAAGCAACTCGTGATGGCGTCCGTACAATTTTCGAAAGGATGATTTCAACTACAACACTTGGCATTCTTGGTTAAAAATTTCATTGTAAGCAGCAACCCTATATCAAAGAAATCATGATAGGGAACGCTAGCCCCTGCATACCGTTTCACCTGGGAGATATATACCCAATATGCAGGTAAATTATTTCATGAATTCTAATTGCAAATATATCACTTTTCTCTAACAAACAATGATTGTCCAGGACACCTTATACCAAATGTTTGAGAAACGTGAACACACTTTTCTTATATGTAAGCCATCTATAATTATTAACTTTTGTGAATGTTGTGAATTTAGCTTGGTCCCTGGTATTTTTGTTGAACATATTTTACATTGAATTGAAATGTTCAGAAATTTGACATAATCGCGCTAGAACTGTATTGTAAAAAAGTAACAATTGTATACTCATAGGATACTGCTAGTTTGAGTACTCAAACAAAAATATAAACAACTAAGTTATAAAGTAATATTATTCTACCTTTTTCCGAAAATGAACTGCATGTATTAGACTAATTTTTTTTTACACTAAGAACATGTATATTAGTTAAAAAGTTTTCAAGAATTTACGAAAAAATGCTCCGTGTCGTATTTTCATTGATATACCTTTTATTAATTAACTTCATCATCGTCAAAAATTTATAAATTGTTTATAAAAAATATTCTTAGCTTAAAAACACGAAAATATGCTTTCCTCTGAACTTTTGGTTGAAGAAATGTATAAAAATATTATAATTGATTCTCAAAATCGTTCAGATAAAAAAATTAGCCAAATTAACAAATGAATGCCAAACATTAAAAAACATTCTTGAAGGTTTGATTTTCTGAAGCTGTA
Source organism: Mytilus trossulus (assembly GCF_036588685.1). Lineage (NCBI taxonomy): Eukaryota > Metazoa > Mollusca > Bivalvia > Mytilida > Mytilidae > Mytilus > Mytilus trossulus. The sequence goes on from NC_086379.1 coordinate 65,071,820, forward strand.
TAACATTACACCGTAAATCAGGACTAATTATCTATAATTAGAATTCAAGGCCAGGTTATTGCATTATCAAGAAAATCTAGATCAAACGTTGTAAACAATTGGCGAAGGTTCTGAGAAACACCATCAGACGTATTATTAAATTAGTAGGGCAATAAGTCTTTTATTCCACATATGACAAAGGGTAAATATGAGCTATTTCCTTCACCTGACATTTACTGGTGTTTATCGTGATATCATCAACCAAAGTTTCCTATTTCTTGATTCAATCATAACATACTGCTGCTGTGAAAACTTTTTTTTTTTTTTTTTTTTTTTTTTTTTTTTATCTTGGGCAACATTTTAACAAATTTCCCATGTAAAAAAATACCAATATCATCCAACAGACCGATGTTCTAATTGTGTGCGCCGGACGCGTGTGTCGTATACAAAGACTCGTCCGTGACGCTTGGATGAAAAATGTAAAAGGTAAAAAAAAGAAAGAGGGAAGTTTAATAGCATTGAGGACCTAACGTAAAAATCTTTATTGGGTAAAAACCCTAAACAGAACAAAAAAGGTTTAATTTGTAATTATTTTAACATGGTCTAGTTAGGTATAACACACTTATAATGTCAAATAGATTTTAATTGATCTGCATACGAAACTACAATGTAATTGGCAAATTATTACAGAATTTAACAGACACAAATATAGTATGGAACTTTTGTAATTATTACAATTGTTAATTTCGATCATATTAGTTAAATAAACATTGCTTCCTGAATCAATCATTTACTTCCTACTATATTTGGCAGTTTTAACTTTTTGGGATTCGATCGTCACTGATGAGTCTTATGTAGACGAAACGTGAGTCTGGTGTATATACTAATTTTAGTCCTGATATCTATGATGAGTTTATTTACTATGACTGATGTGTTTTAATCTTTTTTTACTGCTATTAAAAATGTTTTGAATACATTGATAATGAAAGATTAAAAAAAATGCCCGTTATATTATTAATCCTCGTTTACATCCATCTGATTTATGCAACCAAATCAAAAAAAAAAAAAAGAAGAAGAAAAAAATACATAACACGATACATATGTACTTGAAGCAATTTTGTTGAATAAAGATGTATTATTCCTGAAACATAAATAGAAACTTTATGTCAAAAAGCACATATAAACAATTTTGTTTGCGTCTTTGTTAAGATTTATATGTATGTTTGTTTGAATTATTTAGTCCGTTGAGAGGTATGTCTGTGATATATGCCTACACAGCTTCTGGGTCCAAATTATATTCGCATTAATCTATCATGTAAGTTTAGGTTGCTCGCAGAATTAAGAGAGGGACGAAAGATTCCAAAGGGACAGTCACACTCATAAATTTAAAACAAACTGACAACGCCATGGCCAAAAACTAAAAACGACAAACGGACAAACAATAGTACACATGACACAACATAGAAAACTAAAGACTAAACAACAATTGAGTTATCACAACTAAAACAGCTGTCATAAAAGGTGAAGGTTAAACTGAATATAAAACCAGGTTGAGCCCACGAATTTCGTCGACAATTTCTGTACTAATTCAGCAATATGAGAGTTATTTTCCAATTGGATCGCTGGTTGAAATAGTGCACCGTTTGATTTTGTCAATTTTAATGGACCTCCTACATTTTGATTTCGAGTTTGATAATTTTGTTATACGTTCTTCCAGATGAAGCGGTTGTTTGTACCTGATTGCTTCTTCCGCTATCGATGTCCATCAGCTGACGCGTAGACCCATATAGACGGGCAAATACATCATTGACTACTACCCCTCTTTTCCGTGTGGATTTTATCGAGTGTTTCCTGTTGGTATAGTTGTTGGGGTTCTTACTGATTTATCAAACTGAGCCTAGCGTAAAAGTCGCGATTCTGATCCCTTGAATTTTGGGACCATTTTGAAACGTGTAGGTATTGTCAACAGTATATTATGAGTACAATGTACGTGTAACATACAAACACATTTTTGTATTGTTCAGCACTCATTTATCTGCTGAGAACCATATGCTCTATTCGGCGTTTGTCTGTGATACCGATCTATAACAGTATTGCGTCTAGCACCAAACAAATTATGTTGAACAAAACATGTTGAAAAACGGTCACCATGTCAACGATAATATCTAGTTCGACCATCCTGTCGTCAATGTAAGAAGCGAGATTCAGTAGTAAAAAGAACACTCCGGCTCTCTACACAGCATCGAATTCTTGCCTATTCAAAACGACGGGAACAATGGTATAGAATTTACATGGGTCAAATGTCATTAGACATGAAGCAAACAAAAATCAATGTGTTTACCCGAAAAGACCTTCTGTCCGAAGTCCAATGGCTTTGAAAACTACCTGTACAGATTAATGTAGGTATGCCATATTTATCTTGTTGTTACTTTGAAATATAGAATGGGTACAAACACATTGAAATGAAATAGGACCTTTTAACATGCGTCCGAAATACTTTGCTAGATTGACCGTCATTAGGAACACACATAGCAGAATATTTAAAAGCCAAAGATGAATAATACTCAAAACAATTGAAGAACTACATGATCAAAAGGGACCTAAAACTTTTAGCAAAATCCATTTAAGGTCAACTTTGCCTGAGGGAGTTAAAGAAAACTGATATTTATATATTAAAAATCTAAGGAATCTATGAAATATATAAAATCGATATGTTTCTCTACTGTTTGTCGGTCTGTGAATATGAAGGATTTGATTTAATACAGGAACAATAAGGAAATCCAATATAAAAGAACGATTAAGGCAATAGTCTTGTCAAAAACAAAGATATAAACGTTTACTGTGATTGTCCTTATGTTAATTATAACACGTGGATGCTTCTTTAAGTTCAGCAATAAGGGACAGCTGATAAGTCGTTAACACCACAATGTACTTACCATTCTTCGACAGTTAATGAAACTTAATATGTGTTTTCATTTAGACTTAATTTAAGTCTTCAGAAATAGATGAACGTTAATGTGGAATAACTGCTCATGTGTTTTTTTTTAGTATTGCCTTAATGGTCGGACTCCCAGCATTGTTTGTAGTTGAGCAGAAATGCTTACGGTTTATGTGATAATTAATGATCAATTTATGTAAGAGACAATTTGGAATATGATAGCCAAAATGCGATACATGTACAGTTCAAACAAATTTTGGGTACCGACTTCTCTAAATAAACTCACCATAGATACCAGGACTGAATTTAGTATATACGCCAGACACGCGTTTCGTCTACAAAAAAACTCATCAGTGACACTCGAATCCAAAACAGTTAAAAAGGCCAAATAAAGTACGAAATTGAAGAGCATTGAGGTCTAAAATTCCTAAACGTTTTGCCAAATACAGCTAAGGTAATCTATGCCTAACAAATTTAGTGGGTTCCTAGATTAGTCCCTCGTAATTAAGTTACTAGTATTGTCCAGCATTGACCGAGACATACTAAAACAAATCTCATTTTTTTAAACAAATAATTTCGAACAGCGTTATACTAATGTTGCCTTTAATGATAAAGTTGAAGATATCACTTCGAAAAAAGCAAAATCACAAAAAAACTTAACTCCAAGAAAAATTCAAAACGGAAAGTGCCTTATCAGTAAGCAAAATCAAAAGCTCTTACACATCAAACGAATGGATAACAACTGTCATATTCCTACTTGGTATAGGCATTTTCTTATGTAAAAACTGGTGGATCGAATCATGTTTTAAAGCGCTAAACCTTTCACTTGTACGACAGTCGCATCGAATTCGATTATATAGACAACGATGCGTGAACAAGACACATGTTTTACAGACGCAGTCACGACTTGGTTGGCCTTTAGTGGATACGTTATTAAATACTTGTATTTCGACGAACATTTTATAAAAATTCAGTTACGATTTTGTTAATTTTTACGAAATATATGTGTCATAAGATGTATATGGCGAAATATGAAAAGGGACATTAAAAGTCGAAAATAAACTGAAGTCGCCATAACAAAATCTTTAAAAAGAACAAAACACAAACAGCAGAAAACAAAACACAATATAGAAAACGAAGAACTGAACAACAAATACCAGGGTCATAAGATAAGCCAACTAACAGGAACTGACTTTTTTTATACAGGGAATGTCTTAACGTTAGGTAAGATACATTTGCCAATACTATTCACAATGAATGATCACCAATTAAGGCTCGTTCCATGTTTTAACACGTGTTACTCGATGTGTTACACTTCTAGCGCAAGACTCATTTAAAGTATTTACCGAACTCTGTTGAGTTTATTAATTTAACTATAGTCTTTGTTTTTATTTTACTAATTTTGCTTTGTCATGGACTGGGAGTGTAATGCTATATAAGGGCAACAGTAGTATACCGCTGTTCAAAAATCTTAAATCGATTGAGAGAAAACAAAAACAGGTTCCAAATTAAAACCGAGGAAAACAATGAAACAACAGAACACTGAAATACAAAATCAAACAACAATGCAACATACATAGAAACGAACTATTAGATAACAAACAGAATATAATATGTCATATTAAAAATAGTGTTTAAAGGTTTGTATATGTTGTATAAATATGAGCTCTTAATTACATTAACAGTTGAAATTAAAAATAATAAAATGGTAGAAACAAGAAGGAATTAAACCTAATCTTTATAACTGAAATACAAGTGACGCCTTGACTAAAATTGGACCGATTACTCAAACAAGCGATACATTATTAGAATCTGGATTTTCATTAAATGTTTCCTGGTTTTGTTTAAACTTATTTTACTTAAATAAATAAATACTTTTTAATAAGGATCTATATTTTTAACTGAAATTCGAGGGTTGATTTTTTCATTAATGTTTGTCCGATTACCCAGACAGAGTATGTATAACTAGAAAGAATTGGATTTTAATTAAATGTCTTTATTAAGTATTTTGTCAGAAATAAAATGAATTTTACAGATCTATTTTAAAAAGATATGCTTTGAAAATTGTAATCAATTACCTAGGAATGCTTAGGATTTCCTACCCACAAATAGATAAACCGATCTGTAGGACGCAAACCCATCAGAATTTTGTATTCAATGCTGTTAATCTTCGTATTTCGTTTGGTCCTTTAACTGATAAGTCAAAATTAGTCAACAGAAGTGATGTAGTGACCACTGAATCTAATGTCTCAATCAGGAAAACTGAATTACATGTGAACAAAAGAAAAATTGATTAAGGTGAAAAAAGGCAATAGTTGATTTTCGTAATTGTCGCAAAAAAGATATGGTCACAAGAAAAAAGTTTACAAGACGAAGACCAGCAATGATAGGCGGTTATAGGAGGACAATTATACTCTGGTCATTTTTTATGTACATTTGACGTTCTCAATGTTGACCTTTGCTTTTACTTATGTAAAAATCATAAAGCAATAGGACTTTTCGCAATATGTTGCAAGCCATATGACCTTGGAAAATCAAAACAGAAACTACCCTCTGTAAACCGAAAGTAGCTTTTTTATGTACTTGTGAAATATACAAGTAGCCATTGCTAGCCTTCGGCTGTTGTCTGCTCTTTGGTCGGGTTGTTGTCTCTTTGACACATTCACCAATTCCATTCTCAATATTATTTTTGGAATACGTTTCAAGCAAGCTATCAAATAATACATTTATAAAACCAGAAGTAAAAAAAAAATTGTCTCACAAAGAGTCTAGAAAACATATACTTTGTTTAAAATCAGCATACTACAAGATAGCATTAGAAGCCGGAAATGCCATTTTAAACGGAATCTTAATATTTTTATATCAACATTACTCTTTTTGGGTGGAGAGACCTTTAATTGTGTATGAACAATTAGTTTTTAATTCTATCAAGTTTATGATCTCAAAATGTACTTTCTAAAGTCTGTGTTTCGAGAAATTCATTATATTCTGTAATCATAAGGATTCTATCGCAACAAGGTCATTTCATATCTAGATATTTTCCAATTGACCCAGATCGACGACTTTATTATTAAGATCTTACAAAAATAACTGTTTCAGTTTTTCAATTATCAATCCCATCTTATGACGCCAGCAATGTGAAAGCAGATGCTCATGGTGTTCTTTGTTTTTCTTTGCTGACATGAAATAACGAAAACAACACTGGACGTGCCATTCTGTAAGTACAATGTATTATTAAACTTTATATAGTTTATTACAATTTGAAGTTTTAATGATTTGACGTCAATCTGTGTTTTATAAAATCATCAGGAAGTTATATGTTACTTCAGGAAATCCTGTTTGTTCATAAAATGTATTTGCTCTAGGTTTTCCCTTTTAACAAACATATAACCTAGTGGGTTATCGAACAATTTTAACGTATTTTAAAATATTGATGACATCATTATGTCATTGGAGACACTCATTCTTTTTCAATATGAAAATAATGAACGGATGTTTCATAGTGTTTGTTTTTTCAATTTTTGGTAATACTGCAAAAGCTTTTTTTTGTTTTTAACAATAGCGAAATTTTTATGTCCTATAATATGAGTGCTTTCAGAAGTCATTTCAGAATACAACATCAATGTATTACTGCAATAATTTAATAATTAGTTAATACTACAAAATTACGGCTTTTAATTTGTAATTGTATATTGTCCAAATAAATAAGATATTTCAGTTTTAAATGACTTTCAAGATTATGTCTATTGAACAGCGGTATACCACTGTTGCCTTTATGAATGTCTTAAATTTATTATATTGAATCCTCATTTATTATTTAATAAAAAAAAATCACTGTATTAAATTCGCAAAGATGTACCCATTAAATAAGATATTAGCTCACACTGCTTTTAATGATCTATTCCATGGTTTTGTTAAAAAAGAATGAATTAACATTGTTACTTGCTATTTTCTAGTTTGTGTATATACTTAATAGAGCTAGATATCTATTATAAATCTCATAAATTTGATTGAAAATTATAGTCTTTATTTCTGATTAGATATTTTGTAATTTTAGTATATTATTTTTGGTTGAGTTAATACTTCTTCTGAAATTCATACAACGATGTAAAATATTTTTTTTTGTTCTTCCTTCACCGATATTAAACTAATACTTTGTGAAATCTTTGAGGTTCTACGTGTATTGTGTATAGCGCCCAAGATCACTCGATCAACGAGACTGTATGAAACATAGTTTTCGTTACACCTAGTCGGTGTCAACTGTTATTGCATACGACATGTCTCTAAATGTTTGACATGTCTTTTGACATTTCTAGAACTGTCAAAGTCATTTCCATCGAGTAAATTGAGCTTACACAGCAAAAATAAACCCACCAAAATATTAAATGGTTTGTCTGGAAGTAGCCTAGTAATGTCAGTTCTGCAAATTTGCGGTAACAACGTGTGTATTCCCTTTACGACAGGATTTGAATCTATACTTTTTTGACATCCTTTTCTTGTAACATTGTTTTTACTGTGGATATAGTCGTGACTAATTAGCCAACGAGACTTTATGAAAAGCTAGCTTTCATTAGTAAAGAACACATTATTTATAAATCTCATTGTTTCACAGTTTGAATTGAGGCAATTGAATTTGTTTTAATGAGACTTATGGAGAGATTTGTTTTTAACCGGATTTTTGTGACAATGTCGGTTATTGATTTGGGGTTGTACGGTGGTCGGGCAGTCGAGCGGGCGGCAACCAAATGTTGTCCGTGCATTAACTCATGTATAGTTCAACCAAAGCTCTTAAAATTTTAATATGGTAATACTGACAACAAAATGAAGGTCAAGTTCAATAATGACGATTTTGACTTTTACCGTTCAGGAGTTATGGTTTTGGAAGATTGAAAAATGGCGTTTCCAGTCATTTTCGTGCATTTACGCATGAACTGTTCAACCAAAGCTTCCCAAATTTCAATATGTTGTTACTGATGACAAAATGGAGGTCAAGTTTAATTATGGCGATTTGACTTTTACCGTTTAGGAGTTGTGGTTCTTGAAAGATTGAAAATGGTGTTTTCAGTCGTGTCCGTGCATTTACTCATGAACAGTTCCACCAAAGCTTATCAAATTTTAAAATGTTGTTACTGATGACAAAATGGAGGTCAAGTTCAATTATGACGATTTGACTTTACCGTTCAGGAGTTGTGGTTCTTGAAAGATTGAAAAATTGCGTTTCCAGTCGTGTCCGTGCATTAACTCATGAACTGTTCCACCAAAGCTTATCAAATTTAAATATGTTGTTACTGATGAAAAAATGGAGGTCAAGTTCAATAATAACGATTTTGACTTTTACCGTTCAGGAGTTATGGTTCTTTAAGATTGAAAAAGGCGTTTCCAGTCGTGTCCGTGCATTTATACTCATGAACTATTTTACCAAAGCTTTTCTAATTTGATTATGTTGTTACTGATGACAAAATGGAGGTCAAGTTCAATAATGTTGATTTTGACTTTTAACGTTAAGGAGTTATTGTTCTTGAAAGATCGAAAAATGGCGTTTCAATTCATGTTGATGCATTTACTTATGTACCATTCAACCTAAGCTTTTCAAATTTTAATATGTTGGTACGGATGACAAAATGGAGGTCAAGTTTTATAATGTTAAATTTGACTTTTAACGTTAAGGAGTTAATGTTCTTGAAAGATCGAAAAATGGCGTTTCTATTCATGTTGTTGTATTTTCTCATGTACCATTCAACCAAAGCTTTTCAAATTTCAATATGTTGGTACTGATGACAAAATGGAGGTCAAATTTGATATTAACGATTTTCACTTTCACCGTTCATCAGTTATGGTTTTTGTGATATTGTCAGGACACAAGTAAATGTAAATAAATCCGGTATGCTGCCGTTTTGACAGCCCCTTGTTTTTATTATAATAAGGGGAACCCTTTAGAAAAAGTCGTACGAAAGTGCTGCCGTCCACATATAAATGGAACCTATTGAAGGTATCCGTAAATAGGAATAACACTCATTCAATTATATTTGTATTTATATCTGCTAATTCGGTTATGTAACTTGTGTACAGCAAATTATTCGAAAGCTAGAAACCATTGTATCGATGTGCTTTCATTTCATTCTGACGTTTGTCTACCAACTCGGCGTTTACACCACTATATACAAGTGATGTAGGTGATGTTAAAAGGCGTTAATAAAATTGAACATTCACAATGATAAGATGTAAATCATATCTGCTGCTGCTCAATATATGTTCATTATCAATAAAATATCCAGGACATAATATAAAGCAATATCTGGAGTTCTGTCATATGTTACGCAACAGAATCTACGAGTATCTGAAAAGCAAGATATTTTCTTTAAAGCGGTAGGTTACTGGCTAAAGTAGCTTTCCTAAGCGTTTGAGCTATTTTAGAAACACCAGTACAGTCGTCATTGTTTGTGGGTTTTTTTTTGTTGGCAAGACTGTTAGAGACAAAATTACATAACCCATTCCCCCTGGAATATTTGACAAGATAATTGTTTCAATGAACTAATTCGTCTCATCTTATGGTGACTCAAATCGAATGGTAAACACATCAGCGAATTTTCTTAACGATTACATAATGTAAATAATGTTTGATCTTGTTTGAATTCACTTTCAGTAGTTTCAACATATCAGAACATAACATGGGTATCAAAACTTCTTTTTGGTAGGGTTTCGGGCACATCTACCTGGTAAAACATAAGTTCAAAACTTATCTTTATTAGTTTTTCTAAATGCAGCTAGATGAATGGGAGGTCATAAGCTAAATGTTCTCATTACTTAAAATAATAATAATATAAATTTTGAAATATTATTGTCTTGTGTTATTTTTATAGGTTTAATATATCACACTTTTTTCACTTCAAAGGGTGTTACAGTGATCACATCATGTCATCCATTTTATGTTTGATTTTGTCTTCTGTAAACTTTCCTTTATCTAAAATACAATTTCACTCTTTTCATTCCCTCTATACGATAGAACATTCCCGCTTTTAGCTTTAATGAAAGATTTTTTACAAAGTAGATTTGTTACCTGTTATATTGGTTTAATGTAAATCATAGCAAAAAAGGTATACCTTTGATCTAATGTCAACAATCGCTGCTGCACGCAGCACATTAACTATTACTAATAACGGCAAAAATATGCTAGTGATTTATGATAACTGAATCAACAAACGTATACTTTATTAACCAGAAATAACTTGTTTTGATTATTAATTTACTTTGATATATTAGTTTTACTATTCCTATGCAGTTTAAATCTTTAAATTGGGACTAAAAGACATATCGTCCAAATTTAAGTCTGTCACTGGGATACTTTGATATCGATTATTTCCGTTTTCCGATAATCATTCTCAATTGCAGTGACTGTTAAACTAAATGGCTTCATTCCATTCCATTCATATTTCCATTTGTCTTATTTATTTGCGATTACGTTTGATGTCAGAAAATATGACCGGAAATATATGAATATGGACATTGATTCCAGGGTTGCTATTGATAAGTCATGAACGAACAATCGGAAACTCTCTAGTACATATTAGTGTAGGCGGGAAATGAAACGTGATCTTTCTTGGCATCTTCCAATTATAACGTACTTGTTTTATTCTCCATGGATTCTATAGCTTTTTACTTAAGGATAAAAGAAGGATGGAACTCTCACGTGACCATATCCAGATGTGAATGCTTATGAATGAATAATTTTCAAGAAAGTAATAAAGCAATTAATTGATTTTTTAATGCCAAACAATATCAATTCATTTATTTATGATGTCAATGAAAAATAAATAAAACAACCACATTCCAAATGGGAATGACGTAAAAAAATATACCACCATGCAAACAATTTGATTTAGATATATATCCATTCAAAATACTATATAACTGATAAAAAGGATCTTTATGACAGTTTTATGTAAATAATATCATCAGTGCATTTGGGACGAATATACTCTACTCGTTGCAATATTTGATAGAAAATGATTCATTTTATTTTCTTATTTCATTTAAAACTTTGACATTTATGACCAAAATTATCAAATTCAAAGCGGTACAAAAACATAAAAGTTGCCCATCCACATAACCATTTTAGATTTAAAATATGGTAATCCACAAAACATCAAGGAAACGCGTAACAGAGATTACAAAAAGTTGTTTCAATATACATTTTATTTTGTAATTGCATGAAACTAAAAACAAAAATCTGAACTCAAAGGTAAATATAAAAATGAAATTCGAAAAAGCTACAAAACATTCGACCATTTCAACTATCGGAATGCTGTTATAATTTACTATCTAACATTTGGTTATAGATGTCACCGTTGTAAAACAGAAATGTGGAATTCAAAAAATCGACCTACTCTAGATTTGACCAAAAGCAACAAAAATTCCCAAAGGTGATATTGTTGTTAGTTTTCTTTTGGCAATTTTGGAATTCCTGTCAATTATTTTGAAAATAATCATAGATAAGTAAACAAAAAAATGATTCTCAGAAAATCTCATTTTACATGATCAATATAATACCATTACACAACAAAATAGTAATTCACTCAATTGACTCTTATTGTTAAAGTTCAAGTCATAATATCACGATTATAAACCAAATTTTAGTTTTTATAATTACATATTGAACATACAAATTTATCAGCAATTTTACAACAGCTACGAGTAAACTGACTTGTCCAAAAGTGTCATTTATTGTTCATTGAAGATTTTTATCTTTAATTTTTTTTTTTCTTTCATTGCATTTTTATTTAAATGTAGGTAAAATGACCAAACCAAGAAATACTAAAATTTACTCGAGTAGTCCTTGATATGCTTAGATTTAATTACGTAGCTAGTTACTTTAATCTGCGAATCCTTTTACATAAACAACCAACAGCGCCGTCATGACAAAATAACATAGGATAATTGTCTAACATCACGAAACTTGTATCACTTTAGCAAAGGTGACCTTCGATGAATTGGGGAAATCTTTTCATGTCCTCCTTGTCATTTAGCCTCTAATCGTTCTGCGTTCTAGTATATTTACATACCTTGTTTTAACATTTAAGGGTTAGAATAAAATAAAATTAAAAATATTGTGTTTTAATTCAGCAACTTAACATGACAGAAAACTGATGATGTAAATGGCCCATGACTAATTGCGTTCATGATGATCTTTTTCTTAACAAGAGACTCATTTCGTCGAGACTTATAAAATCACTTCTTAGCACAATATCACTTGTAAATATTGTGGCAAGTGAAAGGTGTGTTTCCGTATGCACACCCTTCCTTATTGTGGTTATCTTTTGGGGGTGTAGAAACTAGCACCTACGACATAGAGCTGTGAGGTTTCTGGATGGTTGGGACATGGTTCTGGCTTTAGAGAAAATAATCAGTAAAATATTAAACACCATATGAGTCATTTGACAACTGCAATGTTTTCCAATTAATTCCACAAATTTTTCTGCAACTATTTATTCTTGTCACTAAATTTCCTGACCTAAGTTAATTGATTATCTACAAAACATTATTATGTATCAGAAGAATTTCATCTTTAACTAAAATGTGCTAGCAAGGACAAGGCAAAAGATTCGTTTTCAGTATGTTGGAAAAGCTTGCTGGTAGGAATTTGGTGGTTCGATGTAAGACAAAATAATACAAAAATGATTAAAGAAATATTTCAAAATCTTTTTGAAATCTTTGATGGTCATTTGATTTTGCCGTTTGCTTATGCATTTTTTTTTTACATCAACAAACGTTCTTAACAAAAAACATATTTTTCTGACAGTTTTGATTATAATTTCATATGTTAGTTTCGTGCGTCCGAGGCGCTTTCTGGGTTTAACTTAACCAATAAAAAATGCTATAAACAAATTAACAAATTCATAACCACCCATACAAAGGACCAGAAAAGAATAAATAGCCAAATCGATAAGGCCATCTTTAGCAGTGGTTGAAACATAAGAATCTCAATAATTTAAATTAATCAAGGAAGACATATGAATTTTTTATAAACAAAATAATTTTTCTGGATTATCTTCACCAAGAACGTTCAAATTCAAATGAAAAACCAAGTATGCTGGAGTAAACAATCAAATTTTGTTTGGCAAAAGTTATTTTGTTGTTTAGAATCCTGTAATGTACATCTTGTACAGCGGTGCATTTAACACAGAACCCCCTTTATAGCATCCTATATATAATACTGATAATGTCCCTTCTGTTGTGATTGCTAAAGATAATGGATATGATATCCCAATGTCCTTAGTGTCGTATGAAGTCAATAGATGACCTCTATTATCCAGTATGTGTAGTTTATCTTGATAGTCAGCGACAAGAACATTGTCTAATGATGTGGTGACTACTGATTGAGGATTGAATCTTCTGTCTTCACCGGTGATCGCAGACGGTCCACTGTAGATACCGAGTATACCCTTCTCTCCCAATACGGCAACTCTATCCACATCGCTTCCGTCAATTACAAATATGTTCCCATTACCGGTGCTCGTTAAAGCTCTGCTATAGCTCTTAACTAGAGGTTTAAAGTCTTCATCATGATCATACCGCTTACAATGGACACCTTTTGTATTCATAGTGACAACCACTTCATATCCACCAACTATAACCCGGCCATTTTCCTCCACGTGTACACTATAAAGTTCAGATGACTCTACGTAGAATATAGAGTCCGTCACTTTACTGGACCCAGCACGAATCTGCTTCAGTCTTGATCTGCCTGTAGCAAGTAAGAGATCATTGTTAGGTGTAACAGCTATATCTTTTACTACCATATTAAAACTTGATATGACCGTCAGTGTTTCTCCTACTTTGGTGCATTGTAATGATGTAGGGTGATACATATCCACAGTGAATTTTCATCAGAAACTGCCAAAATTCTCACGAATTTTAAATTATACTCACATTTTTCAACATCTGTTATCTTTCTTTCATGATATCTAAGGTTAACGGTTTGATGTCCTTTCTTTGAATGTTCACGTCTTTTACAATTATTACACGCCAGAACATTACATGTTTTACATTTCCATTTAACTTGAGGATTACCACATGTCTGACATTGGATAGGCACTTGTGATTGCTTGTAGTGTTCTACTGGGCATTCTTCTCGCGTGGACGATATGACTGATTCCTGTTTCGAAAGGAAATGGTCTCTCACTGGACTTTCTTCCCGCGTTGACGAAAGGAATACTCCCATTTCTGCAATAGTTCTGAATGCTTTATAAAATGGTTTTTGGTTGCATTATCTTTAAATAAAAAAACAGTTAAGTAAAAATATATATAAAAAAAACATGTTAATTGTGCCGACTTGTAACTTATAAAACAGAAAAGTCGCATGTGAGACATTTATTAAATAAGGTAAACTATGTTATTTTCAAATCACCCCAATGCAGTTCATGATTTCTTGTTAGTCGAAATACGGTAGAATATGTTTATCAACAGTCAATTAACCAGGTTAGACTATATTTATAACAAGTCAAGTAAAAACATTTTACTATATCAATTATTAATTCTGCACCAGATGCGCATTTCGACAATAAATGTCTCTTCAGTGATGCTCGAGGCCAACATATTTGAAAATCAAAAGTTTGAAAAGATGTATAGCTAAAATCCAAAAAGGTACAAAAAGTATATTATATGTTTTTCAGTGCGTGGATTTGTCTGCCTAAAGACAAATTGAAATAATAGGTACAACTTAACTTCTTTATAAGGAATCGATGACACAGATGCAAATATCTTGCCTTACTGAAATACAACTCAAACTTTTGAATACGACGATTTCCGTTCGATAAAAAAAACATTAAAGGTTCTATGTTGAACTTGGTTTAAATTTGGTTTATAGTATTCTCCACAACAGGCATACATATCCTGAATTTCTATGAAGCTTCTCCTTATAAGATACTTAATGTTTCAATCATAAGACCATGTTTAACCAAAACTGCCTTTACCAAGTCAAAAATACGTGACAGTTGTTATCAATTTGTTCCGTGAGAGGATATAGTCGAGTGGTTTGTTTTGTCAGGTTTTACGGACCTCCTCTAATTTATCGTGGAGTTCCATATTATTGTAAACACTATTTCAAACAGTTTTTCTATAGATGCCATCACGATCATCACCATTACTGACGTGAATTATAACTTACATTTCTTTAAATTAGCTGTTGATTTATTAAGAAATTATCATGAAATTAAGATTCAAACTCCTTCAAGGTGATCTGAGGTGGATTTCTTTTATGTTCTTTTTTGTCATATAGCTCCTCATGTATTCGAGTATTTATATTTGTTTGGCTTTAAAAGGATTTTTTTTATTGTTTCTGATGGTTGGGAAGGTAGAAAAGGCTAATCTTACGTAACATATTTGTAACGTTATTTTTATTTTACAGTATCGATGACAAATATGACAGACCATTGAAACGTTCAAGTTGTCTCTGCCAATTACACAACATCTTCATATTTTTATTTATCAAAATACATGTATAGTATTCAAATATTTGTTTATAGCGATTCAAAGCCGGTTAATATGACTTAGCAGTGTTGTAGTTTTCTGTGTAACAAAATGATTGCCTGTATTTTTTATTTTTTTTCTCTTGTATTAAGGTATTGTCTTATTGATCGATCACTGTATTTGGCAAAACTTTTAAAGATTTTTTTTCGGTTCCTGGTGCTCTTTAACTTGATCCTTTGAACTTTGATTCGAGCAACACTTGTGATTCTTGTTTACACGAAAGGCGCATCTGGCGCAACTACAAAGTTTCAATCTTGAGTTAATCTATTGTCCTGTAAATTCTCTTACTTTTTTCTATAGTTTGTATTTACAGAGGCCTTAGAAACACCCGTGTAAACTTAGCATTTGTTTCTAAATATCTTTGTCTATGCGGTGGCCATATCGAATCTCAAAAATGTCTCTGTGTCTGAATCAAGAAAACATATGTAGGAGGTGCGATGGGGACGCTAAAGTGCTATGGTCACGATGAGGTTCGATGGTTTACGCCGAAGGGCGATGGTCCGTTCGATGATGTGCGATTGTCTATCAAACGCATGATGGCGAGTTTCAATTGTTCAGATTATTTTGAGAAGTACATGTAGATTTTAATAGTTAGCTACTGTAAATAAATCTAAATTCATTATTTGCTCTGTCCTTAATTACAGTTGCACACTAAATGAGAGATCTTCCAATTTGATTTTCTACATGACTTTTTGTGGACTTTATAATTCTAAACTAACATTTTATTTTTACTTTGATTCTCTTACAAGATCGTCGTTTATCGTAGTATAATAAAACGGAGAGTATGTTTTGTAACCTGTATGTATTTAAAGAATGGTATGCTCCAGCGTGTGCGTAAAAAGAAACCTTTTTGTAGATTTGAAAACAGTAGCTATTGACGTTTTAAGATAAACTTTCCACTAAGCATCCCCGTTTGCTGTTTTGTAAGCTTCCCAAACAAGTTAAAAACCTGGAAAACTGCTTCTTACATACAAATTGTCATCTACATAGACATATAAAATGCATTGAAAATATAGATTGTTAAGCCCATCGCACTTCAACGTGACAACCATCGCACATCGGCGTTTCTATCAACAAGATATCGTCACAATGCCACCATCGCACTTCAGCGTGTTAAAAAACGCATTTCAGCGTCAAACTATCCCACCTCAGCGTGACCATCGCGGATCGGAGTACCATCGCGGTTCAGAGTCCTACATATATACAAACAACAAGCTCATGTACCCTCATAATATTTTTTCTGGAAGTATTCAATGAAAATACAATTAGCCTAAACTTTTGTTTTGAAATTCTATCACTGTATTTCTTTCCCTAGATAACCTTAATGAAATGAGATAGAATTTTAACGACTTCAAACTTTAAAATCATTTCGGTAACATGACCCATAACTCCCTTTTTTTTAAATTGTGTTGCACTATTATGGTTATCTTACTTTTTGCCAAACTTTAAAGATATTCTGCCTTAAATACGAATAAAGAATTATGAAATGACAATAATATTTTTTTTTTTTAGCTTAATATAGAAGAAAAATGTATTACCTCATATAATTTCCTAACTAGAAAAGTTTGATTCCAGCAGTTAAGATGTAACTGAGACTACTATAACACAGTTATAGTAGTCTCAGGATGTAACTATAATTTTTTTAAGTCATTTTATTCACCAAACACAATACTTAAATCAGTTGTGTTATAAAATCAATAAATAATATATATTGTAGTCATGAATGCTATTGATATTATATCTATGAGCCCTCTTTGGAAACTGTCCATGAAAATTTGGCATCATTTGTTAGTATATAGACCTGTCGACTTTAACAATAGATAGCTATAGATTTATATCTTAATAAATTTTGTTTATGTTAGGCATATATCCATGCGAACAACTACTATGTTTGTGCAGTTCCATTCAGAAACTTTTGGTTGTAACTGCCCTCAATCGTTTTACCTTTCTGTGTCTCGGAAATAATATCATTTGTTTAATTAATTTTCGTTGATACAAACGAGGTATTTTGTTTTGTGTTCCTTTGATCCAGTAAGCATTGAAAGGGATTGTATTCTTTGGAAGAAAAAGACAAGGAAATCTAATGTAATGCCAGTTTGTTCAATAGTCTTATGAATAAGGACACAAGTAGCATATTGCTGTTCAAAAGTCATAAATCGATTGATAGAAAAAAGTCAGGGTTACAAACTTAAACCGATGAAAATACATCTATATAAGAGAAGAGAAAAACAAAGGATCAACAGAAACACTGAAGTGCAACAAAAAATGAACGACAATGCAATATACACAAAAATGATCTATTAAATGTCAACTGCCATATTCCTGACTTGGTGCAGAACATTTTAAGAGCAAATGGTGGGTTCCATTTGAAATAGAAAATTACTACATTATGTATGAATGGTAATGTAACTCGAAAATTATAAAATAAGATAGCTAGCAGTTTTATAATGTTCACAATAAAATTACAATGATAGCCTTATAAATTGTAGAAATTTCTACTGTTTTGTTGAATGACTGTCTTTGAAAGATAGCCAATTTGTTTTTAATTATCTTCACTTTAACAAGTCTTGTCCAATTTATAGTTATGAATAAAGGTAACAGTAGTATACCGCTGTTCAAAACTCATAAATCCATGGACAAAAAACAAAATCGGGGTAACAAACCAAATCCGAGGAAAACGCATTAAATATAAGAGGAGAACAACGACACAACACCGAAACGGACCAAGCATCAGACAAAACACCACGAGAATAACAAATATAACATCAAAACCAAATACATGAATTTGGGATAGACAAGTACCGTGCCACGTCTTATCTCAACATCTCAAAAATAAGAGAAAACACAAACGACTCAACGTTAAAATGCAACACACACAGAAACGAACAATAATATAACAATGGCCATCTTCCTGACTTGGTACAGGACACTTTTAAAGAGGAATAAAAGTGGTGGGTTTGCTGTTACAAAATATAAGAAATTATTATAAATTAAGGAATGTATCTCCCTCATGCAAAGCTCTGATTCCTTTCACAGATTTGGCTATACTTTTTGGACCTTTTGGATTATAGCTCTTCATTTTTTATATGAGTTTTGGATTTCAAATATTTTGGCCACGAGCATCACTGAAGAGACATGTATTGTCGAAATGCGCATCTGGTGCAAGAAAATTGGTACCGTTAATTTTATTACTACCACTGGGTCGATGCCTCTGCTGGTGGACTATTAGTCCCCGAGGGTATCACCAGCCCAGTAGCCAGTACTTCGGTACTGGCATGAAATACGGATTTTTTGTGTTATCAAAATTTGCTGTTACAAAATATAAGAAATTATTATAAATAAATTTGTTGTATTAACTGTCTTCTGATTGGTTAAAATTATTAGTTTTATTTTCAATGTTGTCAATTTTTATGGTAACACGCCCACTCTGACGTTGTATATTCATACGCCAACTTGTGAATACGTTGTTATTGTTAATATAAGTAATATAAAAAGGTCTTTGAGCCTTTTTTTTTTATAGAAATTTATTTATAATGAATGGCAATAATTTATTTTGATTTTATTAAACCATAAAACTAATTTTTGACTCTTCACATTTTACATAATCCGCTTCGCGGATTATTCAATGTGAAGAGTCAAAAATTAGTTTTATGGTTCAATAAATTCAAAATAAATAATAGTCATTCATTAAATAAATTAAGGAATGTATCTCCCTCATGCAAAGCTCTGATTCCTTTCACAGATTTGGCTATACTTTTTGGACCTTTTGGATTATAGCTCTTCATTTTTTATATGAGTTTTGGATTTCAAATATTTTGGCCACGAGCATCACTGAAGAGACATGTATTGTCGAAATGCGCATCTGGTGCAAGAAAATTGGTACCGTTAATTTTATTGAACCTGGTTTTATGGCATGCCAAACCTCGCACTTTAATGGCAAAGTTAAATATAACATTGAAATGACAACATAATATTACAGGACTACAATACAAATAAATAGAAAAACTTATTAGACAAAGAAAAACATGATTAATAGATAACAAAAAGCATCAGGTTTAATATTCAATACGCCAAAAACGCACCTTGTCCACACAAGACTCACCAGTGACGTCCAGATATAAAAGATCGAAAGTGAAAAAAGTACAAAGTTGTACAGCACTGAAGATCAAAAGTTGAAAAGGTTTCGCCAAATACGGCATTGTTTTTATGCCCAGGATAAGAACATTCTTATTATATAGAACAATTCATGCTATTGCAAACAGTAAATTATATCAAATGAACATGAAAGAGACATACACAAAGAAACTGAAGCATCAACTAACCACAGAAAACTAAACCCGAATATATAACACCCAGATATAAAAGATCGAACGTGAAAAAGGTACAAAGTTGTACAGCACTGAAGATCAAAAGTTGAAAAGGTTTTGACAAGTACGGCATTGTTTTAATGCACGGGATAAGAACATCCTAATTATATAGAACACTTAATGCTATTGCAAACAGTATTTTTTAACAAATGAACATGAAAGAGATATACATAATGAAACTGAAGCATCAACTAACTACAGAAAACTAAACCCGAGTTTATCACAAAATAGAAATTATATTCAGAACAGAAAGAGACATGACCTGTTAGCAGATAGTTATTCGGCACAATTTCATTGTGCACGTAATTAACAAAAATTAAAAACGCATGAGCTTCGAGATATATATAAATAAACATATTTTTTTGGTTCAATCATAAATTAAAGTGAAATAAGGAATACTTTTAGCCGCCAGTCTGGTTGAATTTTGGAAAAAATAAGAAATTTTGCTAATCAATTATTATATAATGTCTTTCAATAATTCGAAATTCGACCTCATTGAATCCATATTCATGTAAACTTCAATTTATCCCCTGTGATAGAAACAGTTTACGCATGAATCAGGCGTTTTCAGTTATTAAAGGGAAAATAATGTCAACATTAAAAATGAAACAAGGATTAACCAGCTGATTGACAGATTCGAGGCATAAAAACTCGCTATAATACAGGTAAAACGATAATTAACATATAATATTATATCAAACAGATCTAAAAAAAAAATCAATTGCATGAAATCGCTTTTTATTTACAAGTGTATCGATAACTATATTTATGTCGGTTAAAAATTACCGTCCGTAGTTTTCGGAGGTCACCTCGATAGTCAAATTAATTGCTTCTATCCTCATATATATGCAAACAAAATGTTGATGCATAATAAGGCGCTCATGCATTGACAATTGGTCTAAAATGAATTTATGTGGTAGTATGTTATAAATCAAATATGAGATTTTGAATCACACCGATTGATAGGAATTTGACAGGTTATGCCCCAGCAACCGAATGGTAAACCTGTTATAATCCTGACTTTGTACTGACTTTTTTTCTAATTTCTGATATCGAAATAACGTTTGAACAGCTCGATATGATTACAAACCTAAACACACTGTTCATCATGTCATCATGAGAAGAGTTACTTTTTTTTGTAAGCAATTATCCAATTTACAAACTTACGGCTGTAATTCGGTAAATTGAAAAAAAAAATCGTCCTGAACGAATAGGTTACGATGGTCAAGTATCGAAGTGGATCATGAAAGCTCATTTAGGGATTCTATCGAGACGACGCATGTCAAAAGTAGAATCACAAAAATCATCACAAGGTCATTAGCTCATCTAATTTATCAACATAAAAGCACACATTCAAGATTTAAGATAAAATTGTCTTTCAAAATTGTTTAGCATTTTGATTCATATCTGAGAACGGATTTTTTTTAAATCTCCGTTTTTATAAAACGTTAAAAACTAGATTGCTTTTCAACATTTCAATAACTTAAAAATGTAAACAAACTTGAAATGATTTTTATCATTACATGATTGACTAAATAAGTATTCTCTGAACAATTCCAGATCATTTGTACTGCAGATAAAACTGTAATGCTATGATGGTTCAATGCCATTTACTGTAGGTGTTTGGTTGTTGTCCGTGGTGTTCAAAGCAATTACTACATGTCTTTTATCATGCATGTTTGTTTTTTTCGCTGATCTTGCAATATAATAAAATTTGACTGTCATACAAGTGAGAGGTTAAATTGAGGTTTAATCCACCATTTTTAACATAAGAAAATGTCTGTTCCGAGTCAGAAATATGACAGTTGTTATCCATTCGATTGATGTGTTTTACCATTTAATTAGGGACTTTCCGTTTTTAATTTTCCTCGGAGTTAAGTATTTAAGGATTTTACTTTTTTCGTCAAAATATATAAGTCAAGATTGCTGCATCTGATATCATTGATTTTTATCAACGGTCTTCAGTTCGATCTTTTATTAAAAAAAACCTGACAAATATCTTTGAACAAATGTACCCTTTTGCTAAATCAGTTTGAGAAATAGCTTTTTGTGATACAATTTCAAAGAAAGTATAATGATATTTCATTCCGGGAATTTAAAATTTGCAGCTTCTGAAAATGTCACAGCGGTAAAAGTTGAAGCTATCTTTAAAGTTTTAACAAAATATGATTTTCATCTTTATGTGCTAGGATTTCAAAAACAAATTATAAGCATAATATGGTATTTCAAATTGATTCCCAGTGTCAAATTGTCGATTGGAAATTGTTTTAAAAAAATGCAAATTTGAAGAAATATTTTGGGAAAATGTTTTGTTTAAGTTTTTTTTTTTAACTTGTCCGCTGTGTCCAAAAACATGAAAAAGAAAATAAGAAAAATTTACATACTATCATACAGCCAATTCACAAAATTTTGAAATGTGTACTAATCGTTTAAAACAATTTACATTAAACAGTATCAATCAATGTGTGATAACTTGATATTGAAAATAATAATCATGAATATGTTTATTTCGTATGTCTAGAATTTCCGAAAAATAATAATGAAATTATCCAAATCCATAACTACAATACACGTTCTGAAAGTGGTACTGCGTCTAGGACATTTGTGATAATAACACTTTTCCTGTTTTAAAACTAATTGCTTTTTAAGGAGAAAAGATAAAATATTTATTCATTACTTCAAAACTATGTAATTCAGATGTAATCGTATCTCCAGAATATTTGTCAGTTTTTAACCTACGTGGACAATTCTGTAAAAGTATAAAAGTATGATACCATCCCCATATGTAGATTAAAGTCTCTAAACTTTACGTCCCGCTACTTTATTTTGATATAATAACCTGCCATATATAACTAGCAATTTCTAACACTGTCATTTGTTACCATGCTCGTCATTATTTTTCTTATGTTTCCAAAACAAAAGCAATTCATCCCCTTGTTGCAATATAATCACGGATCTGCCCACCATTCTGTACTTTAAAATTGACTTATTGGAAATGCAATTATATTTGTTACTCGTTTAATTAGTAAACTGGCACTATATAGACATGTTGTATTAGTTTAATTTAGTATAATATGGAAACATTTAAACATTCTTCATGTTTGCATTGACTTAAAATTATATATTGTCTGCCTCTGGCACCAGTTTTGTAAGACGGTAATTGTTCACTGTTATTAAATTCCATGCTTCTTTGTTAAAATGCCATGCTAAGTCTGTGAAGAGGTATCGTTTTATAAATTAAACCAACAAGTTTGAAAACGTCAAAAATAGTTATTCAAGCTTTATAATTACTTTACGGCATCATGTTAGTATAACTTGCATGTCGACTGACAAAGTTATGTGATTCAACATAAAGATTAAGAGTCATATTGTATTGCAAGTGATAGACATTTCCTTTGTTGGCTGTGTGTACGTGCGTATAGTTGTTGCATATGTACAATTGGTGTGCTCTTATTATTGATTAAGAGAAAAGAACAAATTATTTCTTAAATCAAGAAGTTTAAAAGATATATACTGGTTACCTCAGCATGTTCATTTAGTTACAGGGTGTATTTTTTGTTGATTTGTTTGTCTTTGTTCATGATTATGTATTTTTAAAAATTGTCATGTTGCATACAAGTTATGATTTATCAATATTTTGCTGTTCATTTTTAGTTAAAATTACTTGAAATTAACTATGATAGCTTACAGGTGCGCATTATAAGCCTATTTTGGATTAAACATCTTTCGACCACAGGAACACAATTACCTTATCTGTGTTTGGCAAAACCTTTCAGTACATTTTGTCCTCCGTGTTCTTTAACTTGGTCCTTTTTCGCATTTTAACTTTAAAAATGTATGCGTCACTGATGAGTATTTTGTAGAAGAAACGTTCGTCTGGTGTACACAATGACGAGCCTGGTATCTGTATTAACAAATTTGACAAGTTTAATATCAATTTTATATTTCATTAGGGATTTTGTTTTTCGTGTGTCGCTTACAGTTTAATTTATTCTTCATTCTTCAATGTTTTTAGCTTTCAAATATTCGACTGTGAGCGTTTCTAATAAAAGACAATTCAGAAAAGCGCTCTGGGAGATTAAAATTTATAACTTGCTTTTTTTTCATTTTTTTTTAGATTAATATTTATTGTATTGCTTTATTTGTTTTGTTCTTTTGTGCGACTTTATTGCTGCATGAGTGTAAGAAATATCGTCAAATGTAAGACAGCGGAAAAAGTAAAAACAATCTCATGGGAGCTTAATTGGATTATAGTAACAATTAAGGAATTAAATCTGAAGATGCAAGCATATACGGGGCGCCGAATGGACTCTTGTGGTTTTGTACAAAATTCAATTCTGTCAGAACAAAATATTTTTTGTCTTACAAAACTATGTGATACAGACTTGTTTTATGAGAACTTCAATTTTGTGATGATTTAATTAATTTTTGTAAACAAAATTCGTTTTTGTAGACAAAATTCAGTTTTGTAAATTCAGTTTTGTAGACAAAATTCAGTTTTGTAGACAAAATTCAGTTTTGTCATGACAAAAGTCAATTTTGTCAAAAAGGTATGCAAATATAAATTTATTTGCATACAAAATTGACTTTTGTTACCTGATATGGAAATTAAAACACAAAAGTCAATTGTGTGAGACAAAATTGATTTTTGTGAGACAAAATTGACTTTTGTGAGACAAAATTAACTTTTGTGAGACAAAATTGACTTTTGTGAGACAAAATTCAATGTTGTCAATTTTGTCTCAATAGAGTCAATTTTGTGACGACAAAAATCAATTTTGTCTCAATAGAGTCAATTTTGTCTCAAAAGAGTCAATTTTGTGTAACAAAAATCGATTTTGTATGCAAATTAGTTCACAGAATCCAAACTAAACTAATTTACACACAAAATTGACTTTTGTCGCAGAATTTTCAAATTAGGTAACAAAAGTCAAGTCTGTGTAATAAAAATGAATTTTGTCATGACAAAAGTGACTTTTGTCCATTGAAAGATAATTTTGTATGACAACATTTTAAATTTGTAGTATGCTATAAATTTTTGTAGTATGCTACAAATTTTGTTAAACTGAACTCATTTGTGTTAAACAAAAGTCCCATTTGGCACCCCGTGACATATGCATGCATATCGAGAAGGCTGAACTATAAAATATTATCAAAGTGTACCTATGATTTAAAATCGAAGGGGTAATTAAATATGTGTAGCTTTCTATAAATGATAACTAATACTAACAACTTTAATGCTTACTTAAGCCAGCAACTTTCCAAAAAGCTATGTATAGACATACTAAGTTAAGTATTTCATATACCTATGTCTATCCCAAGACAAGACATAGCGGTCATTTACAGCTTACCAGTGACTATTAAGGCGGAAATTGAACAGTGAAAAAAGTCAAAAGAAACTAAAAAAGCATAAATTGCAACATTGTATCTGTCAAAAACATGGATTTCGTGGTAGACAATTTTACATAATTTGCGTGGGGTTTGTTATATAACATTTATATTTCGTCCTATTTAATAACAAAGAGCATCGTATTATCTCTTTATGACGGAGAACGCAAAAATTTCCATTATCATGTCAATATTTTTTTAAAAGTAGACATGTTCAGAAGAATTGAAAATGTACTTTGACGCGTAAAAAGCTAGAATGTATCACCAATTAAAATAGTTAAGTTGTTATACTAACGAAAAGGGTAACCATTGTAGAGATCACGGGATGTCATGAGAGCCCCTGAAAATAGCCTATTATATAAACATTATGTCAATATGTTCCCATATAGAGAGCTATACTTTGAATGACACTCAAGCTTTCTATCAACTTATTATATGATTCTAATTTAGTTTTATGCTTTTGTCAAATGCATTCTCAATTCTTGTCTGATTGGTTGCTATGAAAATTTCTAACGTTAAATCAAATGCGAAAAGGTTTTTGAAAGATTTCAGAACAGAGGCCATTAAACAGTTCCAAAAGCTGTCTCATACAAAATCAAGTAAATTTGAAGTATTTTTAAAAACAAAAAATATTGAGAATGGAAATAGGGAATTTGTCAAAGAGACAACAACCCGACCACAGAAAAGACAACAGCAGAAGGTCACCAACAGGTCTTCAATGTAGCGAGAAATTTCCGCACCGGAGGCGTCCTTCAGCCGGTCCCTAAACAAATATATACTAATGCAGTGATAATGAACGCCATACTAAACTCTAAATTGTACACAAGAAACTAAAATTAAAAATAATACAAGACTACCTCCGGGTGCGGGAATTGTGTTTTCTATTGTCGGATTGTTGTCTCTTTGATACATTCCCCATTTCCATTCTCAATTTTATTATAAAGGCCAGAGGCTCCAGACTTGGGACAGGCACAAATATGCGGCGGGGTTAAACATGTTTATAAGATCTCAACCCCCCTAATATCTCTAGCCAATGTAGAACAGTAAACGCATTACAATACGCACATTAAAATTCAGTCCAAGAGAAGTCCGAGTCTGATGTCAGAAGATGTAACCAAAGAAAATAAACAAAATGACAATAATACATAAATAACGACAGACTACTAGCAGTTAACTGACATGCCAGCTCCAGACTTCAATTAAACTGACTGAAAGATTATGATTTCATCATATGAACATCAGGCACAATCCTTCCCGTTAGGGGTTTAGTATTATACCATCATAACATATATGAGAAGAAGATAACCCGTGTCAGCATGCCAACAACTGTTTTAAGAATAAATGTGTTTAGTTCCGATGCAAAGACCTTATCAGTGACTCAATATTAACGCCAAAATATGCAATCATTAATGACTTCACATGTATCGTAATTATATCCCTTCTTAATAAGTCTATTCAAAGGTTTTGTTAGTTTCTGAGGTGAATACTGACACCTTTGTGCTTTATAAAGAATATTTCCATAAACAATTGGATGTGAAATACCTGAACGAATAAGAATTCTGCATGTTGAGCTATATTTACGAATGATGTCCTTATACCGATGATAAAATTTAGTAAATGTTTTGACTAGTTTGTGATATCGAAAACCCTGGTGTAATAATTTTTCAGTAATACATAAATTTCTCCCGTTAACATCTAAAACATTGTTACATACACGAGTGAATCGTACAAGTTGAGATATATAAACACCGTAAGATAGTGACAAGGGAACGTCACCATCTAAAAATGGATAATTAACGATAGGAAATGAAAAATCATCCCTTTTATCATAAATTTTAGTATTCAGCTTTCCGTTAGTGATATAGATATCAAGATCGAGGAAAGGGCAGTGGTCATTGTTAGTATAAGCTTTATTTAAAGTAAGTTCAACAGGATAAATTTCATTAATATACATACTGAAGTCGTCATTATTGAGAGCAAAAATAACATCCAAATATCTAAAAGTATTATTGAATTTGTTTATCAGATGTTGATTCGATTGATTTGCTTATTTTTGTCATAAATTGTAACTCATAACAATACAAAAACAGGTCCGCAATAAGTGGTGCACAGTTAGTCCCCATTGGAATTCCGATAATCTGACGATATACGGAATCCCTAAAGCGAACAAAAATGTTATCTAGTAAAAATTCAAGGGCATATATAGTATCAAAGCATGTCAAATTAACATAGTTTTTTTGTTAATTGCTACTAAAAAATGACCTAAAAGAGTTTGAACATATATATTCACATTCTGATTTTCTAAATGCCCATTTAATTAGGTGTGTGATTTTTTTTCTTAATGAGAATGTGAGGCAATGTGGTATACAGGGTAGAAAAATCAAAACTTTGAACAGTTTCAAAATCACCAATATAAGCATGCAATTTATCAAGTACTTCCAACGAGTTCTTGACACTCCAAGAGTAATTTATTCCACTATTGTCGAAGGCCTTATTTGAACAATTTATTATCAGGTTTTTAATTGTACCAAGCGTGCTGGTAAGAAGAATAGACAATTTAGTAGTTGAACAATGGCTTGAAGACGAAATAAATCTATATTTGTAAGGGGTTTTGTGTAGCTTCGGAAGCCAATACATAGTTGGGACTTTCGTTGTATTTGGCTCTGATTGTAAAGCGGTAGCTAAAAGTTTATGTTTGTTACAGATTTCCTTTTTTAAAAATGGTGTCAGTTGGAATGTTTGTGAATTGGTGATTTCCTTTTTCAGAACCCCAATGTAAAATTTACGTCAAACAATAATAATATTATTAGCAGCTTTATCGGCCGGGGCAAACACAAATTCCTTGGCTAGTTCTTTTAGTTTATGTTTGATACGAGAAACAGGTTTATTGTGGTTATTGTTAATAGTAAAATGTTCTTTAAAATGTTGAATACGTATATCAACTATCTTCATTACTGAATTACAAAGAGAGTCCAAAGATTTTTTGTCAGCTTTTTCCCGTTTTATCCATTTCATACAGTAAGCATGGAGTGAGTCGTGGATGATATTACGACACTCATTCCATTTAATAATTGACGGGGGACGATATTTAGGTCCTTTACTGAGGAATGATTTTAATTCTCGGTCTTGAACGATGTTAAGATCTCCTGTTATAACATGGGGAATGGGTCCATAAATATATTCGGAATTACTGCAATTACATGAAGTAGGTGTATTTTCACTGATGTTAACATCTTTACACAATTGACTATAATTAAACACAAATTTCCGGGTAGATTTCTTGTAAATATAAGAAATAAGAGGTAGCTCAGTATTGTCAAAATATCCAGGAATTTGTTCTTTAACAGAATGGTCGTTAAATATAACGGCAAAATTTACAAAAACAAAGCCTTTATTGACATACTTAATTTTAATTAAATGTTTTTTTGTGATTTTCAGGGCGATCAATTTTGGGAAATAATTTAGAATAACAATATGCCATGATAATTTGAACAATTTCATACTTAGGACTACTATATGAAATTGTGTTGCAATCCTCCAATTTTTTTTTACTAAAATAACTTATTAACCGGTAAGGAAGAGTTTCGTTAACAGATAATGTCTGCTGTTGTTTTTGAAAATAGAAATTAGGTCCGAAATATTGGTATGATTGGCTCGAAATTTTCTTTGATTGCGATTTGTTCTACAACCGTGAGAACGGTTTTAACGATCAGTTTTAGAAACTACATTCAAAATGTTAACGAAATTGGTTCTAGATATATTACCAATTCCAATGATATTATCATTAAGACCGAGAAGGTAAACTGTCTGTAATTTTTTAATCCAATTTAATTCAATTATTTTCCGTGATCGTACAAACTTTGAATGCGATTCACCAGACTGCTTATTTACTACTTCTAAAGGTTGAACTGCTAAATATTTAAAATGATGGTTGTGCTTCTTAAGGTGTTGGTAAATGATACTTTTGAATTTATTTGGTCTTTTAAAACGATACAGATGTTCTTGAGTGCGTTTAGATAAATATCGTCCAGTTTCTGTATAAGGTTTATGATTTTCAAATATTTTTGCCCCATTCGTCAATAATGAGACATCGCATGGAAAGGTGCAACTGGTGAAGAAAACAAACCCACTATATATTAAAGGATATCCACTGGTTATTTTTTTTTCAAACAAAATCATCGAGGTGAAGAAAAACTAGAGGCTTTAAAGAGTCTGTGTCGCTCACCTTGGTATATGTGAATTAAACAAAGGAAGCAGACAGTTCATGACAAAATTGTGTTTAGGTGATTGTGATGTGTTTGTAGTGACATCTTCCTTTACTGAACATTCTTGCTGCTCACAATTATCTCTATCTATAATGAACTTGTCCGTGTAGTTTCAGTGGAAAATGTTAGTAAAAATTTACAAATTTTATGAAAATTGTTAAAAATTGATTATAAAGGACAATAACTTCTTAGGGGGTCAATTGACCATTTTGGTCCTTTGACTTATTTTTGAGTCTTAAATTGCTGTACATTATTGCTGTTTACAGTTTATCTCTATCTATAATAATATTCAAGATAATAACCCAAAACAGCAAAATTTCCTTAAAATTACCAATTTAGGGGCAGCAACCTAACAACGAGTTGTCCGATTCATCTAAAAATTTCAGGGCAGATAGATCTTGACCAGATAAACAGTTTTACCCCTTGTCAGATTTGCTCTTAATGCTTTGGTTTTTGAGTTATAAGCCAAAAACTCCATTTTACCCCTATGTTCTATTTTTAGCCGTAGTGGCCATCTTGGTTGGTTTGCCCGGTCACAAAACACATTTTTTTTAACTAGATAGCCTAATAATGATTCTGGCTATGTTTGGTAAAAATTGGCCCAGTAGTTTCAGAGGAGAAGATTTTTGTAAAAGTTAACTAAGATTTTCGAAAAATGGATAAAAATTGACTATAAAGGGCAATAACTCCTAAAGGGGTCAACTGACCATTTTGGTCCTGTTGACTTATTTGTAAATCTTACTTTGCTGAACATTTTTGCTCTTTACAGTTTATCTCTATCAATAATAATATTCAAGATAATATCCAAAAACAGCAAAATTTCCTTACAATTACCAATTCTGGGGCAGCAACCCAACAACGGATTGTCCCATTCATCTTCAAATTTCAGGGCAGATAGATCTTGACCAGATTAACAATTTTACCCATTGTCAGATTTGCTCTAAATGCTTAGGTTTTTGAGTAATAACCAAAAACTGCATTTAACCTCCATGTTCTATTTTTAGCCGTGGAGGCCATCTTGGTTGGTTGGCCAGGTAAAAAAACACAAATTTTAAACTAGATACATCAATAATGTTTGTGGCCAAGTTTGGATTAATTTGGCCCCGTAGATTCAGAGGAGAAGATTTTTGTAAAAGATCATGGAGATTTACGAAAAATGGTTAAAAATTTACTATAAAGGGCATTTACTCCTAAAGGGGTCAACTGACTATTTTGGTCATGTTGACTTATTTGTTAACCTTACTTTGCTAACATTATTGCTGTTTACAGTTTATCTCCATCTATAATAATATTAAAGATAATAACCAAAAACAGTAAAATTTCCTTAAAATTACCAATTTAGGGACAGCAACCCAACAATGGGTTGTCTGATTCATCTGAAAATTTCAGGGCAGATAGATCTTGACCTGATTAACAATTTAACCCCCATGTCAGATTTGCTCTAAATGCTTTGGTTTTTGAGTTATAAGCCAAAAACTGCATTTTACCCCTATGTTCTATTTTTAGCCATGGTGGCCATCTTGGTTTGTTGGCCGGGTCAAAAAACACAAATTTTTAACTAGATACATCAATGATGATTGTGGCCAAGTTTGGTTAAATTTGGCCCAGTAGTTTCAGAGGAGAAGATTTTTGTAAAAGTTAACGCCGGACAAGGACGCCGGACGACAGACGACAGACCGTCACGCCGGACGCCAAGTGATGAGAAAAGCTCACTTGGCCCTTCGGACCGGGTGAGATAAAAATTACATGTTGATAAGGCCACACCAATTTAATTTCTTGTTCTATGGATTTTTGGACTCCAAAATTTGGGGCGAGCGAGCGATTTGAAAATTTAAATAAAAAAATATTTATTTTGCAAATTCTTGAGGCAAAGCTTGAAAAGTAAAGGCGAGCGTTTATAATTTTTTTTGTAAACATGAAATAGTAGGTTTCGACAATATTAAAACTTGATTTATCGCTTGTACTTAGTTTGTTATTTCTTTAATTTCTGAAGTATTTTTTCCCTGTTCACCAAGAAATAATTAAATCTGGTCTATGTATGTGTGACTGACAATGAGACAATTCTCAATCTAAGTCATATTCAGTTTGGGGGCAACCCCTTTATTTCATAAATATCCCTTTTTTCATGTTTTATGAGTGATCAATACAAGTTATAATATATTTGTTTGTACAAAAGGGCTCATATTTTCTCAAAGAACTAAACATCTATCTCATATTAAATGGTCAAAACATGTCCAAGAATTTTGTAATATTCCGTGACTTTAACCATGTTAACACATTTACTTTTTAAACAGTTTAATATTATTCAAAATAAGCATGATAAGTGGACCCCTCTTTTAGAAAAAGTTGTTTAAAATATGATGTATCTCTCCTCTTTTTGAGTACAAAATTCTAAAATTTCAAAGGTTTTGAATAGAAGAACTATACAAATCCTTGGTATTTCTATTTTCTTTTCTACATCAGTAAAATGACCCCTTGTCTGAGGGAGGGTTGTTCTTAACCTGATAATAACAAACACAGGTAAAAGTATGACCTTTTACATGGGGCTTTGATACAGACCAAACAACAAGCTATACAGGGCCCCAACATTATTAGCGTACACAATTCTAACAGGAAAACCAACGATCTACTTTATATATCCAAACGAGAAAATACCAATGAACAACATCAATAAACGATAACTGTTGAACGACAGGCCCCTGAATCAATCAGGACAGGTGCATAAACATGCAGGGGCTATGGATAGTTTTGTTTCACCAGCATACAATATATTTGCCGTTGAAGGCAAATCCTTCAGAAGTTCTTTGTACTTTCTTCTAACAACGAACATATTTTGATAGGGAATATAAGTAAGGGGGAAAAAACCAATGTTTTGTTCTATAACGGTATATATTTCCGCTTTTCTAAATTTATATCGATTCAGAACTTGGATAAATAGGTTTCATGCTGAAACAAATATTCTCACAGATATTTAAGAAGTGTGATGGTGGGCTTTTATGTTTAAAATGGTTATACACAGGTTAGGCTGTGATTTTAAAAACAAATGTTGATATATTTTTTATAATATTTACACAAAAAAAAACGGTGCGGGAAATTGACATGATTTCATTTCCGGATGCGGGAAGCGGGAATATAAAAAAAATTAAAAAAATCTGTTTTGAGATAAATAGGTGCGGGTGGGTCTGTCGAACAAGGAATCAAATTGGTGTGGCCTAATATTAAAAATATCAATAAAAAGTCTTTTGTTGCGTTTTGTATATTTATTCCAAAAATATATTCAAATAAAACTTAAATAAACTATTTATCAATTGCATAGTACAATGTGAGTTACAAAAACTATCTACTTGAACACCTTTATAAACATTAACATAGTATAAATACATGATCCAAAGTAGCTGAAACTACGTATTATGAAATATTTTATCATTGTGAATTAACTAATTATCAATGTATTTAATTTTGTTGATTTTTTAGACTTATTTACAAATATACATCAATATATAGAATTGAACCTTATTCAAATTCTCAATATAAATAAATTTTCTAGTTTTCTCCTGAATACAATTCTGGAATTTCATTAGGACAGGTCAACAAGTAAAATGAAATATCATGAAAATCATAATATTCACATACATCAGACCAGCATCATAAATTGAACTATATTTTTTTCAATCATACAAAAAATTTTAATGCTTCAAATGTATTAAAATTCTGTTATTTGTTGTTAGAAATTTGATCCTATATATGTATCTTTAGGTAGTAGCAAACTGTTCTTAAACCCTCCAATAATAAAATTCCTTAGCTAGCTATATATAGTACAGTTTGGAAAATATAAGTCAATGTATTGCATTTCAAAAATATTTCTTTAGACATTATTCTCAAAAGTTTTGGTGTATTTCAACAAACTCATGACATGAATAGATTTACTTATATTTGTATGATTTAGAATGGCAATAGCAACTAATGAACCGTCTGAAGGGTTTGGAGATAATTCATATTAAATGTTCGTCTGTTGAAAAATTCTAACCAAAACATCATCAGAATCACTCCATAATGAACCATGACCAAATAGAGGAATCATATCATGGTAGACAAATAAAGAGACATGCAGATCTATGTGTTTTACCAGGTCAAGTGTGAGGGCAAACATGAACTAAATAATCTTTCTAGTAAGCCTCCTAGTGCTGTAAGTATCATAGTATGACAGTTGATAAACTAGGTAAGTAGTCAATGAAGAACTAGTAAGTAACAAACAACTGACACCAATAACACAATCTGAACAATCTAGGTGCTAGCTAGACAATTAACAATGAATAAATGGCAAAAATAGTGAAAAGTTAGTGAAAGGGACACATATCGAAAATATTAAAATATCAATAAAACTTGAGATCAGAAAATATACTGTGTGATTATCAGTAAGAAATAAATCAAATAACTGCTAGATCCTAAAAGTGATTGTGGAGAGCAAGAAGCCATCAATTATTTCCTTCTTAATTGCAAAGAATTGAAGAAACCTTACACATACTAATACACTGACTACTATTACATTACTTTACAGGATTTATAAGCTTTAAGGAATGTTTACAGACAAATACTGCATCTTCTAGTTAATCCGTACAGGAAACTTACTCTTTTGAATAGTTTTACAGCAGTAAGGATATATGTACTAATATAGAATTTTAACATACATAAATTTTAGGAACTTATGTGAGAGAAAAGAAATATTTGGCATACATAATGAATCAAAACCTTAAGTTAAAACTACAGGATTAAATTGAAAAATTGTCTAAATCTAATTTATTTTGTTTGATGGGCTCTTAAAAAAAACCTCAAATTTGATTGATTGCAGTTAACTAAAATAAACATTAACCTTAACGTAGGCTTTCATCTACATACTCAAAAGAATACAGGTTGTCAAAACTGAAGCAAAATAATTCTTTATAAAGAATAACTAGCTTTAAAGAAAAGCCATCAGTTTTGTAAAGAAAAGCCATCAGTTTTGTGCCATAACTATTAAATTTACCTCAATAACTGTAAACATATCAAATGTTTCCATCAAGTTTTAATTTTGCTAAGTTAAACATATATTTCCATTCATAGTTAAAAAATTAAAAAAAATGCTCCCAAAGCCATCCAATAATAAAAGGAAGAGTATACATGTGTCTGTGTGAATTATATAAATATGCTTTATTTTAAATACTTTTCAGGTATACAAAACAAAAATTTAAGCAATAAAGAAATAAAGCAAAAGAAAAAAAATAAGAAAAACAATGATAAATATTACATTTAATATAAACCCCAACACATTATACAGATTAACCAAAAAATATACCCAACAATGAAAATAATAAAATTTGCTATATACCTGATATAACACATTATAAAGTAGGTGTCAAACATACACCAATACCAAAATAGATTAATAAACAATAACTTGTCAAAAACAATACACCAAAGAAATGTCAATGCATGTATGTAAATTCTTTATTCTTGACAAGTGTTATGCTTAATTAATCTTTGGATATATTTTTTTTTCAATTTGCCTACCCTACATGATTCATTATAAACCTGTAAAAATAAAAATATATAATCTATATGCAAATATATCTGTACAAAACCATAACAATGAACTATCTAGCAACCCTATTGTGTATTCATGTAAAAATTCTCAAAGACTTCTCATACTGAATAACTTTGATCAGGATATCACAGAAAGCAAAATTATTTTCAATCATATATAAATACTGTGCATATAAAAAAACTAGTATACTAACATAAATTATCCATACTACATATATTACAAACATGTAAAGTTTAACATTTTACAGAAGAATTATGCTTACACCAGCAGTATTAAGTATATATCACATAAAAGTTTTTTCTTCCATAAAACCAAAATATTTTTTATCAAATATATTAATTAGAGACAAAATAAATATACGCAATATAGAAAGTCTTCAGCAGGTATCTTACACAAAATCATGTTGCATGTTTTTTTTTAAGTTATTGAATGCAATCGTAATGTAAAATATTCAAATTACTTTACATTCGAGAAAAAGAACAACATTTGCTTCAAAAACATAAATCCTTCTTATATATTTCTATTGTCTATATGGATTTCAGTTCAAGTAATATTGCAAGCCATTCCAAACAGAATGTTCTGTAACAATACTGAGGGCGGAATAAGATGTTAACTAAACAATTTAGGACATATTTAAACAAAATCATCATAAATCCCCACTCTCTCTGCTGGTTTTTGGTTTTACTTTCTCTTGTTTTTTATCAGATTTTTTATCAGATTTCTGTTCTGATTTTTTATTTGTATTAGAATTCTTCTCTTGTTCTGATACTTCAGATTTTTTAATGTTATCTGCCTTCTTTTGTTGTTTTGCTCTTTTATCATTGGATTTCTTGTCAACTTTAGGAATTTTAGTACCAGATTTATTTTCTGCAGCTTTATGGTCCAGAGACAGTTTGTCATTGCAGAGACAGGCATTCTTCTGAGCTTTTTTATATGGTGAACAACCCAAAGCTAGTGTTCCTCTGTACATTATTTCTGCTGTAGCTTCACATCCTACAAAAATCAAAAACATCAATTTTAGAATTGCTCAGATGATAAATAATATTTCAAATTCAGAAATTATTCCGAAAAATGGGACAGGGTTGTAATTGCAATAATTCAATCTCGCATTTTGAAATTATTTATATGAATTAAGTAAGATGTTTCTAAATATCGAGAAAAAAAATGCGTTTTAGTCTAAAATGAAAAAACGCAATAATAAATTCACACAATTATATCTGAATTTCAAATAACTGATAAATGTTTTTGGTTGTTAAATTGTAAAAAGGTAAACAACTTTATAATCTGTTCATCAATGAAGATATTCAAACTTGTAATTAAATACTTTAAAAATCTAATAATCACTATGCAAATAAAACAGTAAGATAATCAGCACATGGAGATTTATTTCAAACAATAAATAGAAACTATAATAAAATTAAAACATTTTTAAATGTTTGTTTATGAGCCTTTAACAAATTGATTTCAATCACCTTTTTTTTTATCAATAGTAGGAAAAACATTTGTGAGCAAAATGAGAGCAAAAAGAATAGGGATATAAAAATAGGATAAGAAAAGGACACCAAAGAAAATTATAATTTGGATGGATTAAAAAATGTAGTCAAAGGGCAATAACTGAAATAAATAAAGATATGAACCTCCATTAGAAAAAATCTGATTTTTACCAGTTGCACACATACAATGATAGGTGTTTTTGTCATAAAGGTAAGAGGGAAAATGTATAGGATTTTGGTCCAAGTTAAGGAGGAAGTAAAGAAATCAGAACCACTCTTAACATTGTTAGGTTGATTTTCTAGACAGCATATGATGAAAATTTTCACATACCTTTTCCAAACATAAATTTTGGCACTTGAAAATCAAAAACAGGGAATACAATTAGTCAATTCTCCAAACTTTCAAAGTATATACATGAACCATATTGCCCTTATATACATGTAAGACAATTTTCATAGTTACAATAAAAACCTCTACTTTTAAACTATGCTGCTCAAGATAGATAGTGTCACTATAAATTTATATTTTTTATTTTTGTGATATTTTTATTACTGCATCAAGTTAACTTTACAAAGAATTAAAACTTAATATAAATTTTAAAATCAAATTATTCATATATCCAGTATTTTCCAAAACAGCAATAATGAACCTCAATTTTTTTCCCCATTATCACCATCACAAATGCATTTAAAATTTCTGTATTACGGGAATAAATATAAAGATAAGGAGATCAGAAATGTTGTACAATTGCGAATGAGATAACTATCCACCAGAAACCAAAGGATGAGTTTGAAAGCAACTATAATCTTGTTTTATTTAATATGGTTGAAGAGCAGCAGACAAAATCAAAGATTCAGTTAAAGAAATAGCATATCAGAACACAATTTTATGTTTAAGTTTAGAAATTAGAATAAGCATACAAAAACATTTTTTGGAAATTGTCTTGAGCAATTATAAGTGTATCACAAAGTAAACAGTTATCTACATGTCTTGGATTTTATATTAAAACAACACTTATGTTAATTACAAAAAGATATTATAAATCAAATGAACATGTCCATAAAAAATAACTTGTAAGAATAATCAAATATAAACTTTTCTAATCTTCAGTATTAATGGGAAGTAAGAATTTAGGAACAACTGTGCATTTATGAATAAATCATAGTATCAACACTAAATGTATAAAATTAAGCTAATAAGTAACAACTCTAACCTTCAGCTTCTTCTTTATTCAAATCATCTCCAAGTTTACCACACATGACCAGCAAACATTGTCTGAAGTCCTTATCACATGTTTCTTTATCAGTATTACATATGTCATAACATTTGTCATGTACATCACAACATTCTGTCATCTGAGGCAGGTTCCCTGTATCAAACTATAATATAAAGAGATTAAACAACTTGCTTATTGTCAATAGGCTGGGTGCTCAATATTTGTAGCAATAAAAGAAATAACCTTGTGCAACATTCATAGCAAAGTTCAGTTTCATGAATTGGATTTTGAATTTGCCTTGTGCTTCATATAGAGCAACATTGTATTTGTACATTACATTTAGTTATGTTCATAAGTTACATAAATTTGCCTTGTGTACATGTGTAATAACATTTCATGATTTTTCATTGTGCTATATTTGTAGCTATACATATTCTTTATAACATGTCCTTCCATGGGAGAAAGTTAGAATAAAACAAGTTTAATCACTTGAATTAGCCTTGTTCTGGTTTTTTTTAGTAATGTTTACCATGTTTCTTAAAACACTTTTTTAAAGATTTGGTTATGCATCTAAACAATGAAGAAGCAGTTAAATTTCCTGGGGTTAGAACATACATTTGATGTAACGATGTACTGCTTGTCTATGCTTATAAGTTTCTTAGTCAAATGCCATTACATATTATTATGTAGATGATGACCAAGTTTTTGTTTCTATGAAAAGAAATAGATAAATAAATATAATCAAAGTGCTGGATAGCACCTCTGGAAAGTTTGCAACTGTAGCTGTGTATTATTCCAAAAAGGTTATAGACGTGTATTATTTCAAATATGAATTTCATCACAGCTTTGATGTTTTAAACTAAACCATTGTCTCGTCAGTAATTATCAAAAATCACTTTTTTATGTTTATCATAAAAAGTTTTGATATTTTCTCATGATTGCAACCTTAAACTGTAGATCTAAAATAATGAAATATACATGCAGAAAGCTCTTTTTTTAAGTACCCATGCCATGTCAACTTCAAGGGCCTGTGAATTTGTATTTTTCTATTGGTTTAGGGCCTTCATATTTGTTTTTAGTAAATTAACACGTAAGTTTTTTTTGTTTGAATTGTTCCACATGTTTCATATCAGGGCCTTTTAAAGCTTTCTACATGTATATGGTACAAACATTTCTCATTATTGACAACCTTTATTGTGGACTATAGTTATGAATACATTTTCATTCTTTGAACTCTTTTGGAAAGCATTGGTTCTTTGCAAACAATACTGCATCCTTACTTATAAATAAGACAGTTACAGTAACTTAAACTAATACAACTGTATAAAGAAAGTGAATTTATATTAAAGGCTTTTATATAAAAAAAAAAATAGGGAGCATGTCCATGGGTCTCAAATGATGCCCTCGCTAGCATTAACATTATAAACTCAAGAACTGTAAATGTGACACTACCAAAATTTAATTTTACTTGATATGAATAATGGGTTAATAAACATTGTGTATTCATTCTAATTATACAGTATTGCGCAATACAATTGTCTTGACATTTGTTTTGTGTCAGAAAACAATATGTTATGTCAACAATTTGATCGCAATCCAAAGTCAGAGCTGTATCAAGATTGAATGTTGTGGCCATACTTGTCCCAACTGTTCAGGGTTCGACTTCTGCGGTCGTACATGTATAAAGCTTTGCCCTGCAGAGCATCTGGTTTCATTTGTAACACGGCAAAACCCTAGAGCAGTAAAAATAAATCCACCAAAATTCAAACTTGATCAGTGTTTGTGGTAATGAGAATTATGTATAAGTTTCATAACATTTTAAGACAAACTATACTTAGAGAACAGAAACATAAATTTACAGCAACTTTTCTTTTTGTAAAGTAGCATGAAACGCTAAAATGGTAAAAGTTACGCAGCTAAAATTCAAACTTGACTTGTGAATTGTGGTTAAAAGCATTGCGTATCAGTTTCATACAATTTGGATCAGGAAAACTTAAGTAAGAGAACAGAAACGAATTTTGGGATATATACGGAGGTTCTTATAAGTAAGGGAAGAATGTACATAATTACAGAAGAACAAGGATAAAACTCAATACGGTGGGAGCATAACAACAGCAGTATGACCACAGGAATAAAAAGTTTGTATATGCTAGATTCATAATTTTTAAGCCATTCGTTTGATATATTATGGTAATCATTGCCTCTGTGTTTGGATGACAAAGCAATAACATTTCTATTTAAATAGGGCATACTATGCACGTGTTTGTCTGTAATCTATATAAATTTTGAGGTGAAAATGCAGCCATTTTAGCCAAAGGGTACACATCATCATAATTTCATGAAACTTAATCATTTCTACAGCACTTGTCTTCATATCCTGAGCTATGTTATTCTAAGAAGTAGATGCTGACTCGGTTGTTTTTAATATGGATGCTATATGATACGAATTTGCGATAATACACCAGAGGTGGAAATTATTGGAAAAAGACTGAAGAAGAATTGACATTGGGTCAATGTTTTTCTGCTGTCAGTTTGATCCACTTGAGCATGCTGAACGAGCGAAGGCTCTTATATCCACATTGGAATGTATTTAAATAACGGAATTAAAAGTTTTCAAATGATTTTTGGCATCAAAACCTTTCGATCAATGTTTAGACAAACACAATGCATTTTAAAACTATTTTTTTATGAAAGCCGGTACCGTATTTACCTGTACTCGTCTATTACTGAGACATTAGACATATAATTATCGAGTATTTTATATTCTATCACCTGTGTTTTGTTATAACAAACCATTATCACTTGTCAATTATCCGACGGCTTGGTCACTTCATTCTTTACCTGTTTACTATGTGGTCACATAGTAAACAGGTAAAAGTAGAGCGGAAAATGTTCATTCATGAAATTTTCAAGAATGAATCTGACATAATCTGGCGTAGATTTCTTGTGATTTTCTCTTCAGCGTATGGCAGATCCGCAAAGTAGTGTTTGAGATACTCATTTTCAAAATGAAGTTAAATTCATCTAAATCGTCGGTGAACATTCAATTCTTTTTTTTATTAAAGCTGTAATCTTTTCAGTCAAATGAGAAGTTACTCAAAATTTTAAAAGAACCTTCCAAGAATCAGAATTCAAACACTAGTCTCTGATCAAAATAAATGGCGATAATCTGTCACCATAAGTTTGAGGCAGATGGCTATGGAAAGTAGCAATAGCAAGCTATAGCAAACTTTCCAAAAACCTCAATCTACCTTAAGTCAAGCAGTTGTAAGATTTTCTGATTTATCCTTACCTCAATTCCAAATGATCCACAACCATTTGATGTCGGAGTATGGTCAGGGTGGGGTATGGCTTTAATTCCTGAAATCAAAAGAATAATAACTAATTAACATTTTTATTCATCCAGGAAGTAAAATTATCATTACATTACATGTTTAAGAATATACATTTGCAACATGAATATGAGGATTTGTCAGGAAAAGAAACCCTCTAAATTTTAAGGAGGATAATTACAGAAATTCCATTTCAAACGCAAGTGGAATCCAAAATTATTCTCACATCACATCTATCATTTAAGCTATTCAATTACATGTACATGTACATAAAAGTTTTTGTAAAAGACATAAATATATCAGATTTTAATGTTTGGTGATATACATGATATACAGGCACATATACAGTTATTTTCTACATTACACATTTCTAGATTTAGACCTGTACTTTTAAGGAGCAATATCAATTATGATTAAATTTTGAATCTGGACAGAAATTTCCCCTTTTTCATTTCTGTTTTCATTTTAATGTAGCTCTGTATGAAGCATTGCAGAAAATCACTCATTTTTTGCAATTTTCAACATGTTTACAATTGCTGTTTCAGGCCAGTGTAAAAAATCAAATAAGGAGTACAGTCACAAATATTAGAGTAGTGTATAATACATGTAACATGATTTCCAGAACAATCTCTTTGAGATTCCTTTCAATAATTCATTGACTAGTCAAAGAAGATATTCTGTTCTGATTATATACCTATAAAATCTGAGGCATGTCCGATCATTTCAGGGTTTAAATCATTTAAGTACATGTATCCTATTCTGCATGACAGCATTGAAATATTATGTTTTACTTTTTAAGTCCATTATCCATATTCAAATCTGTTCTGTTTTTAGTTTGGTTAAGTACATGTATGAATTTGTAAAATTTTATAATTTTTTTATATGCATCAATAAAAAATAAATATTTATGTCTTTACAGGTAAAAGTAAACATTTGTTTACTCAATTTCAGGGTTGACAAATTTAAAGTATTACATGGGTGGAAAAACCCATGTTTTTCCCTGACTTTGGGTTTTCCCAGACTGGGCAATACACCCAAAAAATGAGAAACAATGGGCAAAAGGCTTTTTATAAGCTTATTTGTATACAGATTGGTAAAGGCATTATAAAGTTTCAAAGTATTATTAATTAATACTAATACATTGTATTGACATGTTTGTCACTAATTGATAAGTTCATTTAATTATTT
Organism: Mytilus trossulus; assembly: GCF_036588685.1. Lineage (NCBI taxonomy): Eukaryota > Metazoa > Mollusca > Bivalvia > Mytilida > Mytilidae > Mytilus > Mytilus trossulus. The sequence goes on from NC_086379.1 coordinate 65,114,093, forward strand.
CAAATTACTTTTATTTGTCTATAATACAATATTAAGTCTTTTTCTCTCTACAATTGTAGGTGAAAAACACCTTAGGGTGTTTATTTAACAATACGGCTGTATACAACACAATTCTATTGTAAAAATATGTTGTTCTAAAACTTTTGATTAACAAATATGTGTTATAATCTAAATAATGTACTTCTTATTTTAGTGACACACATGTCAGAACAAAGTATACAGGAATTGTTTAAAAGCTTTCAAACATCAGAGAAAAATTATTAAATAATAGTAGTTTTCTTAAATATTTTTTTATATGACTGCATTGGTCGAACCCTGAGCGGTTGGGGCAAATTTTGTCACATTATTCAAGCTTGATACTGTCTGAATTTTGATTGTGTTCGAATTTTTCACATAAAGGTTTTTGTCACAAAATAAATATGGTCAAAGATCTAACAAATCTATTGCACAATACTGTGCACTTGAGGATTTCTTCTTGAAACTTTTCAAAATTCGAAAAAAATAGGAATCCCTTACAAATTCAGAGTAATCCATACATTTATTTTGGCCCTAATTCCTACATACATTGTACATGTATTTTGGGCAATTAAGCCAAAGCTTAATCCCAGCTTGCAGTCAAATAATAATTGTTACTTCAAATTTTATTTTCTTATTTAAATCTTCGTTTTCATGTTCAAAGATTTACCAATTTAGACAGAATAAAATTTAATATTTGTTCTTTAACAAAAAATACAATTTAATACTCCAAATTGACAACAACACTTCAATTGGTCTGCAATTTTATTTGCTATGGTCTACATGTTTCGCCTGCAAGGCAGGCTTCATCAGGACAATTTTTATACAGAAATTCATCCCTGAAGTACTCAAAGTGGTGCATTGAATTTGACGTCATCATGGTGAGAGAAACAATAGAAAGTGAAAGTAGCAATACAGAGTTATAAATAGATAAAATAAATATTGAATAAATAAATAAATGCAGTCTGCTTAATGGCATGGTTGTGAATTATTCCTAGATCATTTATTCAGATCGGCGCCCGTGGTATGTTTCTTCTGCTATCATTTATATCTGCTAAAATTTATAGATGTTAAGGTGGTATGGGACATCATGGTTAGGAAGGTACCATTTGATTTTTATGGGGGGGGGGGGGGGGGGGGGGTAGGATGAAATTTGAAAAAAATAGGCAGGACAGGAGTTTTGAATAAAAAAAAAATGGCAGGATGAGACACTTACTTAAAAAAATAGTCAGGATGACAATTTAGGTAAAAAAAAGTCAGGATAAACTAAAAAAAAAAAGGCAGGACCGAACAGAGTGAAAAATAAAAAGGCAGGACAGAGATTACAGCTAAAAAAAATGCAGGACAAAATTTTTCATTCTAGCCCCCCCCCCCCCCCCCCCCCCCATAAAAATCAAATGGTAGCTCCCTTATCTTGTTCAGTTGTTATTTCGTCGCAAGTGTGGAATATTCCTTGGTCTATGTTAGTCCAAGTTTACTCTTTTGTCGACGGCTTTTTTGCCAGACAAGCTGGAGCTGTGGGACGTCAGAGCTTGTCCCATATCAAAAAGTGGATATTAGCCCACCCAAAATAGATGCGCTGCCTCCTCACTTCAGAGTGATCTCGGACTAGGTCCATGTATATGCTGGTGGCCATTGATCCTGTTAGGGAGTGTACATGGATGCCACTGTACCTTCGCAGCTTTCAAGGGGTTCTTTGGTTATCGGAGGCATTTTACAAGTACATTTGTACATACATACTATAAGTGCTGTACAAGTTATGATTAACAAAACCAAAAAAACAAATAAATATATACAATTTCAAAATTGTGGTCGGTGCAGGATGAAAACAAGGATGATCTTTACAGCATCACCATTGCGTCTCAAATACATAAATTAAATACCGTACCGCTTCTACATTTGTATTTGCATTCGATTGTTTTTCCTTCAGCTAAGTCAGCCAATCCGTCTATTGCCTCGCCAAACGAGGTCATGAGGTCTTCCAGTCCTTCTGTAAGTCCTCCACCTAAAGCCTGCTTCAAGGCGTCTTCTTCGTAACAGTAACAAGACGAGCAGAGAAGCAAAGCAATTAATATTTGTGCGTACATGTTGAGAGAATTGAATACGACTTTCTGGTTATTTGTCGGATTTGTTTACTTTTCTAATCATTGGGGATTTCAAAGTTTGCGTATTTTTTCTTGTTATCAAAAACGCTAAAATGACACTGATTCATAATCAAACGTTATCAATTTTCATTGGCTACTGTGTGCTGCAACTAGAAACCTTTTTAAGACTTAATAAAAAAAAAAGATAGACAGGAGAGAACGAAAGAAAATCCAAAACCATATGTATGTAATATATATTGATATACTGTTCACAGGGGGAAAAGGAAGTCAATTTCAAAAACACAATTAAAAACAAAGTTATAAAACCTAACAAAACAATGAAAAAATAAATAATAATCAATACAGTTACTGTAAACGAATCCGCGGGTCCGTTTGCCCTGATTCGCGTTGGCCATACTACCTGTTCGCCCTGATACCTGTTCGCCCAGATACCTGTTCGCCCAGGGTCCATTCGCCCAGATTTTTATTTTTTCTATTTGTTGTCCAGTCGCATAACTTTAAGTTTTTGAACAAAATATGTGAAAGTTTGTAAAAAAAAATGACAGAATATTTATATTACCGTAATCATTTTGTCATTTTCCCTTTGATTTACAGAGTAGAATACTGGTATACAATTTATTTTGGAGATTTTTGTGACATGTTCACCCCCATTTTTGCTATATTTTGTATCTAAGAAATGCAGATTGTTGCCATGGTTACACCCAAAAGGCATTATATTTCACCCTTACGACCATTAGAAATCAAATCTATGAAAGATTCTCTTTCTATAAGTATATACATGCATAACACACATATAAAGCCTTCGTTGTTAGACAGACGGGGGAAGAGGGTGTTTAAAAATTATGAGTGTCAATTTTAAGTTTTTTTCCTAACTTTCCTGTTAACAAAAGTTTAAAATTTTCGAAAAAAAACCCGGATTTTTTTATTCCAGGCATAATTTCCTTGGCACAACTTTTTGGAATTTTGGATCCTCAATGCTCTTCAACTTTGTAAATGTTTGGTTTTATACATATTTTGATATGAGCGTCACTGATGAGTAAGTAATGTTAACGAAACGCGCTTCTGGCGTACTAAATTATATTCTTGGTACCTTTGATAACTAATTAAATAGAACGAAAACTTTGTCCCACGGGATATAATGTGTGCATCGTTTAGCAAATGTGGTTCTTTGTGTACATAGGGCTGACCTCATACAGGAACCTCCTATGTTAAATGGTGAAAATCTAACTATATGTACCTCTATGCAGATGATGACATTCAACTCAATATTAATTTATTATAACTTAAGTTTAATGACTATACTAAACGCAACTTTGCTAACAAATACAACATACAGGATAAGTAAAATTGATTTTATATCGTGACGTATACCGGTATCTTGCAATTGAGAATGTTATGTGCTAAATCTACGACATAAAGATATTGATAGAGGGTTGCTGCTAACCAGAAAGCGAATGAACCAAGGGTTTCTGCTAACAAGAAAGCGAAGGAACCAAGAGTTCTGCTAACAAGAAAGCGAACGAATCATGGGTTCTGCTAACAAGAAAGCGAATGATTCAAGGGTTCTGCTAACAAGAAAGCGAATGAATCAAGGGTTCTGCTAACAAGAAAGCGAATGAATCAAGGGTTCTGCTAATAAGAAATCGAATAAACCAAGGGTTCTGCTAACAAGAAAGCGAATGAGTCAAGGGTTCTGCCAACAAGAAAGCGAATGAATCAAGGGTTCTGCTAACAAGAAAGCGAATGAACCAAGGGTTCTGCTAACAAGAAAGCGAATGAATCAAGGGTTCCCATTGGTAAATTTGAAGTCGTCACTTCGAAAGTAGTACGGACGTCTTCAGATCACAGTCATGATATAATCTAATGTGTGAGGATAACGTTCCAATGTCAAAGCCACAATCCTGACGTCTTCATCTCGCTGTGAAATCACCGACAATGACGTTCGTGTTATATTGATAGTTTTTCTTTTTGTACGGTGACATACCTTTTTACTTCTTCTTAGTGTGACATGTATATTTGCAAACTCGTTCACAACAGGCATTTAGGATTTCAACAAATCTTTGTAAAACTTTCAATTAAGTCAGCACTTCGGTGTTAACCTGAATATAAATCATGCATCAACGTGGTAACTTTTATGTATTTCCTGTTATTAACTTCGGAAATATTTCGAAAAAAACTAAGGATTTTTCTTATCAAAGGAATATGTTACTTTAGCCGTATTTGGAATTTTGGGTCCTCAATGCTCATCAACTCTGTACTGGTTTGATTGTATTTATCTGAGCGTCACTGATGAGTCTTATGTAGACGAAACGCGCGTCTGGCGTATTACATCATAATTCTGGTACCTTTGATAACTATTTCACCACTGGGTCGTTGCTTCTGCTGGTCGACGTTTCGTTCCCGAGGGTATCACCGACCCAGTAGTCAGCACGTCGGTGTTGACATGAATATCCATTATATGGTAATTTTTATAAATTTCATGTTAAAAAATTGGCTTCATAACTATTTTGATTTGAGCGTCACTGATGAGTCTTATGTACACGAAACGCGCGTCTGTTGTATAACATTTTAATCCTGGTACCTTCTATTAATTAAATTAACGGTACCAATTTTCTTGCACCAGATGCGCATTTCGACAATATATGTCTCTTCAGTGATGATCGTGGCCAAAATATTTGAAATCCAATATTTGAATAAATTTCAAGATTAAAGAATGTCAAAGTTTCAAGTTAAAGCCAAAATTTCGAGATTTGAATAGTTAAAATTTCGAGTTAAAGTCGAAATTTACAGATTTGAAATGCCAAAATTTCGACTTTGAAAAAAGAAGTTCACTGCTTATTTTATTTCTACTATATATTAAAAGAAGATATGGTATTATTGTAAATGAGACGGCCTTATTATGTCCCTTGTGTGGGGTTCACACATTGCCGATTATTGCTCCCGTTTGAGATCAGACAGCGATACGACACGAAAAGTGAAAAAGTCGGATAAGTATCCTCAATTATCTGGAATGTCCTATTATTGTCTGAGCGCAGTTGTTTTAGTTCGTAACAGATTCCTACTTGTCGGGAAGGGTCCGAATAGTTCGGCAACAGACTTGGGTTAATTGTAATTGTAATCGTTAATCAGCTGTAATTGATTACAATTTTCAAAGTAATCATTGTAATCATTAATCAGCCAAAAATCTGATTACATGTAATTTAATTTAATCAATTACTTTTCAAAATGCCCTGTAATCCTGATTACTTTATGATTACATTCTGATTACAATGAAAAAAAATCTTGAACTGTGGTCAATAAATGAACCTTTTTGTTCTTCCTTATTGAATGAATATTCAACAAGTTAAGATTGGTTTACTGTTTAAAGCATGTTTATAATTGATTAGTATACTTCAGTAAATAAAAAACTGTTACAGTATTTAAAAGTCATCATTAGCCTAAGAAGAGACATGTCATACAATTTTATGTCTCTAGAGAAAGATATTCACAATTTGAAGATGTACATAAATATTTGATTAAAAACTATTATATTTAAGTAGTATTATACTTTTCTTTAACCCTGAATTATAATCTTTTGTTAATATTGTGATTTTTGTCAACTCTGAATTGGCAGGTAGGAAACCAATTAAGGTTTGTTTTTATTGCAATTACCAATTGAGTTTACATAATGTAGCTGTAGGACAATATATATGATAAAAGATTAATCAGACATGTGAAAATTTATCTAATTAGCACAAACTTAATTAAAAATTGGACAAATATCTTCCTTAAAATAAGTAAATTTTAGTATGTACTTGGACTGGACATGTAAAATGCATTGATTTATAGTATTGTATTTTGTTAACAAGTTGTTTAAATAATTCAATTAAAATTTTACATAGTTTTTATCTGGTAACTTTATTTCATCCATATTTTAACTTTCATACACTGCACCTTGAAATACATACATAGTCTGGAAGAGGTCAGAAGACAAACAGCAAACTCTTTATAAAGCTAGATTCAATTGAAGTCAAAATAATTCAGAGATAAATTATGATAAAGTGTAATGGGTGACACAATGTTCATGCACGAATGTATGTATGTAGTGAGCTTTTGTGGTGTATTAAATAGATGAAGTTTAAGGTTGTCATTTTTTACAAAACAAAATCCTTTGGAAAAAGTGCTATAGTTATATATTAAACGTTATTTCATTCACATCATTCAAAATTTTTTTGTTTTTTTTATTCATTGTAATCAGATGTAATCATGATTACTTTGCCAATGTAATCATTAATTTAATCAGACACTTTCAGAAATGATGTAATCGTTAATTTAATTTAATCGTACAAATGACAAAGTAATTGTAATTTAATCAATTACATTGAAAGTAATCGGACCCATCTCTGTTCGGCAAAGCACCCCAACAGTTAGGTGCGTCCCGTAACATTCGGGGAAACTCAGCCGATTTTGTCTAGTCGGATTACAATCGTGCCTATATCGTGACAGATTCTGCTATATCGGATCGAGTTCCTAACAATGTTCTGTGTATTCGGGACGGTGTCATGAGGAACGGGAATGATCTGTTTTTCTGCCGATTGGGTCCAGATTGCATCAAGATAATGTCGATTGCAAACCGTTTTTGCCGAAACCTTTCAGTTACCTTAAACGTCAATGATACCCACGTCAGAGTCCCGACTATTACAGAATACAATACGACTGAGACCAGACAAAGCCGTTTGCAATGCGATAGAGCAGACCGTGATAGGATTACGTTTTGACAGTACCTGGTCATCCCGAGTATTTCGAACGGAAAACTTTCGTCAGCGTCGGTTCACTGTATTGTCACTATCTGATGGCTGATGGATCACATTCGGTAGAATCGGGACGCAGTCGTGACAGACTCGGTCGAATTTTACCTGGCGAAAGATACAAATCGGATTAGAAGTGGATTGAGAACGGGATTATAGGGATACATTCGCTTGAAAATGGTTGAATATCGAAGCTTCCTGAACAATATCTGACTGTTGTCGTGATTAAATTATTTGTTTTACAAATTTTAATTAAGGTTTGAATTTCCATGCACGATTCACAGGATCTTGATCAGACTTTTGACAAATTTTAATCGGGAATGGTCCTGTCAAACTGAGACGGCAGTAAAAAAAACGTGAATGTGTGACCCCAGCTTAAAGCCCCAGTCCCACAAGACCACGATTGCACCACGCTCACCTCGATCTAAAAACGTGGTGAGGTCGCTGTATGAGCATGATTTATATCGCACTACGATCTGTGAAAAAAAATGCAAATTTTGATGATCGTAGTACGATCGTGTTGATCACAGTAAGGTCGTATCACGGTCGGGGTGTGGTCTTCAAGATCGTGATGAGCGTGGCTAACTTTGAACATTGTATTTTTGGTAATTTACCTTTTGCTTATATTGAAATTATTTTTAAAACAAAATAAAACGATATATTAAAAATCTTGCATGTTTGCTTTTTTTTTTTTTTTTTTTTTTTATCAAAATCACTCACGTGTACGTTATAATGTCATTTTAATAGTTTGAAGTAAAGTCGAAATTTTGAGTTTGAGAAAAGTCGAAATTTTGCATTTGAGAAAAGTCGAAATTTCGAGTTTTAAAAAAAATCAAAATTTTGAATTTTTACTTAGTCGTAATTCAAAAATTTGAGAAGGTCAAAAATTCGAGATTAAGTCAAAATTTCGACATTGAAAAATATTTCATTACAAATTTTATATTTACTATGTCCCTAATACGCTTTCGTAAGTAATACTTTGAAAAAACAAGGGTTCATGCTTTTTATTAGATACGCGCATTCATCAATTAATTTGTTATTCGGTCTCTCGTTGAATTATTTTTTCTATTTGAATTCTTTCATTAGTTATTCTATAATTAATATATTTGTCATTTGTAACACCTTAGGTGTAGTGTTCTCTTGGATCGTGTTTTTTAGAATGATATGATTGTGGTTTACAGGTGTGACCGGCACGTTTTGACAACGATAATATATTTTCAAAATGTAAACAAACAGACTTGCTTCCAAATAAGCCTTTGAAAATGCTAGAACCTTATATAAAAATCATAGGAGGAAAATGAGATATCTGAAGAAAAAAAATATTTTGTTTCAAAAAAGTTTGCTTTAATCTTACAATGGTTTATTTCAAAATATAGTTTGAATTCATTTTTATGCAAATATCAATGCAAATTTCGACGGAAATGCATTCATTAAATCTATATATACTTCGATATAAAAATACTTTATAAGAAAATATTATTTTCTGGCATTGAAAAGGACATTTTAAGAGTAAAAAGTAAAAACACAAAAATACTGAAATTCAAAAAGGAAAGTCCAAAATCAAAAGGCAAAATTAAAAGTCCAAACACATCAAACAAGAGTTAATTAATGTGTATATGTCAATGTTTTCAAGAGCGTCTTTTTATGGGATGAACATAAAATCATATGTTTTATGGGATGAACATAAAATCATATGGGTTAAAATGTTAGTTCTAGTGAATAAACGTTTTCAAAACAACGAAAAACGCTGTACCTTACTTCAGACCTTCTTTATGACAATTGTCTAATAAATGTAATAAAACGACAGTATTTCTTTTACTAAAGTATATATGAAAAAGGTTTAAGGGATGCCACATCCAATTGTGCAGTTATACCAGTACCAGTAAATGGATTGTGCAATTTATGACCTCTTTATACTCGCAACTGTTTTCCTTAAATGTTTATTCACTAAGAGCCATTATGTCTATATATCAAAAGATCAACCAATATTGAAATTGACGATCGGTAGCACCTATATAATATTTGCCAACTGTATTTATTACTATCTTATGTAGAAAGTAAAATCACAAAAAATACAGTCAATGCAATTATCTTTATTGATAAGAAAACAAAAGAGGATTTATAATAGAAGTTAATTAAACTAGACAAAGAGAACATTTATAGCAATGGATATAGTGTAAATAGTTATCCAAGGTTTAGAGCAAAAATTCCAAAAAAGTTAGGCAAAATACGGCTATGTTTATCTATGACTTGGATCAGAACATCCTTAGTATTTAAAATAACTCATACTTTTGCAAACACTAAATTTATAAAAATTACCATATAATTGATATTCATGTCAACACCAAAAGTGATGACTATTGTGCTGTTCGGGGACGAAACATGCATCACACATGGCATCGACCCTGTGTTGTAAATAGTTATCAAGGGTACCAGGCTTATAATTCAATACGCCAGACGCGCGTTTCATCTTCATAAGACTCATCAGTGACGATCAGATCAAAAACGTTAGAAAACTAAACAAGTACAAAGTTGAAGAGCAATGATGAACCAAAATTCCAAAAAGTTATGCCAAATACGGCTTCGGTTATCTATGGATAAGAACATCCTTAGTATTTCACTGATGCGTTTTATGTAGACGAAACGAGCGTCTGACGTACTTAATTATAATCCTAGTATCTTTGATAACTATTCAAATAGTTCATACTTTTGCAAACAGTAAATTTATAAAACTGACTATATTGTTGATATTCATGTCAACACCGAAATGCTGACTAAATAAGCGGTTGTGTGTATTACTATTTATACTTCTTTTCTTCCATCTTCCACATGTTAATTTTACTTTTATAATAATGACTTTAAAGTTATATAAGATTGAAAATATGTATCTTATATTTATATTGAAATTAATTGGTTCCTAAACATAAGAAATTTAACTTGTATACAATTATGTTAAGCATGGCTTGATAGAAGAATGTTTTTACATTCTACTAAATTACTGAATCTATCTGGACAATGACAATGATTTTTACAATTCTTAAACACAAATGTAGTATGCGTTGCTGCCCTTTGTACATGTTTTGTTCTTTGTTTCTTTTCTTTTTCTATTTTATATTCGAACGAAGTTAATCTACATTTAAACTTTAACTGACACTTTTCTTTTTAAAAGCATTTTAAATCATTTTCAACTATTAGTGTTCATTAAATCAAACAATTTAAATAAATGAATGCTAACAAACGGATTGTTTCAACTCTTTCTGGAAAATCAACTTTATTGTGCTTATTTCATTCAGAGAAATATATACTAATGCGTATAATGTCTCTGTTTCACTGAAAATATATTTTTCTAAAAATGCATCGGTATACGTTGTAGACCTATCTGTCCGTTCCTCTATAACAAATTTCAAAATGATGTACACTTATAAATAAATACATGTATCCACTTATAGAATGAAACCTATCAAATCATTACTTTGTGTTCGCTCCTCTGTTTATTAAAGTCTGAACTAACACGTCTTTCATTTTTAGATAAAGAAATGTTTATTAAAAAAAATTTGTGGAAAAAAGTAAAATACAAAAGATACCGAACTCTGACGAAACTTCTAAACGGAAAGTTCCTCAGCAAATGACAAAACAAATAGCTCAAAATCCTTTAACGAATGGGAAACAACTGTTATATTTCTAATTTGTTATAGGCATTTTTTCAAATGTAGAAAATAAGGTATTAAATCTGATTTTTTGCTAGCCAAATAATTCTATGTGATCTTGTCAACGATGTATGAACAAAAATAAAAATAAATTATAGGTAAAAATGTTAAACATTAGGGTACAGCAATCAACCTTTTTTTATATTTTAAGAGGACTTGCGAGTATAAATCATTTTTTTTTCGAATATAGGATTTCGCTATATTTTTTCATAAATGAACTTTAGCATATACTTAATAGAAAAACGAAATAAAAAAATGAGGTCACCGTTCATTTAAGCTCACAATCTGCCGTCGAAAGAAGCATATATTTTTGTTAATGTCTTTTTTGTTCTGTTGAACTAATGGGAGCAATAGAGGTAATATCGAATTAAAAAAAGAACTTAATTGTTTGGCCTTTTGAACTTTTTTTTTATTCGAAAGTTTTTTGTAGACGAAACGCGCGTCTGGCGTTATACACAATTTAGTCCTGGTATTTATGATGAGTTTATTTACAGAAATCGCTTAAATTTTGCAAATATTTGCAGCTTATTTGAAAAAAAAAAAAAAATAAATAGATAAATAATAAAGGTAACCGATGAGTTAAATGCAATTTCAATGCAAAAAATACCAAGGGAGTTAATTTGAGGCTTTTTCAATGATATAAATATTTTAAAAGTCATCTAGGGCTAAACAGGTCAAAATTTATTTGGATGATTTTTGTATCATATCATAAAGTGATAACTAATAGTGTAATAAATAAAATCTCTCATGAAAAAAAAAAACAAATGTTCAATTTTACCGTACGGCCTTCAACAATGAACAAAGCTCATACCGCTTAGTCAACTATAAAAGGCCCCGAAATAACAATGTAAAACAATTCAAACGAGAAAACTAACGGCCTTGTTTATATAAAACAGAAATGAGCGGTAAAAAAATATGTAACACATAAACAAACGACATCCACTGAATAACAGGATCCTGAATAAGGACAGGCACATACATACGTAATGTGGCGGGGTTAAACATGTTAGCAGGATCCCAATCCTCCACTAACCTGGGACAGTTGTATAACAGTACAACATAAGAACAAACTATAAAAATCAGTTGAAAAATGCTTAGCTCACCACATGGACAAAACACAAGTGGACGTGGACATGTTGGTTTTGCATTTAAACACATCCAAACAAATGTTATAAGCTAATCCGAGCACATAGTTATGATTACTCTAAAAAGATGCTTTAAAATATCCGATGTGTTTGTAGGATGTATGTTTCATCCTTTTTTAGACAGGGTGAACACTTAATTAAGTCTTAAACCTGAAACTCTGTTCTTCCTATATTTTACTTTATGTCCTTTAATAAATAAAATTGATGCATGCTGGTACTCTTTATTCTTGCTAGTCTTGGATTATTTCAGAGTTTTTGTTTTCGTAATGGAAAGGGCATATGTACATCTTTCAATTTATCGTTTAAAATGGTTAGCCAAACAATGCCTCCATTGCTCAAAATTATCTTCTTTTTTTTTTCTCTGCAAGATCCCTTGAAGCATTTAAACTCTACGTAAATTGTAACTATAACATTTAGATTATCAAGAGAGGCCCATACCATAAGTATTGACTTTTTCATATCGATACATTGAATAAAATTGAGAAAGGAAATGGTGAATATGTCAAAGCGACAACCACCCGATCATAGAGCAAACAACAGCCGAAGCTATTTATCTCTTTAATTCCTTCAGACATCACAATTATATTCACTTTACACAACGCAACAGCACTGAAAATTGTTGACGCATACATCTTATGCAAGTAAACAACGGTGTGAACAACCACATTTCATGCAAAAACCATACCACGCGACACAGTGCCACGCGAGTTCATCTTTCACATATTTGTTTGTGTGTGAATGCGGGGGATGTTCTTTTATTTTTTATAGGAAAAGGTTCATGTAATATTGGATTACATCCAGAGGTAAACGATGTGTTGCACTCCTTTTCCATATGCAACACAAGACTCCTTTTTGCAATTCATTGAAACATTTTAGATCTTAAAACCGTTTTTGTTCGAGGTATACAATTGTTAAATAATCCATGGGAGTTCCTCTAAGTAATTAGAGCTGTAAACTGGAGATATGAAATATTAAATGTAAGTATTCATACAAAAAATATAATATTATAAATCATAGTGTTCAAATTTTTAAAGGGCGGACTAGAAATTGATCAAATGTACCGACCTTTATACTTATCAAGATATCAAAATACGAGTATCAATTAATCATAATGAACCAATATAGGTCATCAAAGATTTTTTAAATTAAAGAGAGATGTAGGTGCAGGGGAAAATATGTTACATATTGAATAAAAATTATATAACATCTGTAAAAGCTTTTAGCCTAATTTTGCTCCTTAATAATAGGTATGTCAGATTATAAAATTACGTATCAGATATATATGCGATTAAGACGATTTTTTAACAGTATTCATTATATTATATATAAAAACTCTGGCCTTAGATGACGCCAGATAACACCATATCTATATTAATATGGGATTATTGTATCATTTTCACAGACAAAACAATATTTAATAATATCCGTTTATGCTGGCAAAAGTGCTGTTAAAATACTGTTGTTTTTTGTTATCAAGAATCATGTACTCATTCGATACATTAAAAATACACATTAAAAAACGATAATAAAAAATAAAAAGTTTAATATATACTACCAAACAATACAAATACTTCGACTCTGTTCGGATTTCGGCGAGTAGAAGATGCCAACGAAATAAACAAAGTCAGTTCCTTTCTTGTTTTTTTTCATCGCATTTCACATTGTATATAAAGTAAGTCAAATACTATATATAAAACTGAAAAAGGAGCACGGTTTACGTCACGTGCAAAAACCATCAGTACCAATTGCCATAACTCCTTGTCATATATTGTCTATCTCTCTCATTTTTCATAGTTGAGTATGAATACGTGCTCATCCTCGAAAGTTATATGACCGTTAGCCTCGACTAACTGCACGACGATATCATGATTTACTTCTTGATAGAGGATGTACTATTTTTTCCGGAAAAGAATGTAAATGTATTCAGTGAAAGTTGTTGTGATGTGTTTTCATTATAGAAGTCTTTTCTTTCATCTAGTCATTGTTTTTGTCTTTTCATGTGTGCCATTTTTCGAAAAAAGAGGAGCACATATGTTCTAACGGGAATGACAATTGTTCGTTAAAACATCACGCCTTCCAAACCTAACGAACATGGTATCAATTTTAAAAAATTGTTATGAAGGCCGCTCTAGTGAAGAAATGTTATGTTCAGATGTTAATAAGATTGTTTAAGCTATTATATCAAAAGCATAACAAGATTTTTTTGGCATTTACAGTAATAGTACCTTAAATTCCAGAAGTTGGGAAAAAATCAATTTTTAAAATTCGAATATATAATTGACAAACTAATGTATGGGGATGTTCCGGACCATATGAGTATCTGGACCATACGCGTATGGTCATGACCATATGGGTATATACTCATATGGTCCGACCATACGCGTATGGTCGGACCGTACGCGTATGGTCGGGGTAATCAACACGTATACTTTTAAACCCTTCTTTAGGTGTGACACTTCTGATTGTTACGTCACAAAAATGTCATTTTATGTATATTAAAAAAAAATTATTTAAAAAAAACAGTTTCGCACAGTTAATATTTCTTACTATTTGTAAGTACAATTATAAAAAGATGCCAAAATTAAATGAACATAGTGTACAAGGAATTTTATTGTTTAAAGTAGGTGACATCACCGGCAAGGATCATGATATTTTTTAAAGATCATGATATTTTTTAAGACATTTTAAAAGTAAAATATTAAAAGTGTATGTTTTCCTATTTTTGTTTTTATTATTTTTTTCTATACTTCTATTTAATCTTAATTATAAGACGGTAAAATAGCATTTAAGAGCCATGAAATAGCCACTGTCTTTATCTAATTTGATCTGTGAAATTCATTTTACGATATTGGAGATCTAGAGTTTCTCAAAAACACCGTAGACACATCGGAATTGTCCGAGTCGATATCACTGCACGCAGCCAAAACAAGCAATCTCAGAAAAACTACATGTATGGTACCGTGTATATTTCATTTTAAGCATACAAAAGCATACACGAATACAATTAGCGATGAAAACTAAGATCAACTGACTGTGGCATCAATATTTAATGAATATGTAGCTTTTGACATGTAAAAATAATACATTTTTTTGTAAACACATTTGTTTTTAAGATAAAGTTTATTGTATTATTTCTATTGTATATTTGAAAAAAAATACCTATATGGTCCAAATACTCATATGGTCCGGCCCGTTAATAACCGTACGAGTATAATACTCATATGGTCCGACCATACGCGTACGGTCGGACCATACGCGTATGGTCGGACCATATGAGTATACGCATATGGTCATGACCATACGCGTATGGTCCAAATACTCATATGGTCCGGAACAGGGATATAATTGATGACATAAATAGATTCGTAATACATTTTAATTCTAGAATCTAGTCACAAATAGCAGCTTTATCATACTTCGAAAATCATCCTTTAACTAGAAAAAAAGGAAATTAACATAGATATATTCTCTGTTTGTTCGACTAACTAAAACCATATAAGTCACACACAGTATCACAATAAGTTTGATGTTACTATTGTCATTTATCTTTTCTTTTTTGAGTAGTGAAGATGTTATTCATTGTACTGTGTATTGCTGCAAAAAGTAAAATCACAAAAATAGAAATCCAAGGAAAGTTCTAAACATAACGTCCTAAAGCAAATGACGAAATCAAAAGCACAAACACATCAAACGAATGGATAACAACTGTCATATCCCTGACTTGGTACAGGCATTTTCTTATGTAAAAAATATAATTATAGCTCGCTTAGCCTCTCACTTGTATGACAGTCTGATACAATTCCATTATATTAACAAAGAATTAAATTAAGTTTACATTTAAAGTGGGTGAATTGATTACGCAAATGTCTAGTTTAACTCCGCCATGTGTTTGTCCGTCCAGTCAAGAGTTCCGTCAGTAGTTATCACGAAATATCCAATCATTAATCAAACTCTGTTACTCTGTTGTTTAAGTTTCAAAAATGTCATTTTTTTTTAAAATTTACAAAAAACATGTCTACAATAATAAATCTGGCTATCCTCACTAGAGATTGGTGCAGGTCAGCTGTACGTTAGACTTAGATACACCCTGACGCCTAGGAGGATTATATCGACTTGAAGCTCAATTGTATAACATGATTTGACATATGACGAAGATCAAACCATTTTTAAAGTCATTTATCATATCAAAAATGTCTCGGATAGATGTGAATAATGCATAAAACAACTAAAGCAAATTTCGAACTAGTGCAGGGCGACAAAAAAGTTTGAAGTGAAGCTGATTACACAAAAGGAGCTTATTGTAAAAAATGACTTGTACAATTAAAAATACATTCATCAGATTGTTAACGCTAAACCTCATGATGGATGGGTAAACAAAATTTGTTTTCTAATGCTTAATTAATTACTCTGTTGGATTATAACGATTACACCGTTTTATTGAAATCTGTCTGCATAAATGAAAAGCACAGTGTTGCGCTTTTCATAAGATATTTTACATACCAGCGATTCTAAGCTGTATATCTAATGTCCCATATACCGATATTTTCCGGCAATGTTGAAATCGATTCTAGTAATTTCAGTAACAACTTCCGTTTTATCATTGAGTTTTTAATTTATTACTTGGTTTGCTCAAAATTGGTTTTAGGTGTTAACTTTGTTCTACGTTCAGGACTTTTTTTTAAAAACTTCCAAATCATACCAAGATTTCTTTTCTTTTTTTCGGGGGTGGGGAGGGGGTTTGGTGCTCAGTCTTTTGTGTTCTATGTTGTGTTTTGTGTACTGTTTTCTTTTTTGGCTGTGTGTGTCATTTTATTTTTAACTTATCAGTTTAAATGTTCCTTTGGTATCTTTTGTCTCTCTTTTCAATATGTTTTTGCCTATGAGATTATACTCAGAAAAGGCAACTGATAATTGTAGGTTACTTTGATTCTTGGTATAGCAATTTAAGTAATAAATGTTCAATTTGCAAACTTAAAGAAAAACAAATAAAACGCCATTGTGTGTCTAGTTTTGCGTAAAAACATGCACTGGTCAGCTAAAATGTAAAATAATAAAAATACCGAACTACATGGCGAATTTTAAACGGAAATTTTTCATCAATTTGCAAAATAAAAAAGTGAACCACATCAAACGGAAGGAAAACAACTCCCATGTTCCTGATTTTGTACCGGCATTTTCTCGTGTATAAATGGTTGATTAACCTGGTTTTAAACCTACTTAAACCTCTCTTTTGTATGACAGTCTATATAATCCATTTTACTGACAACAATGTGAGAGAAAACCCAATAAACATAATAGATGAAATTGTCAAAAATTGGAGTACAACACTATGTTTTAATCTTAATTATAATAAAAATTAATATATATTGCAATAAACAAAACTAATGGCATATAGACACACTATAATAGGCAAAGTACAATGTACATAAGCAAAAATGAAAGACAAGAATACAAAAAAAATACTATACCACAATAGCACAATGGCGGGATTTACATATACAGAGCCTGTTATTTAACTTTTCAAATTAAAACCGTTTGGTTTGTCACAGTATTTGATTGGGGACTTTCCGGTGTGAATTTTCCTCGAAGATTTTACTTTTTGATATTCTTGGGACCATGAAGATTTCTTGAGGACATTTATTTTCCCTGCATTTTGTGTAGTAGAATTTCCATTTCCATTTTCATCGTGGCTTTGATAAAATCATATATGAATATTCCTTGCCAGGCCAGGATGTTAATTTTCAAAGTCCTCCTCCTAGATCCCCTCAAAATGAAATGGTCGACTCCTCAGAAATTGCTGATTGTGAAACTATGCATGTATTTTCACTACGAGACGAAAAAGGCATCGGATAGTGAGATGCAAATATCGAAATAACAAAAGGTAAACATCTTTTGAATATCAACCACCTTATGTACAACACTTCAATGGGGACAGAAACGTTGATATCAACAAATATGAATACAACTCGGTCTCATCGGCTACCATTGACCCAATGTACTGACCACAACAAAATTATCTAGTTTTATCAAATTTGTTTTGTAAGTATTCAAACCTCTACACATGATATAGTAGCAAAACAAGTGCAAACAATCAATTGCCTAGTGAAAATTAAAAAAAAAATGTGATGAACACTCCAATAGAGTTATACAACAGTCAAATATAAGAATATGTCGATAGCTAAAAACATCATCTGATGAAATTGATAAGATATGTTATTCATGCATACTACTATTTGGTTTTCTTTTAATTTGCAAAGGACAAAGACACATATATCCTAACAATGCCTATGCCAAATTATATTTCAAAGGTTTGGTGACCTATGAAGCACATTTTTTAATCGTAAAAAGTGACTATATAAATACATATAAAATATCTGTGGTTAAAATGTTTAAATGGAAGATAATTTGTATCTGTCGTAGATTTAGTTCAATACTCTTTATATATAAAAAAAAGTTTACGCATTTGATCTTTATTTATTAACCCAGAGTAATTTGTACCTCGTACCCTTGATAATTTTCCCTATTGAATTTCATTCTTTCGTGTACTTTGATACAACATGCAAATATTTGTAATTCCGTCTGATCACGAGAAATTAATTGGTATAAAGGAGATCGTTGGATTTAAATTTTTAATCTGTAACATTCGTTATACTTTAATTATCATCCAATTAAATTCACATTAAAGTTTCAAACTTCATTCAGTTACTTCTTCTAGCACAGGACATCTCACCCGGCTAAAGTATCTCCATCGTCGTAAATATTAGAGTTTTCAACCTCCTCATCAAAGAAAGGTCACGGTTGCTTTTTATTTCGTTACTCAGTTGTAAATTTATAGATTAGTCGCACACCAAGTTTATAATATACGGGTTACGAACGGCGCCGAATAAAATATAAATAACACCAAGACAATATGGCCACCGTTGCATAATTTATGTTCAAATAGCATGTTGATTTGGTGTTTACATGCTTCAATCCTCTTGTACAAATGCGCGCTGACTCGGAACTACTATCTCTAGATTCATCTTTCATATCAATCAATTTGGACGAAATTTGATAAAAAGATGAATCGGTGAAATTTCATGGACATTTAGACATCTTTGAATAGTCCAATAGTCAAAAGATCGGTAGTTTTGTTAAATTGTTTTAATATACTACATCAAAGGAGATGGGTCATGTATATAAACTGTAGTTACTAGTAAATTAAATCATTTTGTCAATTTTCACAAACTTATTAAATTTCCATTTGACAAACAGCTTCCTTTTGTATCGGTTATTTTCTTCTTTATTGTATACACCAAAGGAAATTATGCAAAACTATGAAATTCGTCACTGTGAAAAAAAAAATCCCATTGAAACTCATAAATATTTTTTTCTTCATCATATTGGTATATTGCTTAGATGAACAGATAACCGTAGTCATAAAAAGTAAACGAAACGAACCCAATTCATTCACTTAATAATAAGTAATAAACATTTATATAAATTGATATCTTGACATGCTCCAACTAATTTGTTTCCATTCAATAGTTACTAACAGTATATCCACACACGAGGAACATTCTGCTTTTCAGTAACTGCGAGACAACAGTTTTAATGTAACAAAATTTGACAAGCTCAAAAACAAACAAAAAACAACATGAAGTGAAGATACTAACCGTATCCAAAATCAAGTTTATCTTTTCTGGGAGTCACCGAGATTTTCTTAGCTATGAATCTGTTACCTTTTTACTTTTCGACTATCTTGTCCCGTGTATTGTCAATGGTAAGTTGACTGTTTTTCACTCGCATGCGGATTTGCTTAGACAAGGTATAAAACACGTTTCTTTAATATTGTACCTTTTGTTTTAAATAATGAACTAAAAATTTACTAAAAATTACCAAAATATAGGCAGTACAATAGACTACACTTATACCACAAACACTTACAAACTCTTCGCATAAAATGGATTTCAGTATCTGTCGGTAAACTGCAGTTACCTCTTCTTATTTCCATATGAATCGGAGTTCCTTCTGACATTTGTCAAAAACAAGAATTTAATGTCACATTCAGATATATTGATGATGTTCTTTCATTTAACACTCCAAACTTTTCTGATAGGGTTCCATTATTATATCCCTGTTCCGGACCATATGAGTATTTGGACCATACGCGTATGGTCATGACCATATGCGTATACTCATGACCATATGCGTATACTCATATGGTCCGACCATACGCGTATGGTCCGACCGTACGCGTATGGTCGGACCATATGAGTATTATACTCGTTTGGTTATTAACGGGCAGGACCATATGAGTATTTGGACCATATAGGTATTTTTTTCAAATATACAATAGAAATAATACGTATTAATTTTACATTTCAAAAGCTACATAAAAATTAAATATTAATGGCACAGTCAGTTGATCTAAGTTTTCATCGCTAATTGTATTCGTGAATGCTTTTGTATACTTGAAATGGCATTCACACGGTACGATACATGTAGTTTTTCTGCGCGGATTGCATGTTTTGGCTGCGTGCAGGGATATCGACTTGGACAATTCCGATGTGTCTACGGTGTTAAGAAACTCTAGATCGTATAGATCTCCAATATTGTAAAATGAATATCACAGATCAAATTAAATAAATTTAAGGCAGTAGCTATTTCATGGCTCTTAAATGCTATTTTACCGGTCTTATAATTAAGATTAAAATAGAAGTATAGAAATAAAGAATAGAAAAATAAGGAAACGTAGTACATACACTTTTAATATTTTACTTTTCAATAAATATCATGATCCTTGCCGGTGATGTCACCTATACAATAAAATTCCTTTTTACACTATGTTCATCTGATTTTGACATCTTATAATTGTACTTACAAATAGTAAGCAATATTAATTGTGTGCAACTGTTTTGGGTTTTTTTAAGTTTTTTTTAATATATAATAAAATGACATTTTAGTGACGTAACAACCAGAAGCGTCACACCTAATGAAGAGTTTAAAAGTATACGTGTTGATTACCCCGACCATACGCGTATGGTCGGACCATATAGGTATATACCCATATGGTCATGACCATACGCGTATGGTCCAGATACTCATATGGTCCGGAACATCCCCAATAACGAGAAATTTAAGAAACAACGTTAACAGACACGACTTCCTCCACCTCATTTTTAGACTTATACCTCAAATTTTATATACATGGTCATCTCAGTACTAAAATCTATGACAAACAAAACGATTTTAATGTTGACATTATAAACTTCCCATAGTTTAGTAGCAATACCAACTTCTCCTATATATGGGATATATATTTCCCAACTTATCCTATATTCAAGAGCTTGCAGCTACTACTCAAAATTTGTAAAACGTCTCTAGTGGCTGAAACTTGGTGAACCAGTGGTAAGTCAAAGAAAGTCTCGTCGTCCTCTTTCTAAAAAAAAAAGTTCATCGGGAGGTACCAAGACCTTGTTGATAAATATTCCGTATCAACTTCACAAATAAAACACGATGGTCTTGAAGTACAGATTCTTGATACTGACGTTGTTTATCATTTAATAACGTGTTAAAATATTCTTTTTTTGCCTTTATGAATATTACTTGTAATGTGCTTTGTCTATATGCCCTATTGTGTTTCTTTTGTACATATATATAACGTGGCTCTGTACTTATACATTCCATCATTGTGTTATTATTCTATGGTTTTTTTTTTCATTCTTTTCCCTGTGCTCGTCAATGTGTTATGTTAAATTTTTGTATTCTTGTTTTTCATTTTTCATGTGTTTCGTCTATATGCCTTTTTTGTTTCTTTGACGTGGCTCTGTAATTATACATCACGTCTTTGTGTTGTGCTATTGTATTTTTTTTTAATTTTGTCTTTCATTTTAACTAATGTGCTTTGTCTGTATGCCTTTTTTTTTGCTACTTTGTAACATATTTGTCAGTTTTATAGCGATTAAGATTATAACACAAGATTGACTGCTGTACTCCTATTTCTGCCAATTGTCCTTTTATGTCTGTCTGTTTTGTTCACTTGTCGTTGTTGTTAATATACATGTAACCAAATTTGATGCGAATGATTTAAAGTGAGAGGATTAGATACTAGTAGCTATAAACCAGATTTTATCCACAATTTTCTACAGAAAAAAATGCCTGTATTAAGTTAGGAATATGACAGTTGTTGTCCATTCGTCTGAGGTGTTTGAGCTTTTGCTTTTGCCATTTTGTTACGGACTTTCCGTTTTGAATTTTCTTAGGAGTTTAGTATTTTTGTGAATTTACTTTTTTTAGATGACGTGTAGACACTCTCATACTTGTTTTCTCATTTTGGGTTTAATGATATCGACATATTTCCTTAAACTATATCTTTTTTTGAATGTAAACATAAAAATAACAAAAAATCGAGGACAATACAAACATCAACACAAATATTTTGTTCAATGGCTACTCTATCTCATTTTTTAATACCAAGCCAATTTGCATGCAGTTTCTCTTGCTGAAAATCAAAGTATAGTATAGTATAAGTATTTGACCCAATTTTGTACTGACTTGGAATAATTTAATAGTTTAAATCATTTATGCTTACGAAACATTGGCTAATCTGTCATTCCAGACGTTGTATTAATTTCATCTTGGGGAATTTTAGAACAATTATACATATCGTTGATGCTTGAATGGAAACCAAGAAGAAAGGTATGTGTGTGTTATAATATCAATAGGTACAGCTCTCTGTTTGTATTTATATTTCATCGGTTCCTTTCTGTCTAAAGCAAATTAATGAACTGTTATTTAAGAATGCACAATGTATTTGTTATGTTAATTGTATCTTTAGTGTTATTATAAGTTATAATTAATGAATGAATAAAATAAAAGGGCGACCACAATCAACAATTAGTACTGTGTTATAAAATGCACCATACTTGTCAATTCTATATTTTTAGATAATAAATTATACACCGACTTAAAAGTCTACCCTAATGTAGCAAAGTTAAAACTGATACTATCTCAAGAGTCGTCGACAGAAGTCTTAAATATATGTTTACTAGTGTCAAATATATCTTCTTACTGCGAATAAATCATCACTATTGTCATAAACTGAAATAGCTGATAAAGGATATATCTTTTATAGGTGTTATGGGTTTAAATCTTATGAATGAAGACTTACAACAGCTTCAATCATGCACGTGTCGAAAGACAAATAATTAGTCTCATTTAAAAATGTTATATAGAAGTCTGAATTCTGGTAAATGAACTTTGACAGAAAAAAAGAAAGGACAATATTGATTAATTATAAGTTTGGCAAATATACCATGCATTTTAGAACGACAAAAATATTTTCAATTAATAGGTCGTTAGTCGTTTGAGATTAGAAGACCAGGTTTGGTAATGAATCATTTTTTTTATAGGAAACTTTTTTTGCAACAGGCCTAGGTCTGCTATTGACCTCTCGAAGAGTAGTTGCAATGGTTCTTTAAAATACAAAGAACATTATACTCTCCTTAGCTTAGGCATCGGATTAAACGATTCTGACAAGACGTGGCTGTGTAATTAAACAACCCGCACAACCAAACGGACGCCTTTCTTTCGCGTGGGTTTTAATGCCACACGGGTTACGTCAAGGTGACCGTAAATAAATAAAAAGATATATGTTAAAAGGATATATTAAAATGAATCATAGATCAAATTATTCGTTCAGTGTATGTTCATTTGTGTTACTACGTCTTTTGATTGAGTAAAGCCATTTCAATTGATATTGTATAGTGTGTCTTTTTGAGTTGTGATGTAACTATTGTTCCAGATAAGGATGAATGTTTGTTACCATTAAAACTGTTAACTTGCTGCAATTGTTTGTTTTTGTCCTAAGTCAGGAATATGATGTTCAGTATTGCTGAGGTGGTTCAAAAGTGTTTTTCGTTTCTTGTTTTCTTCATGGCTTGCTTTTCGTTGTGAGCTAAGGCTCCGTGTTGAAGACCGTATTTTGACCTATAACCAGGAATTTTTCAAAGAGTATTTGGACTCGCAAACTCAACATTAACAGTCACAATTCAGACAGAACTCCGACTTTAACAGTGCTTATTTTTTTCATATAGGGGTTTCGCCTGGCTACGGGTATGATAACGGTTAACTTTTTATAGATTGTGACTTGGATGAAGAGTGTCTCGTTGGCACTCATACCACATCTTATATCTAAATCTTTTTAAAAAATGATAGAATAGCGTTGTCGTACGAATGTTACTTTAAGCCACATCTCTATATTAATTTATTAGAAAAATCCCCATAGCTTTATAAAAAAAAAGGGTATTTGAATAACATTTTAAAGGCAATTGTTTATACTGGAATCTATGTCTGTTAAAAGTGCATATTTTTAGGGGCCAGCTGAAGGACACCTACGGGTGCGGGAATTCTCGCTACATTGAAGACCCATTGGTTGCCTTGGGCTGTTTTCTGCTCTATGGTCCGGTGGTTGTCGCTTTGACGTATTCACCATTTCCTTTCTCAATTTTATATGGGATACGCTTTCCGTTAATTACCGGCGAAGTACAGTTCACCGTTAGGAAATAAATTCAACAGTTAGATCGACAAGTTGGTTTTTTTTTTTACATAAAATACCCTTTTCCGTCTATCAATAAGAATTAAGCTAGTTAGAAATAGTTAAGCTGGTAGTCACCGTCAGCTGAAATTCGTAGCGGTTATCGGTAAAAATAATCCAAACTATCAACCACGTACACTCGTGATATAGTACGATCACTTAAAAGGTAGGTCAGTAGTGGTTTTTCTTTTGACGATTTATGAATGAAATGTGAAAAACTATATCTCTTGTGAACACGATTGATAGTTTTGATTATTTTTACCGATAACCGCTACGAATTTCAGCTGACGGCGACTTTTTTTATAGATAATGATCTCTGAATCTCGATAACTTTTCATGCATATTGAGGACATGAACACATTAACAATGAAACTACCAAGTATTAGCTTGGTTAAAATGATACGTCTTTCATAACAATGCCAAATTTTTGAACTTTCCAAAATGTATTGCTACTTTCTTTAAATGAAGCAAGCAATGTGTATTGAACTCCCTTTAGACCTTAATAATTATTCCAAAAACAAAGACAAAAGTCATTGAGTGTCCGTTACTACAAATTAAAATAGTTGATTCAACAAATTAAAAACAATTAACGATACACTATGCTACCAATTGGACGGATTGTTTCTTGTTCCCGTCCTGGGAATGCTTTAAGGGGGTAGACCTTGTTCCAGGGAGATAACTCTTTAATTCAGTGATGCGTTTGTAATAGTCAAGTTCTATAAATGTATTTTAAGCATTTACCTGAAACAGATTGAAAATAATCTATTTATCCTAGAAGCTTAGAGACGATTTATGAAAATGGCTGACACAAACGTCCTGGTGATTTTAAGAGTTATTTCCCTTAACCTAGGTCTACCACCTTAAATGTTTACCGCTAGACGTTAAACTGTCAGTCGTTATTTTCTAACGTTGAATCTGATGTTTAATTTGAATTACGATTTGTTTTTAATTGATGTATATGTATACATGGGTGGTCATCTACATGTATTATATCACAGATTGATGACAAACTATTGATCAGATACATTTATCATTATCCACATCACTAGTTCGATAGTACCAAACCTGGTAATGGTTTTATTGACTATATTAAGGACCTACCATCTTGTCGTGCTAATATTATCTTGTCAAGTGTCAAATAAATGACTCTATTATATAACACATTTATTCTAATTCATTAATTAGGAAATCTTAATTGTTTCTGACGTAAATCATTATTTATGTTTACTCTAAAGACAGTGGCAAGTTTAGTATAATAAAATGCAAACGTCATTAGCAAAAGATCTTATCGAAGATCACTAATCTCAACCATTAAAACGACACAAGATATGTCACACAAGTTTATATTCCCTCTTATATCATTTTTGAATGCTTATTCTGTACATATGCATGGTATCATTAAGCTTGTCATTTAGCAATAGTGTATCAAGGCTAATTAGCTATTTATTGCATACTACACTCTAATGATTCTTTCCTTCCTTCCTTCATTTATTTATTCATTCATACATACAGATCACATGCAGTTGCCATTTTAATGTTTTATAAATGTATACAGGTATTGTTTTTTTTTATAGTGATAAATACCTGTGATACAGCTTATGAAAGATTTAGTTTTGACTATTAAATGCCTGAATAATGTTTTAACTTGTCAAAATCAGGCTTTACACGCTGACCAGTTTGATAAGATTGGCAATACGTCCCAAGACAATAAACATGCTACTTTATATGCTGCATATATATACACATGGAAAAAACACCTTGATTTTTTAAAACTTGAAAAATCAGCCTCTTTTTTTGGATGAAATATAATAACCTATTTGTATAATATTATTGAAACATATTGTTTATGATAACATTGGCATTTAAACGAACAAAAAATGTTTGAAAAAAAATGATTTATTATATATTAACCACAATTTAAATAACAAAATGAAATGTTTTTTGTACAAAAAAATGCATTTTACAACTTTTACTGTAGTCAAACTTTACAATGACAGACATTTCAAAATTAATCTTAAAATGATTGTCCACATCATGGTTGATCATTATGCGCCAAAGAATAAGAACTTTGTGCGCAGCCTCCATTCAAACAGGTAATCGCCTCGTAACGTCTTCTGATTCCTGCCATAAATCGACAAATTTGTTTTAAAGTAGCAGCAACCATTTCTGATGAAGGGCATTGTTTATTTCATGATGTGTTTGAACTGGGGTGTCACTTTCCGCCCGGTAGTGTCACCTATATGCTCGATATGGTTCAAATCCGGGCTACGATCGGACCAAGGAAGATGAACCGAATTCTATTGGAACAATGGATCTTCTTCTACGATGCTAATTTTAAAATTTAGCGAGCTCTGCACTACATTGGATACGATAAACTGTGTGTCTGTTCTTAAGCAAAGGTATCCGAAATGGTCTTATCGCACGACAACTAGTAGCAATGAGTCGATCTCGATCAGTTCTTGTTAAAAGGCTCCTGTTTGCCCACCACTCTCTTTTTAGGATTGTATGGAATGCAATCGGTTTCCTTCTGACCAACCTTCAGTATGCTTGATTTCCCCTAGCAAATAGTATAGGGGGTCTTCTTTATCTCGGAAGGTCTTTAACATCGTTTATTGCCTGATTTTTATTCTCAAAACGACTTTTAGTGAAATGGTGATGACCAACAATATATGCAGTTGTTACAGCGACATCCCTGGTTCTCTCGTGCTGATAATCCGCCATCTTGCTGCAGTTAAGAGTTATCGAGGACCCAATACAAGGTGTCATCCACATAATTTTAAAAACTTGGTTATTTAAAGTGTTGAAAACAATGAGGATAAAAATATCTGTTTTGCTGTTTACGGTTATAGAAGCTGCATGTGCAGATAGGAACTTATCGAGTCGATATTTATTGATTAAACTCAGGTGATACTTAAATAATGTTTAAGTTATTCTATTTTACCAAATTGTATCACAAAAAAATAAAGAGCGTTTTTTAAATTTCAATTTCAATGTGGTGTTGCAATACTTTTTTTCCATGTGTATATATAGCGATGTTGCAGCCCGCAATAATGTTGTGGTGTCGACTACACCAAAGAGTTCTGCTCAAATCGGTGACAGGGGCATACTTGGACTTGCAGTAAGATATTTACTAAGCTTTTTTGGCTTGTTGGAAGAATTGGTATTCTTTTTTTAAGATAAAGATAAGCGATTGAAAAGTTATTTTTTTCTTTGTCTATTTCCAATCTTTTCAATTTCAATAATGGTCTTATTTCTTCAGTGTAAAGTAATTATCAATCTGCTTAATAAAACAGGCCTCTATCTGAATGAAGAATTCTATTTATTACAACATTAAACTTTTGTAAACTTTGAGAAGAATTGTCAGAGAACGTAAAACCTTGTGATTTCTGCAAAGACTTTATAGGAAGATGCGACACAGACGCCATGGAGTTTGCCGTGTTGTTACGTTGTTCTCCTCTTATATATTTTATTTGTTTCCCTCAGCTTTAGTTTGTTACTCCGATTTTTTATTTTTTTTTGTCCATGGATTTACGAGTTTTGAACAGCGGTATACCACTGTTGCCTTTATTTGCCACAATGTGAACGGTATCAAAAAACATACTTTTGAATAGTCTTGCGATGTGTCGAAACTTTGTGCATACGAAGGTTTTTATAAGACAATTAATCTACTGATAATATATGTGTATTTATTATCTAGACGCAAAACTTCATGTATTATATCTAAAAGTGGGTACTTTCTGTTTCTAAGTAGCTATATTCCAGCAGTAAATGATACATCTCTCCGACAGTCGATATGAGATTGACCGTTATGGAATAATTGTGTCAAAGATTACCAGGAATATGTTACACCTACTCCACTCACGTTCTCTTTTCATCGACTTTTAAAAAGTACTGAACTTAGAGGAAAATCTATTCGGAAAGTCCATAATCACATGGCAAAATCAAATAACAAAACGTATCAAAAACAAATGGACAAGAACTGTCATATTCCGGTACAGGTATTTTCAAATGTAGAAAATGGTGGATTAAACCTGGTTCTATAGCGCTAACCCTCTCACTTTTATGACAGCATCATCAAATTCAATTATTTACATTGATGCGTTAAATAAACAGACACAATAAATAAAATAGTCAAAATATAGGTACATCAGTCATCATAGTATAGTTCACAATTAAGGTTATAACAGAAAACGACTTAAAGCCAAATTTTAAACGAGCAACACGACGGAAGTCACTTGTGAAGAAAAAACTATTTATCACTGCACAATCACACGAGTTCATCACCGGTTCTTTGCCTATCTCTGGTTTTTGTTCATGTGTAGTGATTTTTTTAAATCTTTTTTACTAAGCAGCCAACTCCGATTTTGAATTTCATCGGTTTGACCAGCCAGAGGAACAAACCTACAACCTGACGATTTCGCGGCTAGCACGAATTACAAAATAATAGTTGCTTCCACTGTACACCAGTATAATTATTTTCCTTAAAAAACTTTGTTGTGTTTTACATATTGCGTCTTAAATTGTCCTTTATAGTTCACAATAAATGGAGAACATAATTAAACAGTAAAAAAATAACCTTTATACAATGTATCATCATACATTCTATATAGTAGAGTGTGATTAATTTTGTTGAACTACGTACTTTAGGGAAGAATAATGTCCTAAAAATAAGTACAAGATTTTATGACCCTCGTTCTCATATGGTGATTGATACTATATTTGAGCCTCACAAGATGATATAATACTTCTTTCTACGACCCTACAGCAAATATTTAGATCATCAGTATGACATTACGACAGAAAGTAGGTTCATATTTGGAGAGTTCGTAGTGGCTCAACATATCAATAGAATAACGAACGGAAAAGTAGAATTTGTCAAAAAGACAAAAACCCGATCAAAGAGCAGAATACTACTACTTCAGCGAAAATTTACGCTACACTAAACCCCTTAACATACAAATGAATCAAAATGGTATAAGTAAACTCTCCATCCATGTCACAATTTGAAAAAAGTAAACCATTGTAGGTCAAAATTACGGTCTTCAACACGGAACCTTGACTCACATCGAACATCAAGCAATATATAGGGCCCTAAACATTACTAATGTAAAACCATTCAAGCGGGTAAACCAACGGTATAATGTTTTGCGAAATTTCAACTTTCCACCTATATAAATCTAGCCAATGTGTAATAAAAAAAAACGTTAAAAACCTGTATGTATTATGTGCATAAACAACTACTTGTCTCAAATTATGGATACGTACTTTTGTACATGCATAATTATATTGACTATATTTAATACCAGGAACCATATTTTGCAAGCTAGCTTTCGGTTATAAGACAGTTACGGGATTTGACAAAAAGATCAATCTTGGTGTTGTTTATCTACCTGGAGGATGTATCTAATGTTGTGTCTTGATCTACCTTTTTACGTATTTTATGTAATGAACCTCTTGATCTCTACGAAACTTAATGCAGATTATGTTCTAGTTCATAAAGATCAAGGTGTTCATTACACGAAATAGGTTAAAAGGTGAAAGGTAAACAAGGAGAATGGTATTTGTGTGTTTACTTCATATATGTATTCGTCAAAATAGATGTTTAAAAAGTTTTATCAGTTTACATAGCTATATTTGGACTGTTTTATGTTCATGCATTTTCTCTTTAAATGCTTTTATTATTATCAATAATAATATGTAGATTTAGACCGATTATACATCTTTTTTTAATATTTTTTTTATACCAAGATTTAAAATCATAGTTTGGATGAACCGGCAATAATGTAATCACATCTGGTCGTAATATACAGAAAATCAAATTCGATGCCTCTTGTGCATGTAGGAAAATCGAGTGTCTCAGTATCATTACCCCTTTGACAACATTTTAGAGGAGGCCGTAGGTGGCCTGTTGCAAGTAGTAGACTCACTTTGCAGAACATACCTTCTAATATTAGATTTATTGTGTATGCATTCTCCTTCTGCATATTCATGCAACATTTGTCACTGAACATTAAGCAAACAGCAATCAATAAATCAATTTATTATCTAACATTCTCTCCCAAAAGTTTTGAAACTTTGCAAGAATATTGAAAACTAGGAGGCTAATTGAAAAAAAGTATAAAGTATTAACCAATGTAGACAAAATTGTGGGGACTGTGTTACAATCACTTTTAGTTAACCCGATTGTTGATTCAAACTTTATCAAATACATGCAGAAAACTTTGGACGTATGGAATCATGTTCTTATAAAAGAATTTCAGCAAAAAGAACCATTGCGATTTCAAATCGGAGTTCACGCGGTAAACTTGCGACCAACTAACTGACAAAGTATTTCACATAAGATCTGAATAGATGACATACTCATCAAAGTTTGAATACTTCCATTATTGTCTCCTCATACCGTCAGATTCTTTTAACAGTTTGAAGATTGATATTGACAGCTTCTTGTTTTGTTCTATTTTTGGTATGAATAAATTTTCCAGAAATAACACTTCACAATCGAAAGTGTTCTGTGCAGTACATACTTTTACCATGTAATCATATGTTTGCAGTCTCATTAGCATTTACATAAACATATAAAAAAAAAGAAGATGTGGTATGATTGCCAATGAGACAACTCTCCACAAGAGACCAAAACTACACAGAAACTAACTGTAGGTCACTGCACGGCCTTCAACAATGAGCAAACTCCACCAGCATTTACATATACAGCGAAGAAGATCTGTACATTCAAGTGCGGGTTCTTAAGTATGAATTTTCGCTTACGTTTAAATATTGGCTACAACCTGGATCTTATACGTGTATGTAATAAGAAGACTATATAATTCGTGAACATATTTCAGTGTGATAAGAAGGTGTCTAGATTAAGTCCGACAACAGACTTTTTGTACCCATCTAAATCCGCGGTAAATCCTTCAGAATTAACCAGTATTTGCAACAAGGTGTGATAATCTCATGGTGAGACGTATCGATTTATACTCTAAAGAAACAGTAAAAAGTCAACTAACAAATCTATTTGTTTGTCAGCTTTATCAATTTTTCAATTAATCGTAATAAATGCCATTGTATTTTGAAACCATGTATTGTTTGGGTTTGGTATTTTTGTTAGTTACACAATTTTAGGTTGCACTCGATTAAACGAATCACCTAAATGATAGCAACAAATGATGGTATGTGCATCTCGTTGTTGGAAATGTTTTAAAATTGATGAACAGTAAAAGGACTATTTTAGAAACCTCGTTATGATGTTTGTACTTAATTATTGAGGCATAAACAGTATAACACCGTCACCTAACTAACAATCAGTATGTCTTAAATTTCTTTCAACTTCTCCAAAGAAAATACAAACCTAATTTAAAAATTACCGTTTTCCTTTAAACACATTTTATAGTTCAAATATGTAGTGACAAAATGTAATTATCTCCACTTTGCCAATTATGATAATACAGTTCAGTATAATAGTGCAGTTTAAACTCAAGATAAGACGTACACATCGCACAAAGATGTTCCCTTAGCACTAAATACATGCCCTATATTCCTTTTGATCTATTGTATTTTTACACAGTCTTAAATACTAAATCGAGACTACTGGCAACATATCTAAGTTAGATATATAAAACATGAAAGATGTATCTTTTACAAAATTTGTTTAGTTTTTTAATCTATTTTCCGAACAAATCAGATATAAAAGAGTTTTTTTTTACTTTAAGCCTGCAAGAATGCGTACGAAAAATGTTATGCACTGTACTTAAATATTAAGCTACGCCAACATACATGTAGGTGCCTGGTCAATTGGATTATAATTGCCAATGATACGATTATGCAGTAGCAACTGATACAATTATTCGATAGCCAATAGTTACAATTAATCGATTGCAAATGATACAATTAATCGATAGTCAATAATACAATTATCCGATTCTCATTGATACATTTAATCGTATACATTTAATCGATTGTCAATGAAACAATTATCCGATTGCCAATGATACAATTAATCGATTTAAATAAAATTGAAGATTGTCCATCAAACTTTTCTTCCTTTATACTTTTATACTCAACTATTTATAACATTGGATATCTTATTTTATTGTCCACTGTTTGTCGATATATGTATAATTTATACAGAAATATTCGTTTCAACAAATTTCACATTTGGAACTCGGAAGAAAATTTTCAATTTTTTAAAAATTGATGGCTGTCAAAATCGCAATTTGATTCAGAAGTATTAAACGCGTAAAGGAAATTTTTTGCTGTTTTGCTGTTTATATATGCTTCTAATTGTTGTTGTTTATAGAATAAAAGTAAGAGGATACCAAACGGTAGATAAGTTCAAAGTCTAAGAGAAACCGACAAAATCATAAAAAACCCACCAAAAACGACGAAAAGAGAAACAACAGTATACAGAAGCTACATGAAAGCTATTAAAAAGCTGATCAACACAAGCCCAGTCGGAGTGATAGATGCTGTGGAACGGTGTACATATCCTGCTCAAAAATTTTCACCCGTCACGTTGCTATTGGTAAGTAAAAATTCGGTGTTAGAATCTATTTATGAAAGAGGCAATACAAACTTTAAGTTTAGAAGTTTTATTATGGTTTTTATAAGTGGTCTTTTTTGTGTTTTTGATATACAAATTGCACTTTATTGACTGCACTTATATTCTAGTACATACTAGAAATATGTTCCCTTTTGTATATCTGCTCATAGATGATTACGGATGTTATATTCTTTAATTAGAAAATGAACTTGACTTACGCAACTAAAGTTCAAAGCTAACAACCCGACCACACAACACATCTTGGACATGTTCAACATCATAACAAAATATTGGCGCAATATCATCATTATCAAAACATCAAAAGAATATAAACCAAGTAATGAGCCATGCCCCATTTGATTTATTTATTCCATCATACTCTTAGTTAGGACTCCAGGATGGAGTTGTTAGGGTTCGCTGAAAGTATGCAGAAAGACGTGTTTTTTTAAATCTTTATTTATTACTCATAGTTGCTTTAATCCTCAGCAATTAACCGTAAAGACAAGATTTTACGTCTTGAAATACGAAGAAAAAGTTATATGTCATTATTTTTATGCTGTAAAATTTCATGAAATCTGCAATAATATCTAATTATGCTGCAAGTCTTTGCTACGTAGCCTTAGTGTTGTTCCTATCTAATAACGGTTTTGTCACCATGTCTGCAGAAAATATAAATACATGTAACTTTTCGTTTTTAAAATTCTATTCAAGGTCATTTTTTAGAAGTGTCATGTATAAATGGTAAAGAATTCGTTTGGTATACACATCCTTGCAAATTGAATACTTGAAATATCTTGGTTTATACAGAATAATTTTACCGGTCCCCCATAGGTATGATGCCTTATTATCCAAGAATATAAGAGTGCTTGCAGTAACTTAAAGATAGTTTATAGCTAATTATATTTTTTTTAAATTGTAAATCGTGCCATAAAATCAATCAGCACACAACAGAGAAAGTGGAACGACGTTCCCATGCGAAAAACGAAAAATGTTAAAATCTGGTAAAACGTTGGTCATGCTTGTCATAATAATTTTATATTGAACTAGCGCACGGCCATCCTTAAACTTTAAGATGAATCATAAACAGTAAAATTGAGAAAGGAAATGGTGAATATGTCAAAGCGACAACAACCCAACCATAGAGCAGACAACAGCCGAAGGCTATCAAGGGGTCTTCAATGTAGCGAGAATTCCCGCACCCGTA
The DNA here is from genome assembly GCF_036588685.1 of Mytilus trossulus. Taxonomy (NCBI): domain Eukaryota; kingdom Metazoa; phylum Mollusca; class Bivalvia; order Mytilida; family Mytilidae; genus Mytilus; species Mytilus trossulus. Next base: position 65,148,172 of record NC_086379.1, read on the forward strand.
GGTGTCCTTCAGTTGGCCCCTAGAAAATATGTATACTAGTACAGTGATAATGGACGTCATACAAAACTCCGAATAATACACAAGAAACTAAAATTAAAAAACATTCAAGACTAACAAAGGCCAGAGGCTCCTGACTTGGGACATGCGCAAAATTGCAGCGGGGTTAAACATGTCACCTCAACCCTCCCCCTTTACCTCTAGCCAAAGTAGAAATGTAAACGCATAACAATACGCACATTAAAATTCAGTTCAAGACAATTCCGAGTCCGATGTCAAAAGTTAACTGACATGCCAGCTCCAGACCTCAATTAAACTGATTGAACGATTATGTCTTCATCATATGAATACAATCCCTCCCATTAGGTCTGGTTCTTTAACGCTGTATCCCAAATCTGCACGTTTTTGCTTTTATCGACAAAATTCTAAAAAAAACATAGAAACGAGTTAGAAGTTACCAAGAATACAATCAAAACTCATTAGTAAAAAATGATGGAAAGACAAACAACTGTCTACAGAACTCTACACAGAAAACACTGAGCGACGACATGGACGTTCAGATATCCAAATATAATACTGGACCCTTTTGAGGAAATTTGTGTAATAGTGATTATTGGAGGTTGTTTCTGACTAATGAACAGATTTTTATACGTGAGAATATCTTCCCTTATTTATAACTGGTTCAGCGTATGAAACAGGATCTACTTAACCTTCCAGAGAAACTTATCTAACAGCCAGTTTGTTTACGATGGGATTATGGGATTCGTTTTTGTTTTGCTTTAGATTTTTGTATCATCGTTTATGGTTTTCAATGTCTGTGCAAAGATCTTGTATTTTTCTTTGTCCTACCTGTGGTATTATTTCAATTATTCACATTCAGAGTAAGAGACTTTGAATGATCCGATGATTTAATTTGGTTGTGTCTTATGAATAGATTGGCGAACAAAATATATCAATTTGTCACTTAATGAAACTTTAAAACTGGTTATGACTCTACAAAGATTTGAAACGGGTCACGTTACACGACTGGTGTCACTAGTGGAGTAGGAAAAACCAAAACCGTTTTTACAACATCCGATTGAAACTGCTTCTTACCCTTCCTGGGCACATGTTTCAGCGTTATTTTGAGATAAGGTGCGTGGTGTGCAGATGTTAAGATTTCTGTGAAGTATTTTGCAGGGCCGGTGTTTTCTTTTCGCATTTTTTCGTGTTTTGTCATGTCGTTGTTTGCCAGATTTTGTTAATTGTATTTTTTTTTATTCAGATTTTTTTTTCGAATAATGAGAATCAAAGTTTTCTTTGGTTTATATGACAAATAAAGTCGTATTTTTTATAAATTGAGTAATACAATGAATTTAAAAAAAAACTTTCTGGCGAAAACTTTTATCTTAAGATAACATAAAACTCACAATAGATCATCTTTGCTTAAAATAGTTGAATTCCCGATAAACAATAGTGAAGTCCATGTGGCAAATTTAAAACGAAAAATGATGAAAATGAAATGAAAGTTCTATGATGTTCAATTTAGTGCTTGGCATACTGGCCTTAAGATGTTCTAATGTTTTTGTTTGTCTTTCGTCGGCATAATAACGTGTATATTTACCCATACACTTGGTCTGTTTTTATTCTGGTTATCTTACTTTTAGAATTTTACGAAAACGAGATTTAACTCGCTTTACTGTTTATTTTATAATATTTCAACTAAAATACTAATTATTTTTACTAAAACATTCGTATATTTTCAAATACTTTTTTTTAATTTCAACATTCTGAAAGTACGAAAGGCTTTATCTACATATGTCAAGAGCCTATGAAAATATGCTTGTCATACCAACAGATTCCGGTATTAAGGAGACATTGAAATGTTAGAAGATTGTTAGACAACTGTTTCTAAGAAGACGAAATGCAATATGGAAAAGTTGACTCAAGCATTCAGTGTTGAAAGTATTTCATTCTTAAAACGAATCATTAAATATTTGTAAAAATATAACATAAAGATCAAAGACAATGGTTAAATTAAATACTAGTCTTTAAAAAACTCCTTCAAATAAATTTCAGTACTATTTTAAGTATGTGAAAACTGTAGTCCAGTAAAATCGTGATATATGCTAAGCTTCTGGCGCCCGCCTTGGACATTGATTTTTTGCCTTTTTATAATTTAGATATGAAAAAAAAGTACAAATTTGGAAAGCATATTTGAAGTGTCTCACTCAAAATAACTCATTATGACGATCTTTAAGAACTCATCAATATAATACTTTTGTATGGTTATAATTGGCGTACTTGAGGTTTGCTTACGTAACTGATTAATTTTTTATACCTGAATTTAAAACCTGAAATGGGCGGTGCATATTTGACTATCAAAGATTTTGCTTAGTATCAAATTTGTTTAAAATGGATATTAATAATAATTTGCGTTATTCTTTTTTGCTTAATCACTATTTACTTTTGTCACGCTACACATTCTATATAAATATTATATATGCCATGGGTACAGTATACTTATATGAAATATATGATTATTCGTCGCAATATATTTCAGATAACTTATCGTCCGAATTATGTCAATTCTTCTGTTGTTTTTTTTTATTTTCGGTTGTGGTCAAATAGTAAAAATGAAAAACTTATTAGATTGGTAATTTTGTTTTGTCATCTTTAACGTGGGTTTTATATAATGTTTGCTTAATTTCCCGAATAAAAAAAATTTCTTTTACAGTAGCTTGCCTCAATGGTTCAATTAATATGTAAAATTTCTTCTAAGTTAATTTAAGATAACTACATCATTTTCTCACAACAGATTGCAAGAAAAACATTTATTATACGTTGATGGACATCCGAATTTAAAAGAACAGCAAAATAACATCCAAAAAGAATATTAAGCTTTACTGCATAGCATGATAATTCATAAACTAAAGATCATGTAAAATTATTGGATTTAAATCATGTTAATACCTAAGCACTAGCTGCAATATATTAAGTTTAATGAAGGTTGGTTAAATTGTCATAGTATTTTAAAATTTAAATCGTTGAAATAGACCTGTCATATTTTATTCTTGTGTATTTTGTACATAACGCCGGGAAGGTATTTAAGACCTGAGAAATCTTATATTTTACAGTAGAGAGCACCAAATACTAATAAGAAAGAAAGGATACGAGCTAGGTGTCAACGTGAATGCAGCAACAACCCAACAACAAAAAACAACTGACCAAAATAGAGCAGAAATACATAGACTTTCCTTATAAAGCATTATCAATAGATTTTTTTTCATTGCTTATAATCACAATGTGTGTTTGATATATTATCTCGAAGTTCTGTTGCCTATGTTTAAAGCTAACCATTTAAAGGACTTAGAAAAGCACTACAAGACAAACACAACTATGCTAACATTTTGATATAATGAATAAAGGTTTAAAAAATTTAAATGTCGTTATTTGAATTTGTCATAATATTCAAAGTTAACTCTGTGAGGTGAAACGTCTTAAGTACAATGCTTATAACTCAGACAAATCAAACTGGCAACAAATACAATGCACCTAAAACAAAAAGCTCTTACGGAAGTACATAATTTCACTTACGACAAACATCAAATGTTGCAGTTATACAAGAAATCAAACTCATTATTGATATGATTAATTTTAATTTAAGGATTGTATGAATATACAAGAGCTGAAAATATTCACTAACTTTAATTATGAAAAAGACGCCGAAGTACACTACATGTCTATATTTTACTAAACCTTTTCGTGTAATTAATATAAAAAAGGTTTCGGTTAATAAGTACATGTCGTCACAACTACCGTAAACTGGGCGTACAAAATGATTCATGTCTATTATACAGCGTTCATTTAGTTGATTGAGAAATTCATTACTAATAAGACTGAGCAATACAAAGTCATATACTTACAAATTCATATTTTATTTGAAACTCTTTTCTGCATTGAAACTGCATGTATGATGGCGTATATTAGTCTAGAACGGTATAGAAAGTTTTCTGAGTAGACCGACTTAATTATAACGGCAATACAAAGGTTACGCAGACGTCAATTTGCGCGTCATTTCACTTAAAGAAGTGTCTTAATATTTGTTGAATCTCAGGAGGTCACACAAGTTGTTAATTTCGCCTCCTCTTTTCCTGATATTTCTCTGATATATATTTTGTTTGTTTGACCGATGTCAGTTTGAGGGAAAACGATAGACGATGGAAATTTGTGATATATAGAATTATTAGATTTATTCATTTCTGTAAGAATGACTGTTCGGTGTAATTAGGAAGGTTTTTTTGACATTGTAATTTTGAAGCGTATATACAGTTTTGGAGATGGTCAGCAGTTGTATAAACATAACATTTCTTTAGTAAAAGGACATCTGTCTGTACTCTTCGTGCTGAAGTAATTAACGTTTGCTTTTGTTATTTTATGTTCACTTCTCAAACGCGTAGTGGCTTAAGATCAATTCTGTGAACTTCTTAAAAAAATAAATAGCAACTTTGGGGAAAAACATTGATTCTGTGAAGATTTGTTATTTAAAGTTTTACATATTAGATCAGAATATAACTTCGGTGGTCATATCCTAGTCTGTAGTAAACTAATTGGCTCTGTACATAAGAATACTGAAATTAAACCTTCTTGAGTATTATGATAGAAAGCTTAATAGACAGGCACTCATACCACATTTTCTTATTTACTTTTTAGTAAATGTAACGAATGATGAAAATCACGAATTTTCTGATTTTCATGATGTGCAAATATCTGTGCATAATCGGGACTGGCCAAGAGAAACTCGTTTGGAAATCTCTATCAAGTAAAGCACCTTATTTTAACTATTACAGTAACTGTTATAAATACAATTCTTGTAGTAAATTTTATTATATAAAGCCTTTAAATTTCACATTTAGTACCCTTTTTGTGGTATGAATCTCTCAGAATACAGATAACATCCTTGACAAAGGTATACAAAACAAATAGGAAAAAGTTAATTGAACGCAACGAAATTAGTCTAAATGTAATTTCAAAATGTGCTATTCATGGCTCTACAATCTGTCCATGTATACCTGTATCTTGTCATTGGACAGGGTCATTTTTTTCTTACTGTTTATAACTCTTTTTTTCAGTAAATCATTTGGATGTTGGGTATGTACTGATTCACGTTTTATTCTTACATGTAGGATTTATTTTCACTAGTTATCATTGGCTTAAAACGTAGTTGTTAGTAACTTCGAGTTCTCTCAGATCTGTACTTGATGTCTTTCTAAGTTGTTTTTTCTCTATCGATTTATGAATTTTGAACAGCGGTATTCTACGGTTGCCTTTATCTAATGTGTTGATGTATAAGTACTCGTCCTCGTCTACCTTGTGTTTTTGTTAGACGTATTTCTATCTGTATTCATCTAATTAGTTAAGGCTTTTCCAACTGATTTTTATACTATGTTTTTAGGTTGTACTGTTACACCACTGTCCAAGGTGCGGGTATGGTTAGGTATGGTTGGCGCCTTCAAACGAGTTTAAGCAAATGTACAAATGTAGCTGTCTCAAGTCAGGAGCCTGTAATTCAGTGGTTGTCGTTTGTTTTTCGCTCATTATTTTGTACATTAAGGCCGTTAGTTTTTCTCGTTTAAATTGTTTTATATCTGTCATTTTGGGGCTTTTTCAGTATAGCTGACCGTATGTGGTATGGGCTTTGTTCATTGTTAAAAGCCGTACGGTGACCTGCATTTGGTAATTTCTATATCATTTGCATTTGGAGAGTTTGTCGCATTGGCAATTATACCACATCTGTTTATATATACGTAGCCCATAGGTGCAAGTTAAGCCTCGTTAGGTCAAAATTCATGGGTGCATCTTGTATTAATGTTAGAATTACTTTTAAAAAAACAATTGACCTGTAATATATCCAGTTTTTAGTGTTTGTGGTTGCTGTGTCATATTTGTTTTTAATTTCGTTATATATATATATCATGATTTTGGTTTTTCTGATATAAATATGGGAAATATTGTGAATATACCAATGTGACAGTAACCGGACGACACAACATTTCAAAAGATATCTAGAACGAAACTTAGTCTTTAACAAAAGACGCATTTGCAGTTTTGCCGAGTATGTGCGTACAATCATGTACATAAAATCGTTTACAGAGAGCTGCGTAAAAAGAAGATAATCTCAAAAGCATATATGTTTGATCACTGAATAAACTGCATTTATTGTTACTGTAAATGTTTACGTCAAACATATACTACTTTATCTGACAGTTTGGGAATATTTCAACTGTTTGTTTGATTTTTTTATAAATCATTTGTGTTTTCGTATTTAAACAAAATTGTAGGATACAATTTCATTCGAATTTCAAACAAACATTCAAAAATATTTTAAGTACAAAGAAAGGAATCTTCATTAATACAGGTATTTCTATTGCCTATTTATCGTAAGCATGCTCGTCAAATTTTATCTTTTATAACACAAGTTTACTTTCGCCGCGTGGGACGGCGTAACTTAAGTTTGATTTGTTATAAAACTGCGATTTGTATCTTCAATTTATTGTTTGACAATGAACTAAGATATAAGGGGTTCTATTTATTTGTCAAGACATCTCTAGTAATAAGTCGTTCGGAGCCGTCAATTGCCAATTGTAGTAGCTATAGAAGTATTTGTGTCTTTCTTCCATGTATAAGAATTATCCGTATTTCACACCACCTCAGCGATTCAAGTATGTTAAAATGTGTCATACTCCACACTCACAACAAACTTGATGATTTATTAGATATTAACAACTAGGTAAAGAATTTATAATGTTTTAAACTTCAATACAGACCTGTAAAAGGTCCTCAGGTTTATTTGATAGGGCAAAGCCCTAAAGAGTTTGTCGTAGGGTGATGGCACCATTAAAATCCTCCATGCTCCTTATTAAATCATGGGGCCTTCTCGAACAGATAAACATGCTGTGCAAGGTAAACATTTTATATGATTATGCAAATTCATTATCGATTCAAAATGATTATTAAACCTATTATCTTCATGTTAAGTTTTTTTTCAAAGTTTTTCCTTTATCAGCTATTTCAAAATTTTAACAATGAAAATGAAAATAAGATGTTATACACCGAAGCATTGATCAATGCAATTAACGTCCACTGGTAAATTAAATGCATATTTAGACAATTGGAGAAATGCGTCTTTTCAACTGATTTAAAAATATTCCCAAAGTGATTATTTTTATGCCTGATTCTGTTTTCATATATAACAGGACCCAGGTTTCCTTTCTGTTTTTTGGTTTCTTTGGACCATTGTCCATGAAGAAATTCAGTTGTATATGTTTATATTTTTGGAATATGTCAATAAGACAGCAATTAAACGAAACAGAAAAGACGACAACACAAACATAAAATTTCCAAAATATTTGAATCTAATGCAAGTTCAATCTGTTATTTGAACAATGACAATTGATATATCCAGCTTGAACTTTGGTTCCAACTTCCAACTCCTTCAGCGAAGTTGACCTTAGTTGGATTTAGCTATCCTTTTGATCATATACTCATCATGTCTATAAAGTGTTTCGGTACTTAAACATCCTTGGTGTTTACAACCTATAGCTAATAAATCTTACAATAATCGACTGATTCAATAGAAATGCACCATATACGAAAACATTCAAACCACAAGAAATGTTCACAAACATCACTTCGTTTATTTTTCAATACCTGATAAAATACTAGCCTGACCACAAGCCTTTCTAAATAAGCATGTAATTCAAAATGTTCTATTAAATTGCCATATCACAGTCCATGATTCAGCAACTCGACAAATAACTTATCACAAATATTAAACATTATGCAAATATAAATAAAAAAATCAGCTTATCATCCAATAAATTTCTATATCACTTATATGCTAAAATCATTTTATACAATACTAGAATCAGTATTAAATTTCACAAATATACTATGATACTGCTGTCTACAAGTTTGTTATAAGCGAATAAGTAAAATTAAAGTTTGCGAAATTATTTAGAAAAGAACTATTTGTAGTTGCACATTCTGATTACTCTAAAATACTTCAAATGGTAGTTCTACATATATCGTCGGATCTTTGCTTTTACACTGCTGACTTTTCAAATATCTCGCATTTAAACTTTCTCGGAGATTTCGTTAGGTTTTCATTCACCCATATGAAGATTACATCTATTTCGCAAACTTTTGTGAGGTTTTTTTTACGAAATAAATATGGAAAAAAACAATTCACTTTATTACCCCAAACGATAACTGCATGCATATATATATATATATATATCTTATCCCAGTAAACCAACTTATAGTGGCAGCTTTTGGTTGTATCAGTAGTATAAATACGGAAAATGCATCAGTCTAATTGAAGAATCATGTGTTGTAAAAGAAAAGTACACTACAATATAATTCATGACACAAATATCTTTTTTTGTTGCTATTGTATTTCAAATATATTTCCCCCCGTTTATAACCCCTATCTAATTTCTATTGTGTTTGCCAAAAACATCCCAAAAATGGTAAAAATAGTCTTTAAAAGGCAATTACTCGAATAAGGAGTCTACCCACGATTTCGACAATGTTGACTTATTTGTACATATTCCCTTGCTGATCATTTTTGCTATTCAAAGATTCTCTCAATCTTTTAAAAATTTCAAAAAAATCGGAAATTGAAAGAAAAGAACAAATCGTAAAATTTTCATTTAACGGCAGTAACTTCGTTCAGAATCACCAGCCAACCAACATGGCCGACATGGCTAAACATATGATATTTAAAAACATCATTGTTTGGCTTATATCTGAAAATAAAGCACTGGGTGAAAATATTTTCAGGCAAAACAGACAACCCTTTGTTGGGTTGCTGCTTCATGAATTACTTGTAAAGCAAAATAAGATATGCAAATCAGTAAAACGACCAAAATTAGTAAATTGATACCTTAAGGAGTCACTGCCCTTAATTTATAATTATTTTTTTTTTCATTGTTTTTTTTTGGGGGGGAGGGTTGCGGGGGTAATTGTGTCTTATTGATAAACATTATAATAGAGAAATAGAGAAAAGAAAATTGTAGACATAATTACAATAATCCAGCAAGTCAAGATCTACAGTATAACTAACAGGTGACGTTTTGATGAGATATATGTGGTAAAATTGAGAATGTAAATGGGGAATGTGTCAAAGATACAACAACCCGACCATAAAACAGACAACAGCAGAAAGTCATCAACAAGTCTTCAATGCCGCGAGAAGTTCCCACATCCAGATGAGTCCTTCAGCTGGCCCCTAAACAAAGGCTGTCACTCTTGACTAGATAAAATCATAGGAGTGATTGTCCAGCCCTTTGGATAAGGATTTTTTTACCCACTTTCGTGTTTTGGACAAAAACAAAAGAAGATAGAGAGAAACAAAACAGACTAAATGATGAGCAGTACACGATCAACAATTCCAGCTACAATAGAAAAATAAAACCAGGTACCAAAATTATATAGCTTACACCGTATTGTATAGTTCAATGTATATAAATATGAACATGCTTCAAACGTAGCATACATATCATCAAAATAAAAATAAAAACATTTTAGTTTTGATTTTCTTTTATAGAAAACATGGAAAGAAGACCGACAGTTTTTATCTAGTAAATATTTTGTAACTGGTATTCTATGAGAGATGAAATATTATGGGTTTTGCAGATGTCGAATTCATTACTAATGAAAGGAGAAGGGACACTTTAATGTAGTTCGTCGCCATTTGTATTACTTCTAGGGAGCCAGTCAGAGTAAAGTCTTCATTATAATGATATGCAGTAGACGATAATTGGTAACGTCAGAATACAAAATGTTATTTTGTAATATTGTATCCTGGGTACTTCATCAAAGGGGCGTTTGTACCCACTGAGATGAGCGTAGGTCCGTGTCAGGTGAATGTTTGATCTAGATCTTTTGGCGTACTCTCGTCGTTTCTGTGATATCGTATTCCTTGAGACCTGTTATTAACTTTTTATAATTTTGACTTATTTCTGATGTATAAATGAAAACGTCTAATTTTTAACAAAAAAAAGTTCGGATAGATCGCAAATGATTTGTATTAAAATTTTAAACCTGTCATTCCATCGGATAGTATAAAATTAAACAGTATAAAATGTCGGAGGATTAAAAATGTAAAAATTTGTGACGCCAAGATTTTCATTTTCTTGATCTAAAATTTTTCCGGCTTGTTTCAATTTAGTACAAAACAAAAGTAAAGATAAAAAATAAACTGTTTTGCACTTTGAGAAAGTTCAAATAGATTCATTGACATACAATTACATCGAACTAAGTTATTGAAAAAGGTAGTGGTTTATTTGATAAATACATAGATAGATATAATCGTATTATATGTTTAGTATTAACTAATTACTTGTGACATAAATGTTATCGTCAAATAGCCGTTGGCGTGCCGGAAAACAAACGTGTTCTGTCCGCTCGTCTCCATATAGTTGTCACACCCGCATTTCTAACACCAGTCTCGCGCCATACCATGTCTATATTAGAGTAAATCGGAGTCTAATAGTTGTACAAACAGATTCAATCGGATGTTAGACAATAATAAGCTTTTAATAAACTACAGAAAGTCTATTTATTTTCAAAAATATTATATGGTAGTCGACTTATTGTCTCTTTGTCCCGTAATAAAGCATTATAGTTGATGTTTAGTAAATAAGGATCGACATTCTCACAGAAAAATGGCTTATATTAAAATGTCATATTTGTAAAAACTGTGAACTTAAGTATTGTCTCCCAGATTAATGAGATTTAATGTTAGGCGGTTTAATAGCTTGGCCAATAACTGGAAAGAAAATGGGATAGTAGGAAAGACTCTTGGACGTTCGTTGAATTTGTAAACTTGATTAACACAATAAGCCTTGTTTAAGCATCTTTGATGATTCATATATATATATATATATATGCAATGTTGACTGGATATTCTAGTTACTTGTGTAGTAGCTACACTACAAATAGTCAAATACAATCAACTTTTCCAAGCCATATAGCAGATATATATAACACATTCAAATCTTAAAAACGGAATGTTTGATTTCAATTATCTTTTAGGTAGACTTTTTGCTCCTTTTTGTAACATTGTGCTCCTAGTGCAGCAAACTGTTTTTGTTGGGTTTTTTTTTTTTTGCATTTTAATTGTAACGGTTTTCCATAAAACGCATTTTATTTCTCTGGTATAAATGGAGATATTGGTATAAATCAATTAGACGGACACCAACCTAACAACGCAAACAACTCAATGATATACTTGATTGTTTTATAAAATTAATGACGTGTGTGTGTGTGCGTAAAATTGAGAATGGAAATGGGGAATATGTCAAAGAGACAACAACCCGACCAAAGAGTAGACAACAACCGAATTCCAACAATGGGTCTTCAATGCAGCGAGAAAATCCCTCACCACGAGGGGGTCTTCAACGTGTCCCTAAATAAAATAGCGTCTGTACATACATGTACGTCAGTCTAATTTAGATAATTTATTTTGATAGCATAAGACAAAAATATGCTCGACATTAATATATGAGCACCGAGAACTTTATCTTTGTTCTCTTGGTAGATTGTATATCAACAAATTTATACACAAAATTAAGATAACAGGCGCCTTATTTAAAACTATTTTTCTATAATAAATATTCATCTAATTTCATACCAGGTTTACGTTTACTAATGGTTTATAAACGCCTGAAAATTTAGACAAAATGTCCAAATTGTCTAATGCGATTCCATTTCTGAAACGACATTTACACTAAGGTTTCTTTTCACTGAAACTATTTTTTTGCTTCTTGTGGACTACGCCTACAAAAACTGATTTTAAATATACACCATGCACATGTCATTAACACTAAAGCTTCTTTATCAAAAATGAAAATATCACAATACGAAATCAAATTAAGTGTGATTCAAAAGAATGCTGACTGCCTGTCATCCTTTTCTTATTGTAACTTTTTCTTTCAAACTTATTTTGCAGAACTTGACTTGAGCTATTACATTTCTGAGTGCATTCCAGAAATATATGCCACTGGACGTTAGACAAACAACAATCAATGCATCTGTAAAAGTATAGCGAATAATGAAGTTCATTGGCAAATCAGTGTCGCCTAGTTTGAGTGATATTAAATCATATAGCGCCAGAGTTTATTTAATTGTAAATACGTAGAGGTAATAATATTATCTAAATTACAATAACAAAATTAGATTAAAGACGGGGACGTCAAATGAATGTCAATCAGTATGTGAAAACATCTTTCATGTCTTACCTGTTCACCGACAATTCAATTGTTATCATTTTACACCTATTACCTTAAATAACCATAGTTAATCCTATTGAATATATGTCGTACAGTCTATATAAAACATTAAAACACAGACGATGAAAATGACAAGAGTATGCATAATGCAGAAGGTAGGGCGAACTTCTTTTTATTTCATCAGTAGAATTGTATCTGAAAAGTTTTTGAATCCGTTTCCAAAATCCACAGATTAGCAGATTCATATAAGCTTGTTCTTTAGGAATACGGAAAATTACAATTTCTATTCCAAATAATGTTTAACTTATCAGTTTTGGATTGCCGAAACCCACAGATTGTCAGCTTCATTCAAGCTTGTCCTTTAGGATTTCAGATAGTTTCTTTTTACGACATTATGCATTTCGATATCTTTACTGAAAAAAGAAAAAAAAAACCTACTTTTTGCACGGACGATTTTAACATTTGAAAGTTTTAGACGCATTTGATCAATGTAACGATTGTCACATGAGAGTTAAGACCAAGGCGTAAGTTCTATCTCCTAATTACCTACCCTCCCATCCATCTTAAGCCTGCATATATTTACCGATTGATTTTATATATTCATTACACGACTATATGTCGAGCTGTATGTAGAATCATTGTATGTTTTATTAAATGCGATCTTTAACGAACACACCATCAAATACTGCTACATAGGTTGAAAAAAAATCTGTCATACTTTCAACACCTAATTAAATCAAGAATGATTTGGATAGCTCTAAACTGATTTTTTTTAATTGAGTACCTCGATAATGAGTTGGAAGTAAACTTAAGTTACAATCATATTTCTATTCAAATAAAAGTTATGATTTTAAAAATTATTGATAACGTAAATTTTGCAATATCACTGATCAATCATGTTTTCACTGGCAATTTGCTGAGCTTCATAACATTTCCACATTTGTAGAAGGAAAAAAACATCATTAAAACAAACAATATTTTTTTTTTTTAATTTCAGCAGGTTTCTTTAACTTACTGCTATTGACTTCTCGTGTGAAAATCGGTGTAAATGTGCATGAAATATTTGCGACTAGACTGTAAGAAGACATTTAATTAATCAATCTTCTGTGGTAAAAAAAAACAGTGGTCAAAGTGTTCATACATGTACCTCTGTACGGTAAAAATACTACCGATCTTCACTATACATTTTACTTTGAGAACATCAAATGCTCCCAGATGTCTCATATAACGTCAACATGTATATTTACTTTGGCCTGAACGTCTTCACAATCAGCATTTATAATTAAAAGACAATCAATCATTTTAATGATAGATGTTTATAACAAATTACAGCTATTAATAGAAACACGGTTTATTTTTAAATAAGAATAAAACTTGCGGTCGATTAATAGAATAACATATTACTCTTCAGGAATTTGTCAATTGGTTCATTCTGAAAAATAAAACTAATGTAAAATGTAAACAAACTACTTTTCAACATTTTTTTATCATGACTTTGGGCTTGTAATGTGCTGTTCAGGTACTGTCCTGGAAGCTGATGTGCCCAGTGGTTTCGAAAAAGGTGCCTACTGACTTAAAAAGGGGGAGCCGCTCCTGTCTCCTTTCATGCTTCATTGATTTCTGATCAAAGTAACCAAAACTATTTCCACAAAGGAAGGGGGTGGGGGAATCCGCCATCTTAATCCGCAAGAGTGTTTAACACGCCTCATAACGTATATGCCTGTCTTGAGTCAATTTCCTGATATTCAATGGCTATTGTTTGTTGCTATATATTTTCAGGTTTTATTTTTTGTTTCGTACATGAATCCAGCCTCCAGTTTTCTCGTTTGAACTGTTTTACATGTTATTATTATTAGGCCTTATCAACCTAAATAACTGTATGGGTTTTGGTCTTTGTAAAAGGCAGTACGGTGACCCTTAGTTGTTTAATTCCTGTGTCATTTGGTCTTTGTAAAAGGCAGTACGGTTGCCCTTAGTTGTTTAATTCCTGTGTCATTTGGTCTTTGTAACAGGCAGTACGGTGACCCTTAGTTGTTTAATTCCTGTGTCATTTGGTCTTTGTAACAGGCAGTACGGTGACCCTTAGTTTGATTAATTCCTGTGTCATTTGGTCTCATCTGTGGAGAATCATACCGGATCATCTTTTAATATTTACAAATTGTATAGACAACTGTCAGTTTCTGGAGACTAAAATAGTGTGCCCTCTAGATGTCTTTTAGTTATTTATTAAGTTGTTTTTAGTGACGTACCCAACATCTTTTTGTTTTTCGGGCATGACACTTTTTGATATGACATAGCTTGTATTCCTACTTAGATTTGCGAGTTCGACATCTGAATTCAATTCATATATTCGGATGCTTATATACAGTTTTCCTTTCAATACAACAAGTTTGCAGACGTCTAAGGTATCAGTATATTATTTCGAATAGGTATACCAATTAAACAATCTTTTAGTTTCTTGTGTACAATTTGGAAATAAGTATGGCGTTCATTATCACTGAACTAGTATATCTTTGTTTAGGGGCCAGCTGAAGGACGCCTCCGGGTGCGGGAATTTCTCGTTACATTGAAGACCTGTTGGTGACCTTCTGCTGTTGTTTTTTTATATGGTCAGGTTGTTGTCTCTTTGACACATTCCCCATTTCCATTCTCAATTTTAATTTTATCTATATATACATATGGTGTCAACTTTGTAGTCATTTGTTATCCCTATATCGATATTAAACTTCTTTAGTTTATCAATGGAATCTCGATGGCCGAGTGATCTAAGTAGTTAATTTGTTGTGAGTTGAAACCCCGCACTTGACAAATGCGTTCGACTGCAATCTTATTAACTAGGATTGCCAGTTTTCCTGTCGAGCGTCGGTGTTTCTTTTCGGGCACTCTTGCTTCCTGGACCAATAAATACAGAACGTCATGATATACCAGTGCTTCAAGTGACTCTAACTTTCAATAATCAACCCATAGTTTTTTGTGTATATATATCTATAGAATGATTTGCCAATTGTTTCGTTTTTTTTCTTTTGGTCACGTTGTCTTTTCTTTAACTTATGATTTAAATTTGCGATTGCCCTTTGGTATCTTCTCTCCCTTTACGTAAATCAGTTATGTATTCTACATTTCTGCGTGTGTGTGTGTCTGCTCGGTCAATTTTGAATTATGCATCAGAGAGATATAATAGTAACCGCCCCTGTAGGAGTTAATAAAATCTGCAACTGTATTACGCATGATACAATACAATACAATAATATTTTATTAACGTCTCACCATCAATAATACAGTATAAACATTTCACATTATAAAAGTAAACCTTTTTAAAATTATTAATGCCATTCTAAAAGAATTATGAGAGACGGATTAAAAGGAACTAATATTTACAAATTTTCAAAAAGCAATTAGAAAACAAAAGTTAAATGATAAAACATATTTACATCAATTATCGGTATAAAAAACGTCTTCTACGGTCTAAAATAAGCTTGCAGGTTTTGGCACTTTTTTGTATCACATTAATATTATCACTCGCTAAAATAAATGAAAGTTTCAAAGAATTCGGCAATAGACTAAAATGTTCGTATTCAAAGTTTAAAATCTTATACAGTTCGTCTCTTAAATCGTCGTATAACGGACATTCAGTCAATACATGCTCCTCGTTTTCAATTTTATTGTCACAAACAAAACAAGTTCTTTGATCTACTGGAAGACTCTCGTAGCGTCCTGTCTCTACACGTATTGGGGCAACACCACAGCGAAACTGAGAGTAAGCTCTTCTGTGTGAAGGTATAATCAGCTTATCTAGGTAAAGTTCTGTATATACATCCTGTTTAAATGTTCTATATGTACGTAGTTTGTTACCTCCTGGTCCATTTCGTCTAGAAGTGTCTTTATGCAGATCTTCATTCCATTTCTGTTTAAAGTCAGACATAAGTTTTACGTGTATAGCATTGTTAACTTGCTGCTTATCAATATCAGTGTCATCAAACCAGTTCGCTATACCACATGATTCGAATAGACTATAAATTCTAAAGTTTGAGTTTTTGCACACTCGATGACGCCTGAAATTCTGCTCTGCCCAATTGTCTATTTTCTTATTTATTCTATTTTCATCCATATATCTTAACCGATTCCAATAGTTTATGATTACCCGCCATTGTTTCACAGACGGTGGTGTCCATCCCGAATCTCCATTTACTGCAACGTTTGGGGTATAACGACCAACTCCCATGAAAAAACGGATTGCTTTGTTTTGAACGGCATTTATACACGAGAATGACTTATCTCCCCATACTGCAGCACCGTAACTAATAGTACTCCAAACCATAGAGTCGTACAGCTTTGTAAAAGTTCCAAAAGGTAAACCTCCTAGTCCCTTGTATTTCGATATTACAAGTCCAAGTGCTCGACTAGCTGCTGCTGCAATATACTTTGCCATGACGTTATAGTCCAAGTGTTCTGTAAAAACTAAGCCTAAATATGTGTAACGTTCTACTGTCTGTAAAATGTGGTTTCCGCAATGAAAGGTTGTTTGACTTCTCGGGAACGAATTTGGTCGAAAGTGAACTATATTTGACTTGTTATCGTTTATTGTCATCTTGTTATCGGTACACCATAAATCTAATGCATCAAGTAATGTTTGTAGCTCTGTTTCTGTGTTTGATAACAACACTAAATCATCGGCATAAAGTAACATGGACACCTTTTCCCCATCGATGTCAATTCCAATATCTAGTGAATCGATATATGTAGCTAATCCGTTTATATACAAGTTGAAAAGTAATGGCGACAACAAACAGCCTTGTTTAAGACCACATTGAACGTTGAACCAGTCTGTCTTATGTCCATTTATGCGAACACAGCATTCCACGGACTTATACAGAGACAAAATAGCGTTATAAATATTCCCACATATACCAAGGTCGAATAGTTTCTGGAATAACATCGCTCGGTTTATCCCGTCATATGCCTTACGAAAATCAATAAATGCAACGAAAGTCGATAAACGTTTTAATTTCCTAGTCTCTATTATTGATGTTAACGATTTGATGTGATCAATTGTACTGCGCCCTTTTCGAAATCCGTTTTGACCGTCATGAAGAATGTCATTTTCGTTCTCCCATTTTACTAACCTGTTATTTAGTATATGACAGTATAGTTTATAGCACACTGGTACCAACGTTATACCTCGGTAGCTCATTGGGTCTTTCGGATTTGATGTTGACGATTTCGGGATAGGGTTTATAATTCCCTTTGTCCACGTTGTAGGGATGAATCCACTCGAAAAACACTTGTTGAACAGTTTGTGTAAAAAGTTCAGTAAACTTGGGACTTTTAGGATTTCGGCCGGTATTTCGTCCACGCCATGATACGAAACAGTAATTGACAAATTAATTAGTGATAAATTGCATGTTAATTTACAAACAGGCAAGAACAATGATTTAACAAGATTGACTGGTGCCAGTTATAAGTAGATCTATGGTATGTAAACGCCCGATTGGTATATATCCGAACATAAATAAACAAAATAATCGAACTGAAGGGTGTAATGTAGTTAGTAATCACTGATCTTTATTACTTTTGATCGGACTGAAAGTCTGCCAGTATGTCGGGTCATTCTGTCCTGTTTGAATGAAAAATGGGGTTGTAACGTTGCAACTATTGACGTGTTAATCGGACTCAAAGTCTGCCACCCTGTAGGGTCATTCTGTCCTCTTTTAGTGAAAATAAACCTGCTTTTAATGTTGCACTTATAACACCGTGTTTAGCAATTGTAAACGAAATCACAAGACTTTTTAAAAGAAATATGCAAAAATCTTCCAATATACTAGCAGACATGTTTTGTATAATGACGTAATAAATCAATTATACCAAAGAAATTAAAAATATTTGTTGCCTGTAAGGGACAACGAAAAATACGCCTCGAAAAGATTTTTTATTGATCTGAGTTTTGTGTTCGTAAGCATTGCTTATAAGTTTCATAACATTTGGTTGAGGCAAACTTAGTCAGAGAACAGAAACAAATATTCTAGCATTTTACCGTTTGTAAACAGGGACATAACTCTAGAACGGTAAAAGTGACGCCACCAAAATCTAATCTTAATCTATTTTGTGGTTATAAGCATTGAGTATCAGTTTCAGAACAGTTGGTTGTGGCAAACTACATTTAGAGAACGGAAATCAGTTTTGAGACGTATGTACGTAGAAACAGACAAGGGTTAAACTTAATGCCCCCTCCGCTACGGCGGGTGCATAAAAAATCAACCAAGTAATGCATCTTTTGTGACGAAATATATTGGAAACATTTTAATATAATCAGGTTTTTATGGTTAAAGACAAAAATTGATTGTCTATCCGTGTGTCTAAACATCTTCAATGTTTCATTCTTTTTCTTCTTCCATTTCATCTTATCTATATCTTATCGACTAATACTGAAAAGGGCATCTAGTAACGCAACCCTTATTTTAGCTTCCAACCTACTTTAACAATAGGAAACGAAAAGAAAAAAGGTTACCACACAATTGAAACTTTAATATAAACCCAAATTTATGGGCAAATGAACCGTTTTGTTTAAGAATTAGCAGTTAGCTGATTTATTTACTGCAGAGTGATGAGACACGAATTTAAGAAAAGGCACATCCAATGTATTAAACATATAAATGGAAATGGCACGTTTGCTTTATTACTTGCGGTGAAACGGTTGAATCTGATATGCATAGCGATAAAACAAGTCTCGTATTAAAGGATAATTACAGTCCCATATCTACTATCCTGGTAAGGAGAAATTTAAAGTAAAGATTTCCGTCTCCAAGAAAGTATTATACATATAGACTTGTATATACCCAACTTATTTAAGCTATGTCATAAATACATCAAACTCTAGACATCAGATTATTAACTTTGTCTCTCGTGTTTATTTGTAAATTCGAAAGATTACTATTTGTAAATGGACATACATTTCCCACCGTCGACTAGCATGAAAGTAAATAGTACACTACGTACACAGATCAGGCTAGGCGCCTTCTAAGCGCAATTTAGATTTAGTTTATTGCATACCAATTAGTTTGATACACGTGGTTATTAGATTCCAGTTTTCTAATCCGACATGGCGTATTTGTAACAAATTAATCTTGTTAACAAGAAATACATCCTACTTTGGCGACACAGTCGGATATTCGTTTCGCGTTAACGCGCTTCATTTGTTTTTAATCGAGTACCTATCGAGCCATTCAGCTCAATCTTTTATTATTAGACTTACAAGTTCTTGTATTGGTCCATTTCATTAGCTCCGCCTACTACAATTTGACATATTTTAACTTAATACTTAATAATTCCAATATATATTTGCATGATCTTTCAACTTTATTTTGTTGAAATTTTGGCTCCATATATCTTCATAGGACACCACTTGTATTTGACCATTGTCCGTGTGTTACCTGGCATATAAATGAGAAAGTAGATAACAGCTCTCTATTATAGATGTGATTACAACCGGTACAGGTCTATATGAAATCTGTTTATATATACAGCAACTTCTATTATATTGGATGGAAAATATACAAATACCTTAATTCTACACCTTTGACGAAATAACATCGGTTAGAGAAAAATAAGCGACGTACAGTCTAGACGAACCACGTTCATTTGGCGCTGGTCTTCTACTAACGTTTATGTAAAGTTCGTGCTAACTTGGATCTACAACAAAAGTATAGGAAAAAACTTTCTTTATCTATATATATAATGAACAGGTATGCTCAACATCAAAACAATATGTTATCTTTAAATAGATAGCGTGTGATTTTCAATAGTATTACTATATCGAAAGGAATACCTTTAACGTAAAAAAATATACTATTTTATAATTTAGTGTGGTATGGATTTCATTCATTAGAAAACACAACGATGTCAACAAATAATTCGTTTCAAATGGTAAGTCTAATGTATTTAAAACATTTCGTTGATTGACTTTATGATAATGAATACAACTAATTTGCTCCAACGTTTTAATAGTTGTCTTTATTTGTTTAAACATAAACATCGTTGTAAGTCGAACGTCTTGTAAATAGCTGAAATAATTTTCTCTGTAGTGCGAAGTGCTACTGTTTCACCAAACTAATCACTTCTAATTTCATTCTGTTATTTCTTAAAGATCTTAAAGCCTATAAATTGTTCAGCAGTTACAAACGTTTTACACACATCAAAATGATTGTTAATCAATATAAGTTAGTTGTATATCTTTACAACGCAATTTGCTTGTCGGTTTTTATTTTAATGTCACTTTTGATTACTAACTTAAAGTAATAGGCAGAAATGTTTCAATAAAATTCACACGTATAATTGTTGCTTGGATGGAGAGTTTTTTCGTTGGCACTCACACACTTCATCTTCCTATATCTATCTATAAACTGTAAAAACAATTGAAAAGAAAATCACAATAGTAAACAGGGATATTGTAGTTCCTTTCCAGAAAAGTAAGGTCTTCAAAAAGCCGAGAACACTCCTTATATATATTTAATGTTATCATGGAACTACATTGTAAGGTTAATCATGACCCCTCCCCCCTAAAAAAAAGCAATTAAAATCAACCATATAATCTAGGTGTTCGATTCTGGAAACCAAATGTTTGTAACGTGAAATCAAAAGTGGGGTTGAAAAGCAAAGCATCTCGCTTGAACACTGTCAGTTTATCAAAAAAATGATTGGTAATAAATGCTGAGATATCAGGAGTTATGATTACAATGAACATAAATTATACGGACGTTTATTAATTTGATATTCAGTGCTACAGTACTGAGTATTGCATGAGGTGGTGAAATATTGGGACCAGTGATCCCTAGAAGTATGCTTGACGTATAGAAACACCATTCTGTATAAGATCCATGAACACTTATTTTCGACAACCTCTTTAACGTATGCGTATAAAGTTGGTTCTCTTTTGTATTGACCACTACACTATACTTTAATATTTATTTCAGACTCTACCGGTTGCATTCATTTTTGTTTGTGTTGACCACTATATAGACCACTGTATTGGCCACTCTATTGACCACTTGATGTTTATTTCAGATCTACCGGTTGCATTAAGCCTTGTCTCTGTTTTATTGACCACTATACTGACCACTCTGTTCATTTCAGATCTAACACCAAGTGATGAATCTTACCAGCATACTGCAGGTTATTTTTGTGAATTATTATTGTGTTCTTATTTGGATGATCATAAAAGTGGAGTCTGCTTCCTCAAACAAGCAGTATTTAGACAGACTAAGAGCAGTAGATGCTCACATACCCGACAACGATAATATAAATGACATCAACTTTCACACAGGATCTCGACCGTCGCCATCAGATGAACTTCCCATTCCACCACTTCATGAAAATCCAGACAGAGCATTCGATCCTAGTCCGCAGGATTTAGACTATAAAGCAAATAGAAAAATGTTAGGGAAAAAATTTGACAGAAATTTTATGCAAGTTGTAAAACCATTAGAACATATTTTTCATCCAGATGGAATGTTAAATATACGATTCCGGAAAGGACGGCCGAAAGGACGTCGACCAGAATTCATTAAAGACTTCGGTCACAAAATTACATTTGGAGATGACATTGTTAAAAAATTAGGAGTTGATAAAAGAACTAAAAAGTTAATGCAAAAATATTTATGGAACTATACACATTGTCCACTTATGTACAAATGGAAGGATTTAGGCATCCGGTTTTGGCCGAGGTGGATAAAAGAAGGATCGTGTTATAAAGGCCGAAGTTGTTCTATTCCTCCAGGAATGCAATGCAAGACAAAAAGTTCTAAACCACTGACATTGTTACGATGGCATTGCAAAGACTGGAATACAGACAGAAAGTGTAAATGGATAGAAATACAATATCCTATCATTACGGAATGTGCTTGTTCATGTTAGTTCATTTCTGTATATTCAGAAGTATTGAAACGGGTAATAACTTATATATACAATATCCATAAATGAGATTGTTTACAATTTCTTGTGATAATTGTTTGTTTTGTGCAGTTAACGTTGTTAATTCTTGTCGATTGTTTTTCAAGCGTGTTTAAATGCTGAATCATTGAAAAAAAAATCTGTTCTATGTCAAGTCTTTATTACTTTACATTAACTATTATGGTGCTAAATCAGATTAGTTGTACTGATTTTGACGACTGATATCATTTTAAAAACAAAGCCAAATCATTGGTTAATCTGTTTGAAGCTGTCATTACCCACTGCTGTGGCAAGGTGCTTGATTAAAGGTTTATTAATTTAATTTATTCACATGACCCCTCTTTTTGACAATCTATTGGCTTTACAATTTTATTTGTCATTAGGTAATAATGAAATAACAAAGTCTATTGCCTACGCGGATAGGTAAATGAACAGTTAGTTATCGGACTGTTTTATTAAACTTTAATCGTTTTTCCCTGGTGCCAATACACGTGTCGAACTGTCAATAAATGAATTACTTCATCGTAATTTGTAAAAAGATAATTTTTATTACCGACACCTTACGCGTTAAAGGCTATTGGAAAAGTTCAAAGAAAATGTAATGAGAGAGTGATACTACAAATGGGACGTCTCAGTTTGATAAAATGCCATGTTTAACACTTTACAAAGACAGCTCATTGATTAAAACTTTAGAACACAGAGAGAATATTTGGATTGACATAGACAGTAAGACGGCGGCTTGTTAATATGTGGATTAACATAACTGTTAGAAAACATCTAGTACTGCCTATGTTGTCATGTTCCGTACGGATATTTACCTGATAGAAGGTGTAAACTAAACAATAAATTATAAACAGTATTTGTGTATTTATTGAAAAATGAAAGCTTGCTTGATCTCTTCTTAATAACATATCCGATAGAACTAGGTGGCAATATTGACAGAAGAAAAGAATTTGGTCGATATATGATTTATACAAATAAACAATAGGAATTTTTGTAATGGTAGAGTATAAGTAATAGAAGTTTTCATTCATTGCATTCTTTATTATCATCATCAGAATCGTCTCATTTGTTGTTCAATTAGCCATTACACAATAATTGTAATTTATATGGTAAAAAATAAAATAAATAACAAATTCAAAGGAAAGTTGTTTGCAATATATTGTTCATTATGATGTATCAAGGTGGTGACAGAATGACTAAGATGGTATACACATTTAATTCCAGTCTATTAAAACCTATTGGTATGGACTCATATATTCTATCGAAAACTGCATATGCAAACTAATCCAACAAAACAAAGAATGGAAAGACTGATAAAAGCAAAGTTTTATTTGAAATACCATTTACCCCAAGCTTAAAATTTTTAAAGAGTGTCAAGTACTAGTAATATAGACTATCGAAGTATTAATCCTTGGTTCAATAGGACAGATTTAATATCGTGTATATATCTACAAGTGCATTTAAGATATATGATAAAAAGTTTTATTATTATGACAAATGAAGTCAGTACGATCAGCAATATATAGTGCTACCTAAGCGGTAAATCCCCCACATTGACTCTAATCTCCAAATCATTACATTTGTCACAACCCGTTTTAATTTTTATTACTTTGAGGTTGATTGAAGAAAACCACAAATATTTCTATCTATTTTCCACAAAAACCACAGCTCCAGATGTTTTCTGCTTTTGCATCTTAAAATAGAGTAAAATTAACTTCAATAGAAATATAAGAATAAGCATCACTTATTTAAATTCTAAATTACATTTTAGAAGTATTTCAACCATGTATTGTGGTAAAAAATTGAAAATACGATCTGGTATAATAACCGATGAAGCAACTCTTTCCAAAAGACGTGATACAGAATACCTTTACACATAGCTAAATTTCCCCCGCAAAACTTACAACAATGGAGATTCGCCCATTCCGTAAGGAGAGCTTCGGAAAAGTCCTCATGTTACAGTTTATTCTTTAGTTTTCTATGTTGTGTCATGTGTACTATTGTTTTTCTGTTTGTCTTTTTCATTTTTAGCCATGGCGTTGTCAGTTTGTTTTAGATTTACGAGTTTGACTGTCCCTTTGGTATCTTTCGTCCCTCTTTTACAGAATTGACATAAAAATAAAAAGAAACATTCCTTCCGTTACAGTAATATAAAAAAAAAAAGATATTTTAAAACTGACCACTGGTTTCTCATTTGGAACAGACACATGCCCTCTATATTTTGAGGCTTCATCCCCCTCAAAATTTTAGTTTGCACACTGATATGACAGAAAAATTGCAAAAAACTATACAAAATCAACAAGATGTACGATCATATGACGACACTATAATGATTTTTTTAGTTTAACAAGAAACAATTTTTAACGTCTGCAAGTCACAACTTTTATATAAATTGGATTGAGAGAAAGAAAGGTAACACTAAAGACAAGTTGGAGCAAAGTTTGAAGATACAAGTCAAGAACAAGAATCCACAAGTAGTAAAGCAATGGGTAAAATGGTTCTACCAAAAAAATCGTCTCTTTACCAAACCCGTTTCTTGTACAAAAAACTACAAGACAAACAATGCCTAAATATATTTGATCCCGAAGTGATTGTATGAACAAAATTTTAACTATCTTCCTTTCGGTCAAATTCATAAGAATAATTGTTTAAAAGCAAAATAAATCTTTGAAGCAATTGTTCTATCTAAAACATTTTCTTTATTAAACTTAAACAAAAATAATGATATTGACAAACAAATTGATACTTTGTAAATTTAAGATGTCTGACCCTAAGATCGGTTTCATACGTTAATATTTGGTATGCATTCGGAAAATACAAATACCGGGCTTGAATATCAGACTATACCCTATCCTATAGTTGATCGGATGAAGGCACCAGGTGCACAATGTCGATCAACATTAAAATAGAAAACGTCGAAAGTTACACATTATTTCATCCATTTATTCCCGATATATCAATATTGTTTTAATTGTACATTATTTGAAAGTTTAAACAGTAATCTATTATATAAAATTATAAGTGAACGGGTATAATTAGTGTCATGTTATTAAAATATGAAAATGACAAAAATACTTTTTTCCTCAATACAACGATCAATTGAGTTGTTTTCATTTCTTATGATAAATAAAACTACAAACGTTTTATGGTAATTGACCACTCGAAACTGAAGTAGGCGTCTGTTGCTTTAAATGTAACGACAGGGAATTAGGAATCAATTTCCCACGATTGCAACAGAAGCAGGTTCCCATATTACGAATTCAGGGCTGATATGGTTAAAACCACTTAATTCAAGATATCTATTGTGGTATTTATCGTAGGACAAGTAAAAAAATCCGTCCGTTCGGAACAAATCCTAACGCGAGTGGTTTTATTCTAACAGGTTAGGAGCTTTATATAAAAAGAAACGGGTTCTTATTCTAGTGAAAAAAAGGAAGTGTAGCTTTGTTCAATCAAAATGTCAGTACCCGGTTAAGTACAGATCATAAAATATTATACGCTGGTGCGTTTCTGTAAAAAAACGAATGCTTTTCATGTATGCTGATGGTGAGAAAAAAAACCCGATGTCATTAAAATAAGAAAAGAAGACGGTTTACGAAAATTGAAGTACTGATTCATCTACATAATAATTTTGAGAATGGATATGGGGAATATGTCAAAGAGACAACAACCCAACCAAAGAGCAGATAACAACCGAAGACCACCAAATTAATGGGTCTTCATTGTTATGTCTGTATTTAAATAATAATATATGGATATTACTCTTTCATCTGCATACACCTACTTCATATGTATATATGTTAGTTCATGCATTACTGTTGTTTGTTAAATTTATTGTTTGTTAAATTTATTGTACTATTATGCCTCATGTGAGGCCTTTAGTGAAAATAAAAGTTTCAAAGTTTCAACGCAGCGTAAAAATCCAGCCCCCGAAGATTGGCATCAGTTTGCCTCTAAATAAAATTAAAAAAAATAAGTTTAATATCTAAATGCTTTAAAAAAAAATGGTCTGCAAACTATAAAGCGACACCTCTCCAGGCCAATCATGAAACCATTTGTCTACATGCTGGTCTACACGCCATTTACGAAATATGGTGTGCATATCCAAATTTTGGTGGAGTTCGTATTGCTTAGTTTTAAGTTTTCTATGTCGTGTCTTGTGTACTACTATTTGTCTGTTTGTGTCTTTATTTTTTAGCCATGGCGTAGTCAGTGTATTTTTGATTTATGAGTTTGACTGTCCCTCTGGTACCTTTCGCATCTTTTTAAAAATAATTCAATAGCGTTATACCCCGTATCTTCTTCAATAAACAGAAATGTCTTGGTAATGAAAAAAAATATTTATAAGGGTGCTTCCAAAAAGCTTGTCTTGATATATCTTCAGCAGGAACGCTCAAAGCCATAACATTTTAGAGCCAATTAAGTTATATATAAATGCTTTAATACCCAGGGACTGAATGAACAAAAGGGACCTTTAAAGCATAGCTAAATACACTTTTTTTTATACAAATTTGCATGAATGAGTTTGAACCGTAGATTTATTTATTGAATTTCAAATTTTACCAAGTGGTGTATACAAATCAGCGAAATAGTACAGCTAAGAACATGCACAAAAATGTTTATACTACTGAATTTAACTCTAAATTGTTGCAATGTGGTTTAATTTTCCACGCACTTTCAGCCAGAATGCTCCGGTTTCAGACTAAAAAAATGCGATGATATTTGTTGCTATTGATGGAACAATAATGCATTGTTCTAGTTGAATCAAAGTGTAATATAGAAAGTTATTCAAGAAATGCATAACCCCCAAAAAAACCATAAAAAATCTGCACTGTTCTGCTTGTTAAATAGTATGATAGTAAATTGCTTTATATAAAACCACAATCATTCATGGTGCACGACCTCTTTATAATACCTATTTGTACAAATACATTCTGTGAGATGTAAATGCACATAAATATTGGTTCCTAACAAAACCTAACACCACGAGACTTTACACGGTCCACAAAGCTTCACGCAAGTGGTATCAAACGCTTAGCCCCATAGATCAGTTTTAAATTACATATCTTTTTAAAAGGCCTAATCCTATAGTGTTGTATTGAATGTATGTATTGTTGTTTGTTGAATCGTTAAAGTATAGATAAAATAATATTTTCATCGACCAGATAATAAAGGGTTTTAGATTAATGTAGGGTCGTGCAGAACAATCATATTGGTCCAGCTCTCTGGGTGTTCTACTAACTTCACAATCATACCCGCAGTCATTTTGACATTTTACTCTGTGACTTTACATGATATAGCAGTTATTAACCTACAGGCAATCCAACGTTTGAATATTCTAAAGAATTTCCGACTCTGAAATAGCACATTTATCAGCAAGGTATAAGATCAAACCAATATGTAACAATCTCGTCATACTTTACATTCCAGTTTTGTCATATATTCCATTCCATCGATCACTACAGAATGCCCATCTTGTTTGATATTACTGAGGTCAACAAGGATATTATTTTTTACAAAGATCAAACAGTATAGCAATGTTATATATTTGAGTTGCATGAAGACTTTCATCCTTCAAAACAAGGCTCCAGCTGAAAGGACTTTTAACATTATTCATGCTGATGAATTAAACATTCTAAAAAAGATTCTTTTACTAGATGGATTATGACTGTTAACGGTTTCTGTTATATGTATTCGACAAATGAAGTGTTTTCCAAGAATATGCAGTCTACTTTTTTCATCCTATATAGGGTACAATGGGAATAAGTACTCCTGATAACAACAAAACCTTATTTACAAAATACACAGTGTAGAATGGTAACGGATATTTTCGGCGTTTCAGCACTAATCGGGTTCGGCAACGAACTTATCGCGTTTTGATTAAAAGAGACACTAACCCGATCAAAGGGTCCGAGACCACAATTATTTCGTAGTGCATTTCTTTTCGAACATGAATGATAATAAAAAAAATCCCACCTGCGCTTTCTCAAATAACTTTTTACAGTGTGTTGTACTTCTTTTGGACAAATTATATCAAAATTATAGAAAACTTCATCGGCTCCAACTCAAACTAAGGGCAATTTTATGTTTAGGGCGTCTTGAAATATTTTGACAGCTTCCGAAGTGCTAATTTTTACAAAACACAACATAGAAAATTTAATATCAAAATAAGGAAAATGTTATGTCTGTAATGAAAGATACAACCATTCACCAAAGTTCAAATAAAGTGGATGCAAGCAATTATAAGCATCCGTACGGCCTTTAATAATGAGAAAAACCTCTACCGTAAAGTGGGCTATAGGAGGCCCCGACGTGAAAAATATGAATTTTCTAGGTGGTAGAAGTTTATTGTTCACCAACTGCGAGCAGAAGAACGATTTGGACAAACGAAGTTTTAAAAGTGTTCAATATCTTTAATATTGTGTCTAACGTTATCTTTGAAGTATTAAGAAAGATTCCAAAACCATATTTTTATTATCTAAGACAAATGCAACGATTTCAGTTTTCACTTTACATCGTCAATTTTCCACTGATATTTAATAACATACCATTTGTCCGCACCTCTGGCGGTTGTTTATCTCAACAAACACTGATGATATTGTCAAAGCGTTTTCTCAAGATTTCGATTTCACTATTAGAAAGATACTTATTTCAGCAAGGTTTTCAGAAGAAAAAAACGACTGGTGAATAAGTTAACAATGTCTACAATATGGTCCTTTTAAAACTACTATTAGATATGATGTTGGACTCCTATGAAACAACTTATACTCATACCACTTCTTCTTAATCTTATATTGTAAAACACTGGCACATTGACTGCTATTTCTAGGAGACTAGGACCCACAAATTAAAGTAGTAATTACTCTAACAGATGTTAAGCCAACTGTCAAAGCCCCATAATATTTGTCTATCAAAACAGTTGTTGGATGTAAGAGTAATCTCAGACTAGGACCAAATCAGTAAATTGATGCTGCCAATTATCTAGTTAGGAAAACTCTGTTGGTAATATGCAATTTCTGAGCTACATGTACTATAATATATAATTACCAACAAAATCTTGAAGAACTAGAACAAGTACAGAGAAGAAAGCTAGGTGCATGTGCAATGAATACCAAGACGTATACCCAGGTTGTGTCAGCTCTTTTATAATGAAGAAACTAAGATGGGAGCCTCTTAAAGTTCGCCGCTGTAAATACTGCCTCACTACGGCCTACAGTATCCACAATAGATTGGTATATATTGACCCCTCAAACTATTACAAACCCAGAGATTCACGGACCAGAGGAGGCCACTGCATATACATGTATAGTAGCAGGAGCTGATTAACTTGTCACACTAATGCATACCCACATGATCAGTTATTTCTCAGATCGTAAAAAGCAAGAGCTTATTGATGACATAACTTTATATACAATGTAACAAGTTTTTATTAATATAATTTTGCGCTCATCGTATTTTTCAACAGAAGACTTTTGATGATGTTCCATTCTATTTCATCTTAATTAATAAGTAATTTCAAAGTTATTGAACAGAATACATGCGTAATTGCATTGTTGTTTGTAAAATAACAACTTGGTTAACTTTTATTGTCCTTTGCAGGATTCTTTAGTTTGTCTTTACGCGATTTTTCATTTGGTTATTATCTTTTCTGTTTTCCTCAACTGATTTTTTACATTCCCATCTCCTCTTATTTTAGTGGTATGTACCATGGTAGCTAAACATATGTCCATCATGTTTAAACATTTTTCATGACAACACGAGTCACACCGAATGGTCAGATATAACAAGCCCCGAACTGACAATTGTCAAACAATTCAAACAAGACAAATAACAGCCTAAATTATGTACAAAAAATAAACGAAAAAGAATTGTGTAAAATAGCAACATACGACAACAACGGAATTACAGACTCCTGACTTGGAACAGGCACATACATACAGCATGTTGTGGGGGTTAACTAGTTTAAAGGCGCAAACTCTCCCCTAACCCTGAACAATGGTGTAACAGTACAACATACGAACAAACTATACAAAATCAGTTGAAAAAAATTACTTCATCAGATGGGTAAAAATAGAATTACAAATAACGAAAACAGAAAGTGGACATGGACGGATACGTGACCATCCCAACACCAAAAAGAATCTAGGTACTGCTATTTACAAGACCGACTCATCGAGTCGGATATTTCCGTGCTTTTTCCCAGGGTACTAGTCCGAAGGTCGACATGTCAGTAACTGCTAGTAGTGATTTGTCAATTTAAATCACTGTCAATTTGCTTAGTTTCTTTTGTTACTTATTCTGATATCGGCCTCTGACTTCTTTTAAACTGAGTTTTACTGTACGTTGGCTGCGTGTTTCTTTTGTTACTTATTCTGATATCGGCCTCTGACTTCTTTTAAAATGAGTTTTACTGTACGTTGGTGTTTCTTTATTCTTCATTGTCTCTAGGTATAGAGAAAGGGTTGAGATCTCACAAAACATGTTTAGTATATATTTGTTAAGGGGCCAGCTGAAGGACGCCTCCGGGTGCGGGAATTTCTCCCTACATTGAAGACCTGTTGGTGACCTTCTGCAGTTGTTTTTTTTTATATGGTCAGGTTGTTGTCTCTTTGACACATTCCCCATTTCCATTCTCAATTTTATTAAACATTCCGCATTTTTTAACCTGTCCCAAGTAAGGTAGCTCTGGATTTTTTAAAGTCTTGTCTGATTTTATAATATTAGTTGATTTATATGTTTTGGAGTTTATTATGAAGTCAATTTTCACTGATCTTGTTCACATTTTTATTTAGGAGCCAGCTGAGGTCCACCTATATAATCCATTATTTCTTGTAGTACTAAACATTCCCTTTTTACACAAAAGCATTCGATATTGGACAGATTATAATCTTTAGTACTATAGTACACAATTGCATTTATGGGCCAGCTTAATTAGGACCACCTCCCGGTGCAGGATTTTCTCGCTGCGTCGATGACCCATTGGTTGTCATCGGCTGCTGTCTGCTATTTGGTGGGGTTGTTGTTATTTGACATATTTACCATTTCCATTCTCAATTGTTTTGGTTCCACTCTAATTGTTCGATTCTACGATTCCCTTTCATCCTACTTGCATTGATTATATTCTAATTATCAAAAATCATGATTGAACAAAACATAATGTAATGTTTCATAATGATATTAAAATTCTTGCGGAACATATTTTTGATACAACTAAAATGTACAGACCCAAAAGAAAAACATTCCTTCACCAATGGGTGGACAAAAATAACAAAAATCATAAAGCTAGTTCCTATTCGGATGCATGCACAATACAAATAAGAAAGGGATATGTATATATATAATATATATAACTATCCGTCATGGAGGTATACATTTCATACTTATACTCACCTTGGAGTGTTCTTGTTAAGAGTTAATTTATACTTTGCCTGATAAACAAGTCTTTATATACTCGCTCACTGACAGTTGGTATTACATAATGACCTACTTATAAAGTATTCCATCATTGGGTTACCACAGCCTTAAATTGTATCGTTCACGTGAAATGAACTCTGATGATATCTTCATTCAACTTTTGGATACTTGTATATGAATGTCATGAAACCTTATCGCATGTAACTATGCCACAGTGAATTTGAAATAAAGAATATCACATAAAAAATGAAATGAAAATTGAAAGAAATATTTATGAATGGGTATTTTTCGTGCTCTATCTGCATGTGGACTTTCTTTATTACAATATATTTAATATATCAAGTTCGCGTTATATCAGCATCAATCTTGTATTTGTTTAAGGATAAGTATGTGACGAACTTTTGTTAAGATGGTATCAAACACCTAGACTAAAATCAATTTGGCTCGTTTTGTTTTCATAAAATTTTGACAAAATCATATTGTTTTGAACCCTTTGACAAAAATAAAAAAAAATCGAACAGCACTATTTCTGAGAAAAAAAAATCATTCAATATAAGCAGTTTGGCATAACTAGTTTTGAACATTGAGAATCTTAATATTTACTCTACCAAATAACATGATTAAAACGTTCAGCTGGTTTTTATAGAGTTATCTCCATGTAGATGAAGCACCTATGACACTTTTGAAATTACTTCTTGGTGCTGCTATTTTTAAAAGTGCGTGATTAAGGGAGTTCGCTTCTCAATTTCAAAGTTATTAACTTTTCAAAACACTAGTTTATATAGATAGGGGATTAATAAGGGAACCCAAAGAGCAAAAAAATATATAGGTCACCGTGCTTGTTTTCAAGATAAAAGCCATTGGAATTTTGGCGGGAAAAATACTTATACAGATGGCTTATCAGTATATATATGTAAAAGATTGGCAAAAAGAAAAATGGGGTCACCGGGCAAATCTTTACAAGGCATTGAAATGGATAAAACCAGAGAATTCCGAAAATCTGACAAAAAAATCTAAAACATAACAAGCCAGCTTCCTTAATTAGATTTCGGGAAAAGCTCATTTAGAAATCAAACACACAACACAATTAAACAAGAAGACGTTTAAGTTAGATTAAGTTTAAAGATTTTGCAAACATACATGTTCATGTTATCGGTATCGAACTACTTAAAAGGCGAAAAGTGTAAGCCAATATAGTTATAAAAAGCTCAACAGTATAAATATAGGTGTGACGCACTAGAGAAAAATGGGAAATTCTCAATTCATTCAAACTATTCCCGATTCGTGTCAGACAGTTAGTTCGTTGAATGTGTATACATTTTTCACTGATAATGTCATTGTATCCAACACACGAACAATGCTTATAATTATAGGAAAATTTACAGATAACGTTAAAGTGTCACACATACATGGCATTTTGGTACAAAAATGACTTATTAGCCGTCATGCTTATTCTTATATGTAAGCGTTGAGTTACTTGTGCTTATTCTGATTCAAGTTTTGCTTGCATTTTTATACCATGCCACATGTTTAATGGTTTACAAGCTTGAAACTCTTAATATTGTACAGTCCGCCACATGTTTAATGGTTTTCAAGCTTGAAACTCTTAATACTGTACAGTCAGCCACATGTTAGATGGTCTACAATGTAGAAACTTTTAATATTGTACAGTCCGCCACATGTTTAATGGTTTACAAGCTTGAAACTCTTAATACTGTACAGTCAGCCACATGTTAGATGGTGTACAATGTAGAAACTTTTAATATTGTATAGTCCGCCACATGTTTAATGGTCTACAAGCTAGAAACTTTTAATATTGTACAGTCCGCCACATGTTAAATGGTTTACAAGCTTGAAACTCTTAATACTGTACAGTCAGCCACATGTTAGATGGTCTACAAGGTAGAAACTCTTAATACTGTACAGTCCGCCACGTGTTTGATGGTTTACAAGCTTGAAACGCTTAATATTGTACAGTCCGTCACATGTTTAATGGTTTACAAGCTTGAAACTCTTAATACTGTACAATCAGCCACATGTTAGATGGTCTACAATGTAGAAACTTTTAATATTGTACAGTCCGCCACATGTTTAATGGTCTACAAGCTAGAAACTTTTAATATTGTACAGTCCGCCACATGTTAGATGGTCTACAATGTAGAAACTTTAAATATTGTACAGTCCGCCACATGTTTAATGGTTTACAAGCTTGAAACTCTTAATACTGTACAGTCAGCCACATGTTAGATGGTCTACAAGGTAGAAACTCTTGATACTGTACAGTCCGCCACGTGTTTGATGGTTTACAAGCTTGAAACTCTTAATACTGTACAACCAGCCACATGTTGGAGGGTTTACCCGGTAGAAACTCTTTATATTGTACAGTCCGCCACATGTTTAATGGTTTACAAGCTTGAAACTCTTAATACTGTACAGTCAGCCACATGTTAGATGGTCTACAATGTAGAAACTCTTAATGTTGTACAGTCCGCCACATGTTTGATGGTTTACAAGCTTGAAACTCTAAATACTGTAGTCCTCCACATGTTTAATGGTTGACAAGCTTGAAATTCTTAATTTTGTACAGTCCGCCACATGTTTAATGGTTGACAAGCTTGAAATTCTTAATTTAGTACAGTGCGCCACATGTTGATTGGTTTACAAGCTAGAAATTCTTAATATTGTAGTCCTCCACATGTTTTATGGTTGACAAGCTTGGAATTCTTAATTTTGTACAGTCCGCCACATGTTTAATGGTTGACAAGCTTGAAATTCGTAATTTTGTACAGTCCGCCACATGTTTAATGGTTTACTAGCTTGAAAACCTTAATATTGTACATTCTAACATGTGTAATGGTTTACAATCTAGAAACTCTTAATATTGTACAGTCCGCCACATGTTTAATTGTTTTCAATTTAAAAACTCTTAATATTGTACAGTCCGCCACATGTTTAATGGTTTACAAGTTGGAAACTCTTAATATTGTAAAAACTGCCACATGTTTGATGGTTTACCATGTAGAAACTTTTAATATTGTACAGTCCGCCACATGTTTAATGGTTTACAAGCTGGAAACTCTTAATATTGTACAGTCCGCCACATGTTTAGTGGTTTACAAGCTAGAAACTTTTAATATGGTACACTACGACACATGTTTAGTGGTTTACAAGATAAACACTTTTATGGTACAGTTCTTTCAAACTATTTCCGATTCGTGTCATACAGTTTGTTCGTTGAATGTGTATACATTTTCTACTGATAATATTTCATTGCATCCAACACACAAACAATGCTTATAGGAAAGTTTACAGATAACGTTATGTACAATGTCACACAGAAATGGCATTTTGGTACAACAATGAGCCGTCATGATTATTTTTTTATGTATAAGCGCTGAGTTACTTGTGCTTATTCTGGTCCAAGTTTTGCTAGCATATTCATACTGCCACATGTTTAATGGTTTACAAGCTTGAAACTCTTAATATTGTACAGTCCGCCACATGTTTAATGGTTACAAGCTTGAAACTCTTAATATTGTACAGTCCGCCACATGTTTAATGGTTTACAAGCTGGAAACTCTTAATATTGTACAGTCCGCCACATGTTTAATGGTTTATAAGCTAAAAACTCTTAAACTGTACACTCCAACACATGTTTAGTGGTTTACAAGTTAAAAACTCTTAATATTGTACAGTCCGACATATGGTTATACGGTAGAAACTCTTCATGATTTTTATCCTTTTTAAAAACAAAATGATGGGTTGTATTTTTGTTTCTCTGTGGAACTGTAATTTTAAACAGCATAAAATACACACATGACAAGATGATTGTTTGTATGGTCTTCTGTTCTGTCTAAACTTTTGAATTTCGGCTTTTCAGCCCTGTCCAATATTTCCAATATGGACTGGCAATGAATCCTGAATAACATGTAAACATATATTGTGCATCATAATTCAGGATTCATTGCCAGTCCGTATTGGAAATATTGGCCCCATATTCACATTTGATGTATGTAATACAGCATTCAGAACAAGTCTGTATTGAAAGGGTAGGATTATTTAATAAAAGTGCTATGAACTGGCTGTTTCTGTATTGGCGCTCGGGTAAAGATTCTCGGTCAGTCTCGAGGACAATAGAGCAAACCTTGAATCTATACCAGTGCCAATACAGAAACAGCCAGTTAGTTACACTATAATACAGTCTACCTTGGAGTATAGTTTCGAAAACTTTTATCTAAAGTAACAGCAGTCATACAAGGGACTTCCAACAAAAGTGGTAACACTTATAGACTGTTCTACTAGTCATCCATAGATAATACAAATGGCAAGTAGTGTCTGAATTTTTTTAATTTTAGGTGTGTTTTCTTTTCCTGCCCAATAAATGAGTACATTCAAGGTGTCGGAAATACGTAAACTGAACAAAGGATGTGGTCATGCGATATAATTTGAAAGCTGTATTGATAAGAACATTCTGGTTTATAGTGTATCACAGAAAACGTCGACCATAGTTGACATGGCTTAAATAGGCAAAATTAACTTAAACAATAATCAAGATGAAAAATTTATCTACTTAGATTTATTTCTTGTTTTTATTATTTTTTATAGGTTTTCTAACATTTTACCATCTGGTTCAAATCTCTGCTTGATTCTACAAAGTATTCCTGAACTGCTTGGTTTATTGTGATGATTGGTTGTAATCGCTGATTCAAAGTACTAACTACTGTCTTCTTATTAGTTGTTAAGTGACTGACATTAGATGTTTAGACAATATTACAACTATCTGATTGACTTATGTAAGCGATTTATCTGTGTGTCTAAGTGGTTAGTTATAGTTTGTTTCAAAACATTTGCTGGTTAATAAATATTATGAGTTAATAGTTTTGATGTTGTTTTTCCCAGAGTTTATAAATCATAATTACAAAGATGAAGAGAATACCGTTACAGGTCAATAAGACAGAAAGCCAACGATTAAAACATAGCAAATAAATGACGAGTCAAAATAAGTCTTTACCAAATAAAAACTCTCCAATTCTAAATAAAACGTGATAATTAGTCTACCAGAGATTATCCGTGTTGAAGGAAATCTTGCAATTTTAAATATTTCTAAATATTGATGTTAATAAAACCGTAGTCAAAATTATTCAGAAATTACTAAAGTGCACCCTGATTATGGTGACTCGTCTTCATTATTCTATTGCTGTTCCATAGCATATGTTGTTATCAGTACATTGATACGCAAGGGTTGCATAAAACATCATTAATTATATTAGTATACACACCTTATTATTAAGAGCTACGTTGTTGGTTTTTTTTTTTACAAATGTTATGCATGTTTTCAAAAGATTTACAGATTTCCCTCGGAAATCAAGAATATATCGAACATGCAGGTTTTGTGTAATCGAAGCTGCCAAATTGATGAGCGGAAAAGAAAAAAAACAGAGTTGTCTGTTAAGGATAAGTGAAACGAGTGTTCGTAATTCAAATTTATGAGAGACAGTTTTACATTTCTTAATAACTTCAACATCAAATTCAAATGTAAAACAGGCTACAACAGTATTGTATTTCTAGGACATATGTTGATTCATGTACTGCATGTTGAAAGAAAATTTTGTAAAAATTGCTATACTTGGATAATCGAGAACTCTAATCCATGCAAAGGAGGGAAGGTTTAAAACATGTGACGGCTAGCAGGCTGAAAGGAATGAAATTTTAACGAACGAACAGTGGTCCAAAGTCAACCGCCGATGCGAATACTAGTGTATAGAAATAATGAGATGTTGTTCCGGATTAACAATGAGAAAACTATCTTCTATGTTCAAATGACGTGGATTTCAGCAAGTATAGGTCACCGTACGGCCTTCAACAATGAGAAATCACATTCCGTGTAGTCAGCTATAAAAGGCCCCGACCTGGAAAAGGTGAAACAAAGTCGAACGAGAAAACTTCCTACTAAATGTATAACAATACAATTTACTAAAACAAATATGACACGGGACGTGCACATAAGGACTCTGGCGAGGTTAAGCATATATAGTGTTGTGAGCGCTCAAACAGTCCCCTAATCCTGGATAGTTGTGTATCAGCACACCATCATATCAAACTGTAAAAATCAGTGGCAAATGGCTTATCTTATGTTTTACATTTGTCATTTTGAGGCCTTTTTTAGCTGACTATGGGGTATGGGCTTTGATGAAAGTAATTTGGCCGAGATTGCAATTTATATTTGTGTCTTATGTGATAGCTACGTAACAATACACTTAGATATGGATTTGGTTTGGTTGCTTAATGGCCAATTTCTTTAAAATAGGATTGAAAATTTAAAGATGGTTAAAAGTACCATGCCGTCCTTAGTCCCAAAGGAAGACGGGACGTGGCAGTATAATTTAATCGGTAATCAATAAGTCTATAAAGTTTAAATGACAGATGTCAAGGACAATTCCAAAACTTGTTTGCTTTATAAACAGTATAGAACAATAAAAGCTGTGTGCAAAATGTTTTTGGTATCAAGTACTTTTTCTGAACTTTTTTTTAATTTAATATTCTCCTATGTTCCTTTTGATATTTCGCTGATCGAAAGCAAAAAGGAAGACTGAATAAAGAAAGCGTACTAGGTTAATTCTGTCACATGGTAATATTAATGTCCCATCTTAGTAGCACCTGAGATCACCCCTGGTTTTTGGTGCGGTTCGTGTTGTTTATTCTTTAGTTTTCTATGTTGTGTCATGTGTACTATTGTTTTTCTGTTTGTCTTTTTCATTTTTAGCCATGGCGTTGTCAGTTTGTTTTAGATATACGAGTTTGACTGTCCCTTTGGTATATTTCGTCCCTCTTTTAGTAACCTTAGTAACATTGATGGTGTTCATTATAAAAGGAGTAGGTCCGGTAAGACCCCTTTTTGGCCCCAAAATATAACAGTTTTACAAAATTGTTAAAATGTAAACGTTTAGTTATTTATTGGACAGTTAAATGCTTCTTCTACAAAAACATGGGCTGTTTTTGACAATGCAATGCTTATATATCGGGTTGTAGCACTATGAAGTCATGCTAAATTACTGAAATCTTCAAAATTGTAGCATTTTAGTTAAATTTTGAAGATTTCCGTGTAAACCGAAAGTGGCCGCATTCGTGTTCATCCTTAATAATGAAATGTAAGTTGTATTTTATGATAATACATAACATATATAAAGGTTGTGAATGAAGACGGATGCGGCCAATTTCATTTTTGACAAAATACATTTGTAAAGTGACTTTTTCAGCATATTTGGTAGATTTGTCATATTTGAGCTTGATTCGGATCGTTTTTAATAACTAAATCGGTTTAAATCTTTCACATAAACTAATTGAATCAAGTGAGATAGACACTTAAGTGTTTAAAAAGTGGTCAAAATCTTTCGTCAGATGAAACTGAAATTTGAGGCCAAAATGAGTCCTTACCGGACCTACCTACTCCATTGTATTTTTGGGTTTTCTCTATATAATTTTGTGTTGATTGTAGTTTTTTAAGAACCACTTTCGTTTGTCCAATTTTTGATTCACAGAAGTATAAATATTTGATATTTTTCCAGATACTTGTCTAATAACGAAGATCAACGTTTATAAAACATCTTCATTCAGTTCTCAAATTCCAATATGACAAAATGTAGAATGTAATGACCAAACTACTATTGTAAAAGTCTTATAGACGGATATATATGATATATGCATGTATATACCCCTCATGCATGTTATTGCTTAATGAATATTCACAACAAAATTAAGATTCAACCGTAATACAAGTTCTTTCCGTTATATCACTAATCAAATGATATTATATTATATCATATTATTATCATATTAACTGGTATTATGCTTCTCATCCTATGTATCACTTCGATTGTAAATTTGACACATTTTCACACCTCAGTGGTGTAGTGTTCATCATAAAGATCATACAGCTTTAAATTATTATTATAAACAAATGAATGTTAATTCAACTTGACGGCTTTACTATCAATAAAAGTACTTAAATTCTGATTTGATGTATTCTATGTAGACAATTCATCAAATCGTTTCTGGCACTTATCCCTGCTTGTATATTGTAATGATGGAATAAGCTTTTTAGACTAATTCTTTGGCGCCTATCTATTGACATGGGGATGCAACAGGTGCCCGTTCAATATCTTCAATGACATACTCTGGATAAGTGCTGGTGATTTTAGGATGATCGTAAATAGATTTTTGCATTGTTAAGATGCAGTAGGCACGCGACACCCCGGCAACACACGATGTAAATACGTCTAATCTTGTTGCTACAATGAGATATCAATGAAGTAATGAAAGTATTATTGTTTACAGAAACAACACCACAGAAAAGTGTTCATAAACACTATACATCCTCGTAATTTTGTGCAAATTACTCACAACAATACGTGACTGAGACATAAGAAAGATTATCCAAAGAAATATGAATACCTTTTGCAAAGGGTGAGCGGAAGAAATATTCAAACATCAAAGCTGGTTCAGACAAGCGATGACGGACATGATCACTTCACAATACGGATAAGAAATTATTAGATATCTAATATACAAATTATATATAGTTTACATATAGTGAAAAAGAAGTAAGTAGAAAGATAAACAATCTGTCATCATCTAATCCTTAATTAGATTTGGTTAACGACTGTCTGTAGACACAAAGCTTCCCTGCTAAATATTCTTATCGAGTTCACTGAATAGAGTTTAGTTCATAATAACGTTACATGCAGATCAAGAATTTGACTTAATTCCAGAAATGTAAAAGAGAATGAACTATTTGACTCTCTGCTATTGACAATAGTTCTTTAATAAAAAAAAAAATCCCGAAATTAAGGTTCAAGAACTTATATTTAAAGGCTTTCAAGAGTCGGCATCGCAGACAAATATACTGTCTTTGCCTAAATCAAATAATGTAAAACGAAAGAAAACACCATAGGCTATCAAAACAATGATACAATACTTTGACTATGGCTTAAATCTAAAACAGTTATAAAACATTACACAGAAAACCAAAAATTGAGAAACATACATGCCCACGAAAAACCGAGGGTTAGCTTTTATAAACCGGAAGTGTAAAATGTTCCTGCTCCACACATTGTATAACTGATGCAAGAGCACCTGGTAGCATTCGGCAGTGTATACTATCGACGAAAAGGGGACATACATTTGTCTTCCTTGTTCGTATAAAAAATTCCGTCAACTCTATTCCATCATTTACATATACCCTATTTTAAGTGGTTCGTGTTGCACAATCTTCCGAGTTTCAGTGTAGTGCTTTGTTGGCCGTTGGTTTTTTCCCTCATTTTTCTCCGACGTATGGTCTCTGATTGTCCCATCGATTTCGCCTCCCCTTTTTGAAATGAAATCTGTAAAACCAAAGTCTATTAAAATTTTAAACATTTATACTATTGTAAAATAAAAAGTATAAGTATGTTATTAAAACGAATATTTATCACTTTAAAAATGTCTAGCCTGTAACAAACTGTAGGAGTCACTTTTTCAATTGAGATTATTCACGATTTATCTTTTTAAAATT
The DNA here is from genome assembly GCF_036588685.1 of Mytilus trossulus. Classification (NCBI taxonomy): domain Eukaryota; kingdom Metazoa; phylum Mollusca; class Bivalvia; order Mytilida; family Mytilidae; genus Mytilus; species Mytilus trossulus. The sequence goes on from NC_086379.1 coordinate 65,189,353, forward strand.
ATCAATATCTCTGAAAAAAATATCATTATTATTTTCTTGGCGCTTTCAATAAAACTTCATAATATTAATAGGCGACTGATGGAAAATATGAAAAATTATATACAGAGTTAAAAGTTTTTAAGATACGCCATTCATGCAAGTAGTCGGCATTCTGCTATTTAATTTTTATATTAAATCACATAATCATATTCCATAAAAAGGTAGCACGGTTGGACCATTAAACATTTATTGCCTTTTATGAGTTTGACAAGAACATCAATTAATAATCTGAAATTGTTTCTAAATGCGATAATAAAACCGTATCATTAAAGATAATCTAGTAAAAATGAATACACAAAATTTGATAAGAAAATTCGAATTTACCCGTTCAACCGTTTGGGATATTATCTATAAACCAGGCGTATCATTGTAATACATTAACGTTTATGTTCTAAATCTTTACAAATTTTAATAAAAACCTGATGTCAATTAAACCCCAAAATCATGTAAATTGACACAAAAGGGCCCTAATAACATGATGAAGACGCGCCTCGATGTCGGACAGCATGAGTTATGATCCCAAGTATACATTGCTGAGACCACACATGATAAGCAGTAAACCGGAACCCAGTTTCCAACAAGATGTCAACAATTTTTTGTCGGTGTATTTGGAGACATTGCCATATCATCAAGTTATAAAAAGTCTCCTTACAAGTATATGATTATTAATGTTTTTACAGATTATACAACATTTTATCTTATCTTATACATGGTGATGACATGTACTTTTAATAAAAACAGTTTTCTCAAAGGTATTAAATGGAAAGAATTTAAGCAACGCTAGTTATTATGTCAACAATGCTGTATGCACAGTTTACGATTACGCAACTACTACGTATACAGTGATACACAGAGGAACTCAGACATAGTAATCTAAGATTGGTGAAGGAGAGGCATCGGATAACAAAAGGACTTAAATTCATAAGTCGAAAAAACAATAAAACGGTCAATGCCATAGCTCAAAAGAAACAAAAGAACAAACAAGAGTATACAAAACACAACATAGAAACCCACAGACTGAGCAACATGAACCATCAGTCAACAGTCCTTGTCAATTAGTGTAGGTCCCGACTCAATGTAGTCGAAAAGTCGAGATTGATAAGGCATACGGTTTCAGATGGCGGCGATGGCAACATAAATAAGTAAGTGCTTAGATCATTTTATTGGGAACCACTAATGGCAAGTCATTTGTATTGTGTGTGCAGTTGTATTTGTATTGGCACATTTTATTTGCCTTGAAGATTGTAACATATAATTCCATCAGTCATGATCTATTGACTTTGAATATTTTCATGTATAAGTCTGCGATCAAGATATTTCGTATGCCGCTGTATTAGTATTAGCAGATAACATTTGAGATTATTTGATAGGCCACCAGTTATTGTTCATTGTCATTGACTTGTCGATTGACTGTTTTGCATAGTTTACTTGTATTAGTTTGTGAGTAGTTCCGTTTAGGGGAAACAACTAGTTGAGTTTAATGATATTTGATATGATGATGTATCAACATTGATACATTCAACTTCCTTACTTCATCCTCTCGTTCATGGTTTGTAGACTGCATCCTGTATGAAGTTTTTCTGTTAAATTATTTATTTTCATTTAATTTTAACATTTTTATACTGTCAAAATACTGACATACAGGCGAACAAATATATTTGTCAATTGGGAACTATTTGTTTTTGTGAAGATAAGTTGAAAAAACTTAAGAAACGCGAGTAAATCGCTTAGCATATAATGTCTGTTGCTGCCATTATCTCTGAAATAAATGTTATACACCTATAGTATAGTTATCAAAGGTACCAGGACCATAATTTAGTACGCCAGACGCGCGTTTCGTTTACCAATACTCATCAGTGACGCTCATATCAAAATAGTAAGTGTTATCACCATGTAAATATAATATCATTAATGCATTTCATGCATATCCAAGACGAGAACCAATAACCAATAACTTCAACATACACATGTAATTTCCGTATAGCGAGTCGTCAAAGGCGAAGGACGAGCAACTTAAAAAAAGTCTATGCACAAAGAGAAGCACACATTTTAACTGTGAAACATACCATCCACTAACTTTTAAGAGTTGTTCAAGTAATCATCAAAGTCCACAATTTCCCAATACTCGAGACAGTGTAAAAAGTCCAAGTAGCTATAGTTTTATAACACAGTCAATCCTTGTTTTACCTTATTTACTGATATTCATTACCCATTACAGTTCAAATTTTACACCCTTCAGTTCGTTAAATAATTATAACTTTGCAGTTTAATTGATTAAATGTTGATTATTCTCGTCCTGAATATACATGAAATACTTTCCACTGAACGTTATTCTATTTACCTAGAAATGATAAGAATGTTTCGAAGGTACAACTGCAATCATTTCCATACATTATTAGGAGACCCTCAAACAAATTGTTTCGCTCATTGTTCGAAATAAATTCAATAATATCATACATGTACTAACTTATTGATTATTTCTACCAAAAGACATTATAAGCTATTGTATATATCAATGATGAATGTACGGAATGGGGAAAAAGTAAGCCGAAATAACAACTGAATTTGCTTCATATAAGTTTGAGAGAAATAGTCAAACTTTCTCTATATATTGCAAGATACACAATTAAAAATTATTTCGGTAAAATCGATATATTGATCAAATGTTTTATTTCTTGAATTTTCGCAAGTTAGTCTGACGAGATCTATATCAGCAGGTGATAACAGCCAGAAAACGAGATCTTACATTTGAGATGAAAGCCTCTGTAGTAGAAAACCTATATTATAAAGTAAGATTGACATTTATTTTCTCTAATTGCCACCTTCCTTTCATTGAGGTGTTACTATTTACAACTTCATCTTCGAGCGACCGTGAAAGCTCAAGTACCCTTAAGAATGTTATAAATGAATTAAGTGGGGAGAAGAATACATATTAACACATTAATGGTATTTTCAGCACTTCTTTGGTATTGTTGTGGCGGCGTCTGTCGATCGTGAGAGTAGGAGAGGCGTTTGAACTTCATCAAAACGATGTTTCGGTCTGATCACTCGTCTCTAAATTAATAGTTATTGTTGAATGGATGAAGACATCAGGCCGACTTCGCAGGCTAGTTTTATTACGCTTATTTAAAAGAGAGATGCTCTTTTCGAATTTAGTAAACGCCGACAAATACAAAGTCTGCTTAGACCTAAATAAAAAGAGAAGTTTTATTACAAATTAACATCATATACTGAGTATTCTGATATTAAGACATAAAATAACAAAAATGAAGTATCAATTATAGACTTTTTCAACACCCTTTAATTACTGAAGTTATTAAATTTCCAAATTTTCTGGTATAGGTTAGTAATTTTACCAATGGCAAATTTCTTTTCATCAATGTGTGCGGTTAACTATTTTATGTATAACATTCTTAAAATCATTTCACAACTTTTTTTTACGTTTGTGGTATATAAATTAGGTATTAATTACTTACGTTTTGAACAAAAACAGTGAATTCTATACTAGTGGGGTGGTTTTTTTGCACAGGTATTACATATATATTTCTATTTTTAATACAAACTTTTATGCTATTTTAAAAGACACAAGGTAATTATAACCTGTCTATTAATTACAATGGTCTATACTTCTTGGGTGGATTTCTGTGAAATCAATAAAAGAAGATACAAATAAATGCAAATCGAAATTTTTACCCATATTTATGTCGTGATATCACAATAAATTGTTCTCAATATGGCTATCAAATAAACTCATCATAGAGTTTTGCCAAATACAGCTAAGGTAATTTATTCCTGAGGTAGAAAAGCCTTGGTATTTCAAATATTCAAAGTTTTGTTAACAGTTAATGTATTATTATGAACATATCAATGATAACTCAAGTCAACACAGAAGTGCTGACTACTGGGCTGGTGATACCCTCGGGGAAATAAATTTCATATTTACGCCAACATTTCTTGTAATATTGGGACAGTTTATAAAATTATTCCGTTACCGAAGAAGCTGCATTAATTGGGTATATATACAACTCGTCTTAACATCAACCCAACAATGTTAGATCTATAAATTTGCTTTCGCAAATTTTTTGTTCTTCCCTCGCGGGGATTCGAACCCATGCTACTGAGATATCGTGACACCAAATCGCCTGCACTGCAGTCGTCCCGCTAGACCACACGACCACCTGGGCTTCACAAAAGTAAAAGTAAAGCTTTCGGTGGCCGTGTGTTACCTTTCCTCGTCAATTTTAATCTAGCGGCGTACTACAGTACATGATATTTAAGGGTTGGAGATGTTATTGTTACAGATCTATTATCTATAGCAAAGGATCCTGCAAGATACAGTCACAGAAAATAATTATATTTATAAGTACGTCTGAGTCAGTGACAACTCTACAATAGATTTATCCATCGGATCACCAGAAATGATGGTGATACATGGCTGTGTATATTATGTATATACAACTCGTCTAAACATCAACCCAACAATGTTAGATCTGTATATATATAAATATACAACTCGTCTAAACATCAACCCAACAATGTTAGATCTGTAAATTTGCTTTCGCAATATATATATTTAAATTTATATTAAGATCCATTTTGTTACATCTTGTGATCAATTTTATTTGGCAATCGCCAATGGCAGTCAGCAGGGTTAAAGAACATCAGTTGTTCGACCTGTTAGTCAAAATGTTGTTTGTGCTGTTTTTAGACCCTTCTACAACGAAATTTGTTTTACATGCACACGTATAAAAACTGCGGTATTTATCCAACGCACTCAAAGGTTTGAACGTAGTTTTCAATTTGGACTCGTTTATATTTTTTCGTTTGGGCTTGTATCATATTTTCCCTCCGGCTTATATGATCCGTTCATCCTATATTGACTCTTAAAATTCAAGAGTTTATCTAAAAATTAGGGTACTTTTTTTAAACATGAGGGTATTATTTTTATGGCCTTCCAAATGCCAAAGTCAACAGTAGTAAACCGCTATTCGAAATTATTAAATCGATTGATAAAAAACAAATCCGGGTTACAAACGTAAACTAAAGGAAACACGTCAAAAATAAGAGGATAAAAAAACCGACACAACAGAAACCCTAAAATGCAACACACACAGAAACGAACAATAATATAACAAAAGCCATTTTGCTGCCTTGGTACAGGACATTTAAAGAAAATATGATGGGTTAAATCTGGTTTTGAGACTAGCCCAACCTCCCGCTTTGATGACAATGTTAAATACTAGTATAACATTTAATGACAACATTACATGATGGACGACAATACAAATAAATGGAAGAACATACAGGACAGAGAAACACACAAATAAAATAATACAATAGAACATTACTATAAGCTACTTGTAATAGTTATTTAAGATACCAGGCTTATAATTTAATACACCTATCGGACATGTCACCTACACAAGACTCATCACTGACGCTCACGACAAAAATAGCAAAGAAAGCCAAACAAAGATGAAGAACATTGATGACTCAAAATTCCAGAAAGTTGTGCAAATTACATCTAAGGTTATCTGCCTGGGATAAGAAAGTCTATGTGGGATATACAAGTACGCAGCCACTATATGGAAAAAGTAATATTACATTTTGGCTTAAAGTTACCCTTTATTATACCCAAGTCAGGTGAAGGAAGACAAATTTAGAATGCAACAGAGTATTATTCAGTAAAAACATTCCGAATTGATTGCAGAGTTTCATTTAACCGAAGTGAGTTTTTTTTCTCTTCATGTTGAAGGCATCACCATTTCTTTGAGCTGAGGAGCATCAAGAGCTGTTCATTTTCCTGCCTTTTGTGTGATTTTATTGTGCATGTATTGATGTTGTGTCATAGATGGATATCCCACATCCTTTGTTTTTGTGTTAACCGTGTAATTTCACCACTACCGTTCATCTCGTACTTTTTAAGAACATAGTTCATGTCGTTTAATGTGGATAAGAAAGTCATATTTTTTTCGTCAGTTTGTCTATTTTATTCCCTATGTTTTTTGTTTGGTATATCGCACAAAAAGTGTTCAGATCATTATTTCTTTCTGTATATTAGTGCAAGTAGACATCGTTATGTAATTTGTGTTTCACATGTGACGACGGATATGTTCAATTCATCCGAACCACAATCTCGTCCTCGATTCTTTCCCCCGAAAAAAACCTACAGAATAAATTAATATCGGGTATGTCCTTGTATTCACAATAACTACACAGCAGGCCTTGATGGCATAAAACTTCGCTCAGTGCTCTGAGCACAAAAATCATGCTCGAAACATGAAATCCAGCAATTTGATAGGTTGATTTTCGAGTCTGAATACAAAAATCATGCTCGAAAGTTTTATGACCGTGAGGCCGGGTGTCACATGCATAGCAGGATCTGATTACCCATCAGAAACACCTGCGATCACTCCCGATTTAGGTAGGGATCGTGTTCCTCAGTCTTAGGTTTCTATGTTGTTTTGTATGCTGATATTTGCATTTTGAAATTTTTTTCTTGTTTGGTTTTATAACAGTTTTGATCTGAGCGTCACTGATGGTGTATAAAATTATAATCCTGGTACCTTTGATAACTATTTACACCACAGAGTCGATGCCGCTACTGGTGAACGTTTCGTCCCCGAGGGTAAAGTAAATCCATGTGAACTCTATCCATATGTACTCCTGATAAATACTGCCCGAGTTCAGCTTTTGGTCTAATATTTTGTTTTTTGTTCATAGTGCAAATCTTTCAAGTCTTGATGAACAACAAACATTTTTGAAGGCAAGTAATTTTCTTGTAACCTTGTCAGCAGTAATGACGTATCTGGATCTTGTAACTGGTATTGTTTTATTTCTTCTTTGGGTCCTTTCCATACAGGTGAGTCTTGTATTGAATTAACTCTACGTACAGCCAATGGTGTCACATAATCTATATCATCTTCAAAAGATTTCCATTATTCTTGAGCACGACGACAAAATTTGCATCCTCCACAAGGTAAGGAATCAATATCTATTCCAGCCTTGTAGTTGAAGCAGTTCTCTATTTCATCAGGTATTCTAGATAGGGCGTCTGCATTTATATGTTTTTTCCTGGTCTTTGTTGTAAAATGATGTTATATTGAGATTTTTCTTCGATCCATCGAGCCAACTGTCCCTCTATATTTTTGAAATTAAGCAACCATGGGAGACTACTGTGACCTGGTCTTAGTATAAATGATCGAACAAGAAGATAGTGTCTAAATTGTCTTGTAAATGTCACTATTGCTAAAAAGTCCTTTCTTGTGGTATTTTCTCTGAGCCGGAGTCAAAACTCTGCTGGCGTAACTAATGATCTGTTCCTGTCCATCTTTCATTTGTGTAAATTTTGCGCCCATACAAACATTAGAAGCGTCCATGTCTAACATAAATAAATCATCTGGATTTGGATAACTCAATGTAGCTGCTTAAATAAATGCTAGCGTAAGTTCTTCAAATGCTGTCTGTTATTCTGAATTCCTCTGAAATTCTGCTTTCGATCCAGTAAGCGTGAATAAAGGAACAGCCATCTCGGCAAATTGTTCAATGTGGTCGCTATGGTAATTTGCAAATCCAATAAATGACCGTAACCTCTTTTTTGTTTTTTGGGATAGGCCAACTATTACTTGAACCAGCTTGAATATTTTCTGGATTCACAGAGACACTATATGCACTACCTAACTTTCCCAGGAATTTTAATTCTAATTGAAACAAGAGGCTCTCAAGAGCCTGAATCGCTCACCTTAATTGTTTTGGTTAAATCTCTCCTCAATGATTATTTTGGCTTTTCAATTTATTTAAATGTTCTTCGAATCATCCTATTTTCTTCAAAGCAAAAAAAATAATTCATTTTCTCCTATGTTCTATTTTAGCCATAGGAGATATGTTTCATGACATACAAGGAAATAAAATATAAAATTTATACAAGATACTCTGAAACTCATTTAGCCTAAGTAAATTGGCTGAAATTGATACAGCAGTTTCAAAGGAGAAGATTTTGTTAAAGTAAATCAACATGATGAACAAATTGTGAAAAAAAGTCTTTAAAGGACAATAACTCCTTAAGGGGTCAATTGACAATTTTGGTCAAATTGACTTATTTGTAGATCTTACTTTGCTTAACATTTTTGCTATAAACAGTTTATCTGTATCTATAATAATTTTCAAGATAATAACCAAAAACTGCAAAATTTCTATAAAATCATCAATTCAGGGGCATTATATACCTGCAAAACCAGTTACCCGATTCGGCTGAAAATTTCAGGTCAGGTAGACCTTGACCTAATAAATACTTTAACTTCTTGTCTTATTTGCTCTAAATGCTGGAGTTTTTGAGATATAAGCCAAAAACTGCATTTTATAACATGTGTTCTAATTTTAGCCATGACGGCCATGTTTTTTTATGAAATAGAAAATAAAACACAACTTTATTTTATACACCCTACTGATCATTTAGTTGAAGTTTGGTTGAATTTGGTTCAGTAGTTTTAGAGAAGATTTTTTAAAGTTAGCAAATATGATGAACAAATTGTGAAAAGATGTCATTAAAGAACAATAACCCCTTATGGGGTAAATTGACAATTTTGGTTATATTAACTTATTTATTCTTACTTTGCTGATCATTTTTGCTGTTTACAGTTTATCTTTATCTATAATAATATTCAAGATAATGACCAAAAACTGCAAAATTTCCTTAAAATTACCAACTAAGAGGCAGCAACCCAACAATGGGTTGTTTGATTCATCTGAAAATTTCAGGGCTGATAGATCTTGCCCTAATGAACAATTTAACCCCTGTCAGATTTGCTCTAAATGCTTTCGTTTTTGAGATATAAGCCAAAAACTGCATTTGACCCCTATGTTCTATTTTTAGCAATGGCGACCATGTTTGTTGATAGATCAAAACTTCGGATACAATTTATAAACAAGATACCCTAAGGAACATTCAGTTAAAGTTTGGAAGTATTTGGCCTAGTAGTTTCAGAGGAGAAGATTCTTGAAATTGTTTACGACGACAGACGACGGACGACGACGGACGCCAAGTGATGGCATAAGCTCACATGGCTATGCCTGGTGAGCTAAATTAGAGGCTCTAAAGAGCCTGTGTCGCTCACCTTGGTATATGTGAATTAAACAAAGGAAGCAGGCAGTTTGTGACAAAATTGTGTTTTAATAGGTGATTGTGATTTGTACATCTTACTTTACTGAACATTCTTGCTGCTTACAATTATCCTTATCTATAATGAACTTGTCCGTGTAGTGTCAGTGGAAAATGTTAGTAAAAATTTACAAATTTTATGAAAATTGTTAAAAATTGATTATAAAGGACAATAACTTCTTAGGGGGTCAATTGACCATTTTGGTCATTATGACCGATTTTTGAGTCTTAAATTACTGTACATTATTGCTGTTTACAGTTTATCTCTATCTATAATAATATTCAAAATAATAACCCAAAACAACAAAATTTCCTTAAAATTACCAATTTAGGGGCAACCTAACAACGAGTTGTCCGATTCATCTGAAAATTTCAGGGCAGATAAATCTTGACCAGATAAACAATTTTACCCCTTGACAGATTTGCTCTAAATAGTTTGGTTTTTGAGTTATAAGCCAAAAACTGCATTTTACCCCTATGTTCTATTTTTAACAGTAGCGGCCATCTTGGTTGGTTTGCCCGGTCACAAAACACAATTTTTCAACTAGATAGCCTAATAATGATTCTGATTATGTTTGGTAAAATTTGGCCCAGTAGTTTCAGAGAAGATTTTTTAAAAGTTAACTAAGATTTACGAAAAATGGTTAAACATTGACTATAAAGGGCAATAACTCCAAAAGGGGTCAATTGACCATTTAGGTCCTGTTCACTTCTTTGTAAATCTTACGTTGCTGAACATTTTTGCTGTTTACAGTTTATCTCTATCCATAATAATACTCAAGATAATATCAAAAAACAGCAAAATTTCCTTAAAATTACCAATTCAGGGGCAGCAACCCAACAACAGGTTGTCCCATTCATCTTAAAATTTCAGGGCAGATAGATCTTGACCAGATAAACAATTTTACCTCGTGTCAGATTTGCTCTAAATGCTTTGGTTTTTGAGAAATAACCAAAAACTGCATTTAACCTCCATGTTCTATTTTTAGCCGTGGTGGCCATCTTGGTTTGATGCTGGGTCACCGGACACATTTTTTAAACTTAATACCCCAATGATGATTGTGGCCAAGTTTGGATTTATTTGGCCCGGTAGTTTCAGAGAAGATTTTTGTAAAAGATCATGGAGATTTACGAAAAATGGTTTAAAATTGACTATAAAGGGCAATAACTCCTAAAGGGGTCAACTGACCATTTTGTTCATGTTGACTTATTTGTGAATCTTACTTTGCTGAACATTATTGCTGTTTACAGTTTATCTCCATCTATAATAATATTCAAGATAATAACCAAAAACAGTAAAATTTCCTTAAAATAACCAATTTAGGGGCAGCAACCCAACAATGGGATGCCTCTGCTGGTGGACTATTAGTCCCCGAGGGTATCACCAGCCCAGTAGCCAGTACTTTGGTACTGGCATGAAAATACGGATTTTCTTGTGTTATTAAAATTTGCTGTTAGAAAATATTAGAAATTATTTTAAATTAAGAAATGTATCTCCCTCATGCAAAGCTCTAATTCCTTTCACGAATTTGACTATACTTTTTGGACCTTTCGGATTATAGCTCTTCATCTTTTATATAAGCTTTGGATTTCAAATATTTTGGCCACGAGCATCACTGAAGAGACATGTTTTGTCGAAATGCGCATCTGGTGCAACAAAATTGGTACCGTTGATTTTATTACTACCACTGGGTCGATGCCTCTGCTGGTGGACTATTAGTCCCCGAGGGTATCACCAGCCCAGTAGCCAGTACTTCGGTACTGGCATGAAAATACGGATTTTTAGTGTTATTAAAATTTGCTGTTAGAAAATATTAGAAATTATTTTAAATTAAGGAATGTATCTCCCTCATGCAAAGCTCTGATTCCTTTCACGAATTTGACTATACTTTTTGGACCTTTCGGATTATAGCTCTTCATCTTTTATATAAGCTTTGGATTTCAAATATTTTGGCCACGAGCATCACTGAAGAGACATGTTTTGTCGAAATGAGCACCTGGTGCAACAAAATTGGTACCGTTGATTTTATTTCCTGATTCATCTGAAATTATATGGCAGATAGATCTTGACCTGATAAACAATTTTACCCCATATCAAATTTGCTCTAAATGCTTTGTTTTTTGAGTTATAAGCCAAAAACTGCATTTTACCCCTATGTACTATTTTTAGCCATGGCGGCCATGTTTTTTGATGAAATGGAAATTAAAACACAAACTTTATTCTAGATACCCTAGGAATCAATCAGATGAAGTTTGGATTGAATTGGTTCAGTAGTTTCAGAGGAGAAGATTTTGGTAAAAGATCATGGAGATTTACGAAAAATGGATAAAAATTGACTATAAAGGGCAATAACTCCTAAAGGGGTCAACTGACCATTTTGGTCATGTTGAATTATTTGTAAATCTTACTTTGCTAAACATTATTGCTGTTTACAGTTTATCTCCATCTATAATAATATTCAAGATAATAACCAAAAACAGTAAAATTTCCTTAAAATTACCAATTTAGGGGCAGCAACCCAACAATGGGTTGTCTGATTCATCTAAAATTTCAGGGCAGATAGATCTTGACCTGATAAAGATTTTTACCCCCATGTCAGATTTGCTCTAAATGCTTTGGTTTTTGAGTTATGAGCCAAAAACTGCATTTTACCCCTATGTTCTATTTTTAGCCATGGCGGCCATCCTGGTTGGCCGGGTCAAAAAACACAAACTTTAAACTAGATACATCAATGATGATTGTGGCCAAGTTTGGTTTAATTTGGCCCAGTAGTTTCAGAGGAGAAGATTTTTTTAAAAGTTAACGACGACGGACGACAGACGACGAACGCCAAGTGATGAGAAAAGCTCACTTGGCCTTTTAGGCCAGGTGAGCTAAAAATGGCATTTCTGTGGTTTCAAAGAGGGACGAAAGATACCAAAAGGACAGTCAAACTCATAAATCTAAAGCAAACTGACAAGGCCATGGCTAAAAATGAAAAAAGTTATATCTGGAATCTTTTAGTACTTTCTTGATATTTTCTAGATGATTCTCAAAACCATTTCCTAAGATGATAACATCGTCCAAGTAAGCGAGACACACAATCAATGTGAGACCTTGTAAGACAAGTTGTATAACTCGGCTGAAAGTGGCTGGACTGTTACATAGACCAACACCCAGTCTTACCTGTTCAACAATACCATATTTGGTGATACATGCAGTCTTGTATCTGTCTTTATACAAAACCTTGAAATTTTCGAAAAACAAGGATTTTCTTATCCCAGGCATAGATTACCTTCGCCGTATTTGGCACAACTTTTCTGAAATTTTGGATCCTCAATGCTCTTCAACTTTGTACTTGTTTTGCTTTATAAATATTTTGAAATGAGCGTCACTGATGATTCTAATGTAGACGAAAGACGCGTCTGGCGTACTAAATTATAATCCTGGTACCTTTGATAACTATTTACACCAATGGGGCGATGCCACTGCTCGTGTACGTTTCGTCCCCTAGGGTATCACCAGCCTAGTAGTCAACATTTCGGTGTTGACATGAATATCAATAATGTGGTCATTTTAATAAATTTCCTGTATACAAAACCTTTTCTTATCCCTGGCATATATTACTTTAACCGTATTTGGCACAACGTTTTGAAATTTTTGATCCTCAATACTCTTCAACTTTGCATTTGTTTGGTTTTATAAATATTTTGATATGAGCGTCACTGATGAGTCTTATATAGACGAAACGCGCGTCTGACGTACTTAATTATAATCCTGGTACCTTTGATAAATATTTCTCTGCTATCTCCAGCTGTTAATATCCTGCAGTCATGTCCAGTGAACTCATTAAAGTACTCCCTCTCAATGTATCTAAACAATCTGATATGTTTGATATCGGGAATGCATCTTTTATGGTGATCTGGTTTAATGGTCTGTAATAAATGCAGTAGCGAAGTCCAGCATCTTTCTAGTGAACCATTACTGGACTAGCTGCGTGATTAGCTATTGAAGGTTGTATGATACCCTTCTTCAACATTTGTTGTATGTGCTCATGTTCCTCATTCTCAAATTTCAATGGTGCCAGTGTTCTTCTCAACTTCTGCTTTGCTGGTTTAGGGCTTTCTGTCTGTATCTCATGTTTTATCACCCCATTGAAGAGTCCCAGATCAAAATCCTTTCTTTTTTTGTTTGCAAATATGTCTTGAAATTCAATTAAAAGTTCAACAAATTTCATAGTTTGCTTACATGTGAAGTTATTTGCTGAATTTCTAAATAGTTGTCTGAGGTGTTCCGGAAGCTTTAAATTTAAGTCTTCAATTGATTCGTTTGTCTTCTGTTATGAATCTGTTACAAACGAATCAATTGAACTTTGATACTATCAACTTCAAGTGATGCGTCAAGAATCTCTTCTACTTCAATTCCTGTGCCAAAAGTGAGATATTTTCTATGAATAATTTGACGTCCTGTAGGATTCCTGAGTAACGCTATAGGATAATTTTTATTACATACAATAGGTAGTGCTAATAATCCCTTTAAATCTTTCTGAAGATGAATAACTAAATCTGCTTCAGGTTCTGAATCACTTTAAGTTGGTACATGTCTCACTGAAAAGGGAGGAACAATGGCTTTTTCCGTCAGCTTTTTTCTGTATATCTTGACCTCTGTTTTCTTCGTCTTTAATCAATGCCAGGGGTAAAAATTCATAGGAAAGCTGTATTGAATTTTCCTGCAATTCAATTACTATGTTATGTTCAAGGAAGTCTATTCCAAGAATTTCTGTATCTGGAATAACCATGTTCCAATTAGACAATGTCTTTCCAATCTCTCAGATCTGTATTTGGTGATAGTTTTACTGTTGAGATGTAAACGTACCTGTCCACGTCTAATGTATTTTTTTGTTTGAGGTATTTCCATTTGTATTCATCTAATGAGTTAAAAGACTTACTTTTCATCTGAATTCTACTTTGTTTTTCCGTTGTACTGTTTCACCACTGTCCAAGTTAGGATAAGGTCGGTTGCCCGCTAAAATGTTTAGCCTTGCAATAATCTATGTGGCTGTTAAAGTTAGGAACCTGTAATTCAGTGGTTGTCGTTTGTTGCAGTGTAACATATTCGTTTTTCAGTCATTAAAATTGTTTAACATTTGCCATTTCGGGGCTATTTACAGCCGACTGTGGGGTATGTGCTATGCTCATTGTTGAAGGCCGCACTATGGCATACAGTCCTTAATTTCTGTTACATTGGGTCTTTTGTTGAGAGAGGTCTGATTGGCAATCTTTTTTTTAAAGCACGCTAATAACCCAACCTGGTGTGTCCTGATATGTATCCTATATTTGACACTGGATAAAATAAGCCAATCTCTCATCATTATTATATATATACGAGCCTGCAATGATAATTAAACAAGAGGCTCTCAAGAGCCTGAATCGTTCACCTTAATTTTTTTGGTTAAATCTCTCATCAATGATTATTTTGGCTTTTCAATTTATTTAAATGTTCTTTGAATCGTCCTATTTTCTTCAAAAGCAAAACAAAATTGATTTTCTAATATGTTCTATTTTCGACATAGGAGCTATGTTTCTTGACATACAAGGAAATGAAATATAAAATTTGTACTAGATACTCTGAAACTCATTTAGCCTAAGTTTGGCTGAAACTGATACAGCAGTTTCAAAGGAGAAGATTTTTTAAAGTAAGCAAATATGATGAACAAATTTTGAAAAAAGTCTTTAAAGGGCAATAACCCCTTAAGGGGTCAATTGACAATTTTGGTCATATTAACTTATTTGTAGATCTTACTTTGCTGATCATTTTTGCTGTTTACAGTTTATCTCTATCTATAATAATATTCAAGATAATGACCAAAAACTGCAAAATTTCCTTAAAATTATCAATTAAGAAGCAGCAACCCAACAATGGTTTGTTTCATTCGTCTGAAAATTTCAGGGCTGATAGATCTTGACCTAATGAACATTTTTATAAATTTATTACAAATACAAGTTTATAAAACTTTTTGAAAATTAATAGATATATTTATATATGTTGGTAATATGTGTGTGTTGTATTGTTTAATATATGTTATTATTGAACTGTAGTTGATATTAAATTGTGAATTTATAAATATACCGTGGGCTGGAGGCCTGTTTTTGTACAATAAACTTGATTTGATTTGATTTGATTGATTTGAACATTTTTACCACGTGTCAGATTTGCTCTAAATGCTTTCTTTTTTGAGATATAAGCCAAAAACTGCATTTGACCCCTATGTTCTATTTTAAGTAACGGCGGCCATGTTTTTTGACGGATCAAAAATCCAAGCACACACTTTGTGCAGGATAACCTAAGGAACAATCATGCTAAGTTTTATTCAAATCCATTCAGTAGTTTCAGAGGGGAAGATGTTTGAAAAATTGTTAACTACGACAGACGACGACGGACGCCAAGTGATGAGAAAAGCTCTCATGGCCTTTTAGACCAGGTGAGCTAAAAACGATAACTTAAAACGCAACTTGTAGATTGCACAGTAAGAAAACTGACAGTTTACAGAAAAAGAAAGGTAACTCTTAATAATTGAACAGCATTTTCGAGAGGCTGCGATTAAAAATACAATTTCAGTAAAACTGTTCTTTTTCACTGAACGTTTTGGTTATGCATTCTCCAATAATCTCTCAATATTATTGTATGAAATAATTATTTCATTTTGTAATAATCGCGGTATTTCTTTTTGTTCGTTTTTCAAGATATAATATTTACTTTGAAATAAACTATTTAAGAGTAAACCCTTTCTTAATGTTCTTTAAATGCGACTCTCGAAATCGATTCATTAAATTCCAGGATATAATATGAGAATATTCTATATTTTCCATTTCTAAAACATTGAGTCTAAAGTGGCAGGGGGAAAAAACATGCATACTTTGATTGTCTTCCGACCGACAGAAAAAATATTGTAGTCACCAAAGTTGGGCGACTTTTTGTCATATTAATAACGTGTTACATTGTTCGTTTATTTGACTGTGTGAATAATACTTTAACTGTTTATGCTGTTCTTTTGATAGTGTTCATTTGACGTGCCTCTATATTTACACATCCCGCCATATTTTTTGAATGTGCTATAATAAATTTTTATTTTATTATTTATTTTAAATTTTGGATATGCTTTATAGCCTGTATGCCTTTAAGAGTTTCTTAGTTACACATGGCGTCGCTTAGTACTTATATGTCCCTTAATAGTGATATTATTCAATGATATTTTATGTATACTTGGATATGCTTTATAGCATTTAGGCCTTTTTGAGTTTCTTAGTTACACATGACGTCGCTGTATACTTATATATCCCGTAATAGTGTTATTATTCCATGATATTTTAGGTATTTTTGAAATTCTGAAATGTCTGTGTGTTTTCTTGAGTTTCATTCTAGCATGTGACGTGGCTCTGTACTTAAACATCCCAGCATTGCAAGTGTTTGATTGTCTATCGGTTCTGCTAATGTGCTTTGCCTATATCCATAAGTGAGAGGTTTAGATACATTTAGCTTTAAAACCGGGCTTATAATCCTGGTACCTTTGATACCTCTAATACACCATATTGTACATAATATCAAACCGGGTTTAATCTACTATTTCTAACATAAGGAAAATGTCTGTACCAAGTCAGGAATATGACAGTTGTCCATGTGTTTTAAGTGTTTGAGCTTTTGATTTTGCCATTTGGTTACGGACTTTCCGTTTTAAATTTTCCTCGGATTTCAGTAGTTTTGTGATTTTACTTTCTAGATGCTCTATGAAGTATCATATCACTACTTTAGAAAATATGGCTGCCAATCAAAAAAGTAGCATGTGTAGATTTATATCTATATCTATCATACTACAAGGCTTTATACTTATAAAGCACTATATTTAATATTGATGTGTTTCACCAAAAAGACTTTTGTAGATGAATTTCTGTTAAATACAATAAGTATATAACGGATAAAACATCCAGCCAGAAAGACCAATAGTTTATTCTGAATAGAATAGAGGCTCCCGCAGGGTAAAAACGATCTGCGACCTCTTGGCTTTTAAGAGGTGGCTTCCATCATGAGAGCTTTCTATAAACGACCTGCGACATGTAAAATTTGGAAAAAAACGACCTTCGACTTAACTCACGCTAATTTTGCCATTTTGAGCGCGATGTTTTCTTTTGTGGTCCTTTGTTGTTCCTCAGACAGTTAATTTACAATTATTAACATTTCAATCATAGCTCAAGTTAACATAGTAGTGCTGACTACTGGGTTGGCGATACCCTCGGGGAAATAAATCGCCACCAACAGTGGCATCGACCCAGTGGTTGCAAATAAACTCATCATAGAAATCAGGATTAAAATTTTATATTTACGGAAATGGCAGTTTTGCAAGGTATGAAGCGGGAGAGTTATTGTTGTTTAATATCAACTAGAACACGCGGGCATTCAGAGCGTAGTTTAAAGTATGTAAAGTGTTGTTGGAAGAATTTTGTAAAAATTGAATGACTGGAAAATTTCAGCAAAAGTATCATAAGTCATAGGTTATTGGGGACAGGAAAATGCTTTTTTTTTTTTTTATCCCTCCTCCTTTATTTCCAATATTCCCATTTTTTGGTTCTATATCAATTTCAATATGAACATACATTTAGTATGTTATGAACATTCAAGTAAGGAGCCTGTAATTCAGTGGTTGTAGTTTGTTTATGTGTTACATATTTGTTTTTCATTCATTTTTTTGTACATAAATAAGGCCGCTTGTTTTCTGGTTTGAATTGTTTTACCTGGTCAGTTCGGGGCCTTTTAAAACTTTGTATGCGGTATGGGCTTTGCTCGTTGTTGAAGGTCGTACGGTAGCCTATAGTTGTTAATATCTGTGTCATATTGGTCTCTTGTGGAGAGTTGTCTCAACATGGCAATCATACCACATCTTCTTCTTTTTGTAATCAGTGAATTTTGTAAAATTTTCAGAAAAGGTATCAAAAGTTCACATGAATAATTGTAGCGCTTATCTGTATATTATGAACATTCATTACTATATAAATATAGTGTATTAACTTTCAATTCGAAGTTTACTAATTGATCCATAGTGGTCATTGATAAAGTATACAGACCCTCTCTATTAAATAAACTCTGTGAATGCCGTGGATAGTTAACTTGAAAATATAAGCAGATAGAATTTTGAAAATACACTTTACTCTTTGTATATGTATGTTCAAAGTGTACAGAAGAGTATACAGACCCTCTCTATTTAATAAACTCTGTGACTGCCGTGGATAGTTAACTTGAAAATGATAGCAGATAGAATTTTGAAAATACACTTTATTCTTTGTATATTTGAAGTTTACAAATCGATCCATAGTGGTCATTGATAAAGTATACAGACCCTCTCTATTAAATAAACTCTGTGAATGCCGTGGATAGTTAACTTGAAAAT
The DNA here is from genome assembly GCF_036588685.1 of Mytilus trossulus. Lineage (NCBI taxonomy): Eukaryota > Metazoa > Mollusca > Bivalvia > Mytilida > Mytilidae > Mytilus > Mytilus trossulus. Next base: position 65,207,968 of record NC_086379.1, read on the forward strand.
GAAAGCAGATAGAATTTTGAAAATACACTTTATTCTGTGTATATGTATGTTCAAAGTATACAGAAAAGTATACAGACCCTCTCTATTTAATAAACTCTGTGACTGCCGTGGATAGTTAACTTAAAAGAAAATGATAGCAGATAGAATTTTGAAAATACACTTTATTCTTTGTATATGTATGTTCAAAGTATACAGAAAAACGCAAACCGGAAGTCTAATCTTACTTAAAATTTCGTCCAATGACGGAACAATATCCGGATGCCCTTTTTCTCCAAAAATAACGAAAATGATACTGACAATGTTGACCGAGTTGTTTCTCAGAGAAATGTGTCGGGGAAATTACGTTCTTCCTACCAGTAGAACAAGATCCGGAAGAAAACACGGATGGCGTCATGACCGATTAGGATGGTAGATCTGATCAAACAAAATCCCTTATCTGTTATTAAACATAAATAGTTATCAAGGGCACCAGGATTATAATTTAGTACGACAGACGCGCGTTTCGTCTACATAAGACTTATGTCTATCCCAAATTCATGTATTTGGTTTTGATGTTATATTTGTTATTCTCGTGGTATTTTGTCTGATGCTTGGTCCGTTTCTGTGTGTGTCGCGTTTCTGTGTTGTGTCGTTGCTCTCCTCTTATATTTAATGCGTTTCCCTCGGTTTTAGTTTGTTACCCCGATTTTGTTTTTTGTCCATGGATTTATGAGTTAACATGTGCATTTGGTCATTCGTAGAAAGCAAGCGAATTGGCGAGTCTTAGAATATATAGAAAATACACTAGACAAATTTAGAATAGCGCCGGAAAGCAATCGATCCTCATTAGACACAGCAAAAACAGCTGTTGGACAGATACTGATATCAGAAGGTATTTGAAGGATTGCAACCAAAGAAGACTGGCTGTTAGTTATTAAATAAACAAAAAACTTGATTTTAATTAACGCGATTAACCCTCTTGCTGAACTCAATTTTCGGCTCTCACTTGACACCATTTGCGAGTATGGTCTTGAGGAAACGATGATAGTCCGTCGGACGGGGACGATAAATGGCTGAACCGTGTTAAGAGAGAGCCATATCTCTTGCACGTTAAAGACACCCTTGTAGAATTGGTTGTTATGATATAGTATAAGAAGCTAAATCAAATGTAGTTTTGAAGTGTGTATGTCGGAGAAACGTCCAATAGCATACAGATGTGGTACATTTACATCCAGTCGTATCAGAGACAGGGACATCAAAAGAAATTCAGAACTCGCTGTAACGGATCACATCAATCAGGCATCAAATAAGGCGATAGATCGAGTATGCGGTCTATATAAGTATCTTTATTCTTCAAAACTACATTTGATTTAGCTTCTTATACTATATCATAACAACCAATTCTCTACAATAGACTACAAATACACATAAAAACATAAAAACATACATCGTTAGTAAAAATATAACTTAAAACATTAAACTCATAATACTAAACAAACAATAGGAAACACTTTTTTTCACGCTTAATGAATAACTTGTTAAATTAAAAAGTTAATTGAAATAAAAATGACTTTTACAATTCTTAAAATTTCTTCTTTAATTAAATATTGTTCTTAAAAACGTACATAAATTATCTCTTACCGATTATGATCTATCTATAAAAATAATGATCTGTCTCCAAATATCAAATAACTTGCAATGAATAAAAACTAGACAGCGTAACATACGTCAAGGGCTAAACGTCATAAAACTTTAAAAACGGGAAATAAAACAATTCATAAGAGCGCAACGTTACATGTATGCGGAAATACACAAAACTCGTATCTACAAGTATTATTAATAAAATAAATAAATTCAGTAATAATAAATGAAGTAACCCAACAATTTGGGTGTACATTTCAAATCTAACACTCACGATGGGACGACATCCGATAATCAATATAAACGGATATGGAGGGTTAATATGATACAGATAATGATGGGGACAATGAGGATTTGGCTATTTATTTTAGGTATGTTTGACATAAAGCTTATCAACGGTTTCGGTACTTATACATCTTCGGATTTCAAATGTTTGGCTTTGAGCGTTTCTGATGAAGGTAAATCCAGAAAAGCGCTTCAGATGCAAGGAATTATTAAAGGTGTTGTTTTCAATTTTTTTAAATATACTGAAATCGAACATCACCAAACAAACAATACTTCTAGTGTTCTGAACCTTATCATTTCGAAAACATATCCAGATCGTGCCGAAACCTTAAAGATTTGTTGTCGTTTGAAGGATTGCTATTGACAATGTTAAAACAACTGAATAGTCTATGTATGATATATTTCTACTTTTGTCGTCCATACCATTTTCATTTTCAATCAGAAAATGTTACTTAAACTAATCAATTATTATAAAAAGATAAAAAGAAAGAACATTTCACTTTCGTACAAATATAAAACATTAAAATACATTTTCATCTGAAATTTAAGATCTTTCTCAAATTTCAGGTTCTCTTAAAATACTTGGATTCCGATCAAGGTCATGTGCACAGTATATATTCTTCTTCGCGGAAAGCATATAGTGTGCCCTTCTGATTTAATTTTTAACAGACACGATATTAGTTATCAATTGGAAAGCCATGTATATCAATGACAAGAAACATGTATTCACAGTACACAGATGTCGCACTCTAATTATCCGAGTTCAGCGAACCCTGTGATTTTGGTCTAAACCCTAATCTGATATTAAATTTAGTCAAAGCATGTTATGATTAACAATTGTTCTTAGTTTCAATTTGATATGACTTCATCTTCATCGTAAACTACCCTGAACAAAATGTGAATGCTTTTTTTCACTACAGTATCACATTTCACAGATAATACATGATGGTCTTGATGTATAGATTCTGCGTACTAATGTTGTTAATCATCTAAACAACGTGTTTTAGTGTTCTTTCATTTGTCGTTTTTCTTTTTTTAATATTACTTTTACTGTTGAATTGTTTCATGTGATATCCGTTTAACGTGGCTCGGTACTTATACATCCCGTCAATTGTTTGTATTGTCTTTCATTTTTTCGTGGCGTGTTTTGTACATGCGTCTTTTTTATTTCTTTGGTTCCGTTAACGTGACTCTGTACTTTATAAGATCCCGTCTGTATGATATTGTTTTATTTTATGTCATAATAATACATTTCTATAATGAAATACAAAATACGTTGAACCACAAACGTCAAAATCATTCAATCGCGTAGTGGTATTAACTAATAAATTCTATATAATTTTTGAACTATTTCAAATCTCGGTCTATTTCTGAAATTTATTCTTGCATATTTTTCAGTTTTTTACCCTGTATGCTAAAATCTAAAATTGCCTATGTGAAATTAAAATATTGTATGTAAAATAACTATGTTACATTGAACGACAAATATATGTGACGTATATTATTTTTTGACGTCAGACACGCAAATCAATGAATGTCTTTGTAGATGTTTTTGTGTTCTGTTAAATTGTCCTTTATAAAATTGTTACACGACTGTTGTACCCATAGTTTGACTATTTTATTTATTGTGTCTGTTGAGTTAACGTATCTTTGGAAATATAGCGTACTTTGATGAGACTGTCATCAAAGTGAGAGGGTTAGCGCTATAAAATCAGGTTTAATTCACCATTGCCTGTACCAAGTCAGGAATATGACAGTTGTCAGGTTTTCTGTTTCAGAAATTTTAGAAATTCAAATGTGACGTAATTTTGTGCCTTTTCGCCATCGTATGTGACGTCATTTATATGATTTATTACGTTAAGGCCTGGACTGAGTCGGGTGTGTCTATTCTGTGTTGGTCTTACCATTATGTATTTTGATAAAATTTAGGGAGCTACCATTCGATTTTTTTTTTAGCTGTAATCTCTGTCCTGCCTTTTTATTTTTCACTCTGTTCGGTCCTGCCTTTTTTTTTTAGTTTATCCTGACTTTTTTTTTTGCAAGTGTCTCATCCTGCTTTTTTTTTTTTTTTTACTTTTTTCAAATTTCATCCTTTTTGTTATCTATTAATCATGTGTTTCTCTGTCTAATATGTTCTCCTGTTTATTTGTATCGTAGTCCTGCAATATTTTGTTGTCATTTCAATGTTGTATTTAACATGGCCATTAAAGTGCGAGGTTTGGCATGCCACAAAACCAGGTTCAACCCACCATGTTTTACCCTTTAAAAATGTCCTGTAACAAGTCAAAAGATGGCCATTGTTAAATTATTTTCGGTTTCTGTGTGTGTTACATTTTGACGTTGCGCCGTTTGTTTTCTCTTATTTTTGAGTGAAAATTCATATTACGATAAGAAGTGTCACGGTACTTGTCTTAAATTCATGTATTTGGTTTTGATGTTATATTTGTTTTTCTCGTGGGATTTTGTGTGATGCTTAGTCCGGTTCTGTGTGTGTTACATTTCAGTGTTGTGTCGTTGATCTCCTCTTATATTTAATGCGTTTCCCTAGGTTTTAGTTTGTCCATGGATTTATGAGTTTTGAACAGCGGTATACTAGTGTTGCCTTTATTTACGGACGCCATCACGAGTTGGTTTACCGTAACGGAATATATGCTATAAAGATGATATCGGTTATGTTCTTTATTTAAATCCCGTTCCCTTTTCATGAATGTGACCTACCGGATTAAGACTTTCACCTTTATTAGTGACATTTTTACTTTTTGTGTGTGTTTGCTTTGTTCACGCATTATTATCATTATTTTTAAATTTAATGCGACTCGTACAAGTGAGAGGTTTAGCGCTATAAAACCAGGTTCAGTCCACCATTATCAACATTTGAAAATGCCTGCACAGGCAGGAATATGGCAGTTCTTGCCCATTCGTTTTTGATGTGGCATAGCTTTATAATATAGTTAATTGCTACCTTTGTTTGCTATGAATAAGTATTGAAATTTGCATTGTTATTAAATGCAATATCAGTGTTTAGTTCAAATATAACCTTAAATCAAACCTAATTCTATCTTATTCATTCTAATGTGACGTCATTTTCCTTTTTTTTTATGATCTGTGTTGCAAATTCAAATGACGTAATTTTTTTGTCTTTTTACAGTTTCAAATATGATGTCACTTGGCGTTGAGGTTTAAACTTATTCTGATGTGTCTACTTTTTGTGTTGCAAATGTCTGGTTATGTCATGAATTTCAGTTGTTTCCTGTAAATAGTTTAAAATATTCAGTTTTATCAAGTACATCTTTTGTATAGTCATTTTATAAAATTTACTGTTTGAAAAAGTATAAATTATTGTAAATAATAGGGATGTTCTGGTGGTAACTAATAGAAAACCTTTAAAAATTGCCATTTCCATATTATAGGTCGTTTCTGTGTGTGTTACATTTTAACGTTGTGTCGTTTGTTTTCTCTTATATTTTAGTGTAAATTCACATTGCGATAAGATGTGTCACGGTACTTATCTATCCCAAATTCATGTATTTGGTTTTGCTGTTATAATTTGTTATTCTCGTGGGATTTTGTTGGTCCGTTTCTTTGTGTGTTACATTGTAGTTTTATGTCGATGTTCTTTTCTATTTAATGCGTTTCCCTCGGTTTTTGTTTTTTGTCCATGGATTAAAAAGTATAATATTCCTGACATGTTCAAGTAGTTTTCTTAATTAGAAAACGGCGGATTAAACTGTTTTTAATCTTGCTAAACATCTCATTTGTACGAGTCGCTTAAAATTTTGCATTCTATTGACAATGATAGGTAAACAAAACATAAGAGCTAAAAATCTCAAGAATTGGGATATATCTGTTACAACTGGTACCTTTGATATCTGTTGTTATCTCAACCAATACGTTTACAGTGGCATTATTAGATATGTTTAAGTAAAAGTAAACTACTCCTCTCATACAAATACTATACGAGACCTACTCAGGGACATCTGCATGGAGAAGTGTGAAACAAAGGCCACAAATTTTACACAATGAAAAATACACGTTTAAGTTTATGATGGCCAAAGCGTAACATTAAAACAGTACCCCCCTCCTTATGGAAAAAGGATTGTCCTCAAATCAATGCTTGGACAGCCATGCAGATGTATCAATTAATACTTACTGCACCAATCAACAATGTAACAATACCCTAGCCTGGGCAATAACAATTCAGCATCTAAAATCTACTCGTCAAGAAATAAATACTAAGTAGAAACCATTAGAAAATATTATGCAATACAAAACAAGCAAGCTTATTACTTTAAAAAAAAACAACACTATCCTTGATGTAGCATACATACACCAGATGCTCAAATGAGGCCTTATCAAACTTGAGTTCACAGGTTACCAGTGGAAATTGCAATAAAGAGTGAGAGGGGGAGGGGGCTAGAGGGGTTCTCACCCCGATTTTCCGGTTTCAATATCAGAAAATCCCAAAGTTCCGGACATATTTTGTTAAAAATTCCGATCCCGATGAATTTGTTCCCCAACTTTAAACTTTAAAGTTTCAATGCTTACGATTTAAACGTCTTGGGTATGATTGATGTTTAAAGTCTTTCAGCGTATTAAAGCAATCCGAATATGTATTATCAATATTACCGTCGTGACGTCAAGCTGCATATAAGCATTCTTGTTCACATATATCTTCAGTAGCCAGTTAGAAATTTGCCAAATTCCAGTTCAAGTCAATACAAGAATTTGGCCTGATTAAAAACTAAATGCACATGTTTAGAGAAAAAAAGGGGTGCAAGGTTTTGTATATATACAACTTTTATAAAAAATCAAACGATATTTTCAAGTTGATCGAATGAATACTTATTAGTACTTTAACAGAAAGAGATAATTTTCTACATGTACCTATCAAATTTGATCTTTCAGTTTGAAGGAATGTTTTCTCGTATGATCCCATTGATGCTGTGTATAAATGGAAAAGTTTATTTCTTTTCCTTTGACATCTTTGTATAGCCGTCCTATCTTTGTATTAACATTTCTCCCCATCCCTTTTTCACAGGACGATTCATTAATTCCCTAATAAAAAACATATTTTTCAGTGAAGCTTTCGCTGTCCTTTAGCACAATGTTTGTTTTTTTCTTACGGAAAGGAAAAGAATGTTCGTCTTTGTGGAACTATAAAAGGGTTCTAATTAGTGTTGTCAAATCGTACACTTTTGCCTAACCGGTTACTCGGATAATCGTTCGACCGGTTAACCGGTATTTTTAAGTTGTCGTTTGAAAGCCTTTTCAATAGTACCATACATGTACACATAGTTATAAGATGTGGTATAAGTGTCAATTTGACAACCTCTCATCCAAGTCATAATACTACGATTAAAGAATTGAAGTTTGTCCTTTGGCATTATAAGGCTTGTCTGTGAGGATTCCTGGAGAAGTTTGGGTTTCAATAAACAAATACACCGTATCAACTATAGCATTTGTACCAACTTCAAATTGAAAAATATATAAAAAAAAAACGTCTTGATCTCGTAGAATTGAATTTGTCTGAAACCGATCATTGTTTAATTTTCTCTTGTCTTCGAAAATAATGTGGAGTGTTTCAATTTGAAAAATTAATTATAAAAAAAAAGAAGATATGGTACGATTGCCAATGAAACAATTCTCCACAAGAGACTAAAATGACACAGAAATTAATAACTATAGCTCAACATACGACCTGTTTCTTTACGGTGTTTGCTTGTTTCTTTAAGCAAGTTACTCGTACTATCACGTATACCTTGAGTACATTCACATTAGTTTGCATTTCACACTTTATAAGGCAGCATTTCTTTTAAATAAAGACTTAACCTTGCACTACTAAGGTTACACAGATGTTTATACAATATTAGATCAAAAACGAAATAATGAACTAATTAGTAAAATTTAATCGCATCTCTGATTTAAAGTTATTGTTAAAAAACATGTTTACCAATCATGTTTCTTTAAGGTCCTGCCCCGAGCTCTAACTAATTTTATGTAGTTAGTATCAACAATAGCAATCAATACACTGGACAATTGATCTGTCAAATAAATAACCACGACGACAATTTTTAAATAAAACATAACTATTTAATGATTTCCATGCAAATTTATATCAAAACTATCAAAATTGATAAAAAAAAAAAAAAAAAAACGGTTAACCGGTTAGCGTTTTTGGTATTCGGTCGTTCGACCGGTTAACCGGTTAGCCGTTGACAACACTAGTTCTAATTGATATAATTTTAGAATTTTTTCTTTCATGAGGACTTTAAAAATTCATCATCTGCTGAAGGAAGTTTATTTATGTAATTAGATCAAAATCGTTTAATAAACGGTATATTTGAAGAACTGATCCGTTTTTGGTTTGATTGATTGTTGGTTGCTTAAAGTCCAGTGGCAAATACTTAATGCATATTCAGGACGAGAACAAGTTCACAATAAATACAATAGGTAGGACTTGTCATAATAGAGGCCATTTGGGATGATGGTCGGAGAAATTCGGACTGCCACTGGAAAATGGTAGATTGGATAGAGACAGAAATTTTGCCTTTCAACAGGCATCAAAGAGTTGTTGAAAGGGTTCTTAACGTGCAAAGAGCGTGGCACTCTCTTTACACGAGGCATCCGATTTAAAGTCCCCATATTGACCGGACGTGACTACGAACCTGATACATCCCGCACAGCCAAACGGACGCCCAACTTCAGCAAGCGTTTTACTGCCGGTCAGGAGAAGAGCAAGTGACCTTAGTCATCCTTGGGGTTTGCTTGTATTCTGATTTGGATCTACTCTGTTTCTAGATGCGATTCTGATTCAAGTATAATGAAAATGACACTTTTATCTGTCCAAGGAACAGTTTTTTTGCATAGTTTTTTTGTCAACTCCCGTTATATTTCAACATAATAATCCCGATTTCCTGTACCCCAATATTTTTCTATAATGAATATCCGATCTTAAAACAAGACAATTCCAATTTCCCGTTGCTAAAATCGGCCGATCCCGGTCCCGAAAATGGTCTAGCCCCCGCCCCACCCCCAATAAACTGACTTAAATTACAGTAGTAGGCCAAAGATGCCATCTACCGTGTATAATTTTGCAATTACAAAAGTGATGATATATAAGAACTAAATTGATTTCACTCTAACAAATGTTCTTGTAGTACATGTATGTTCACAATTCTTTTCTTCTATGGGCAATGCAGGTGGGTCATTTTGTAAAATGTACACTCCCTCTGTAGTTCACGGAGAGCAATTACTGTTCTTGGAAAGGTTGACAAATCCATGCTGCACTCCGATCGTAAATAATTGAAAATATGAACAAAATGATGGGGGTCTCTATCTCAAAAAGTATGTGTAGATATTGTCCACTTTGTAGGGTTTCAAATGCGAGTCTTTCAGAATCTTGCAAGACAATATAGCTGATGGATCTTGTTGTAGGGTTGGAACACATGATTCAAAGCGAATTCCTTCAACATTAAGAATTATTCTAGATTTTCGACAATCCGCCATAGCTTTCTATTGTAATATATTTTTCGGGGTGGGGATATAACTGCTGTCGGTACATAGTGCGTTCACACTAGGTGCATTTAACTCAGGCTGTATTCGTCTGGGGTTTATAAGGATTAAACATCAAACTGTTTTGGTTCAAAAGACTGCAAGCTACAGGCTGAAGGTGCTGCACACTTTTCAATAGATACGACTGGTACATCATGCACATTATCGTAGTTTCAAATAGTGGTTCAGCTATATACATTTTAAGTTCATCTAAACAAACTGTGCTAGGTGCTTCTTCATTAATTACAGGTGAAACAGGTGGCACTAACGTTGGTACGTAAACGTGAGGGGAAGGTGGCATCATTTTTTCTGCGGGGCTTATGATAATCTTCCTTGACTCGGGTATGGAAGTGGATGATCGGGTGCACTAAGAACGCTTTTTTTCTTTTCATATTCTCTCTCTGTTGGTTAATTAACATTATCATCTTTTTTTTCTATCGATCCCAATTTGTCTTTTGACTTTTCTTTCCTTAGTTGATCATCATTTCTTATATTGTTCTCCTGAAAACGTTTCTCAAGTTCAGTGTTTACCTTTGACTGTCGTCCCATTCTTTGAGATATTTGTACATTTATTTGTGTTATTTTCTTTAATTTCATATTGTGATGGGTAAATTTCAATTATGATTTGCCTGCTTTCTCTTTTGAATTTCTTTTAATTTTTGTTGCTCTGCTTCTCCAAATAAAAATATTTTCCCTACTGACATATTTCAAATATCGTCCACCCGATTCCCCTTTATTTACAATTTCAGTGTTTGCTGTCCTTTCTATGAAATATTCTTTTACATTCTGGGCACATATAACTGAATTGAAGTGCTATTCATCCACGTGCCTCCAGACTTTAAATGGAAGTTCTAAATCATGATGTATAAGTTCAGAGCCACGTCATATGGATATTGAATGAGAGAAGACAGATCCGGGCTACCAATTAAATCGGAGAAAAAATTGGGAAAAAATTAAGCCTTAAGAGAAAAACAACGGAACATCAGAAACACTGAAGTGCTTAAATCAAATGTCAAAATACTTAAAAACATACTATTTGATAACAATTGCCATATATGTATTTTTTTTATATAAATAAGGCCGTTAGTTTACTTGTTTGAAATGTTTCACATTGACTTATCGGGGCCTTTTATTGATGACTATGCGGTGTGGGCTTTGCTCATTGTTGGAAGGCCGTACGGTGACCCATAGTTGTTAATGTCTGTCATTTTGGTCTTGTGGACAGTTGTCTCATTGACAATCATACCACATGTTTTTTTTTTATATATATACATGCATAATTGAAATTGTCACGTACTGGGGGTACGCAACTGCTCTACTCTGGGTTTTGTACCAAAGTCTTTTATCTGGATACAGTCGAGGCTAAACAATTGTTAGCGTCACATTACAAAATAAATATTCAGGTACTCTTTATTTAGATGATGGGCGTCGTGAAGATTAAGTAAGCTTGGGTATTAGATCATATATGTCAATAATGATAAATAAAATGACGTCCCTGGTTTTTTTTCTCTCAACCGATTTATGACTTTCGATCAGCGGTTACTATTGATGTCTTTATTTGTTATAAGGCCTTGACCTAGTTGGTGTTTTCTAAAGGCAGCGGCTTATCAACTATGTTCTGAGCCACTGCTTAATATCTACTTGGTCTGGGCAAGTGCTTTACTTGTGGTAACTGCTTAATAACTACTTGTGGGCCAGTGCTTATAGAACTATAGGTCTGAACCACCACTTTGCTTATATCCAATGTTTCACTGTCTAGAAAAAAGGGGGACGAAAGATACCAAAGGGACAGTCAAACTCATAAATCTAAAACAAACTGACAACGCCATGGCTAAAAATGAAAAAGACAAATAGAAAAACAATAGTACACATGACACAACATATAAAACTAAAGAATAAATAACACGAACCCCACCAAAAACTAGGGGTGATCTCGGGTGCTCCGGAAGGGTAAGCAGATCCTGCTCGTCATGTGACACCCGTCGTGTTGCTTATGTGATAACAAATCCTGTAAATAGTCTAATTCGGTAGGTCACATTCAGGAAAGGGAAGGGGATTTAGAAATGTTACATCTTATATACAACCAATGCGTCTTCTTTAACAGCAGCTATAATTAATTAAACATTTGGAGATCAGGATTTAACTTTCTTAATAAGAATTTAACTTAGTCTGTTTAGTTGAATTGGTCCTCTTGAATTCTAAACTCAGAACAATTTTTAACTGTGGAAACCTTGGTATATATAGCAGGCATAGAACGAATTACATTATATTACAAATAATTGGACGAAACCATGCACTAAATTGCAATTACAGAATAAGAATAAGAAGAATAAGAATTTTATTAGTTTGAAATCCAAACAATAAGATTGTTACTAAAATACACAACAAAGACAAACAGACAGGCATATTAAAATTACAGAACGATAATCATTAAACACTACAAACATGTAGCATTGAAAGAAAAACAAAAACATAGATTACATGCATTCATCAAAAGTAATACATTAAAATTACACTTACTTGCGTTTTATCAAAGTAATGCATTAAATTACAATTACATGTATTTATCAAAGAAATGCATTAAATAACAATTACTTCTCAAAGTAATGCATTGAATTACACATAAGATTTGTAAATGTTATCATTGTTTTAAGTGAAAAAAAAAATAGAATATAAAATAATAAGTTCAGTATTTTTGTTATTTTACTTTTTATATAAGTAAGAAACAGATAAGATTGCAAATTCATCACACAATGACAAAAATGCTAACCCATTTTCAACTTCGTCATTTGCTGCAGGAATGATGTAACGCAATACGGAATTTTTTTTGATTCCTTCATCTTGGAAAAACAGAACCAACCAATTAAGTTTGAACACTCATTATTAAACAGTTTCATTGCGGAATTATGTATTTTTTTGGCGCGTTCGTATAGCCGGAGATTTATTGACACGAGCGGATTCGTGGCCGGAGTTAATTTGTAATGTGATCGTAAACAAATGTCTCGGAATTTCGAACGTCAACTACTAATATTTGTGACAATATTTTAAGATTAAGTCGTACTCTACTTGCTATGAGCTGTGGTGTGTAAGAGGGATATGAAAAGGAAGTGATATAATAGTTTAGCTCTGTGGTGAAGGAGGGTTTTTTTACCGAATGTGTACAAATCAATGACTACGAAAGGGACGATTTTTTTCTGATCGTTCCTTTTTCGTGCAATACACTTGTGTTCGATAAAAAGTAAAATCACAAAATTACTGAACTCAGAGGAAAATCAATACGGAAAGTCCATAATCACATGGCAAATCAAATAACAAAACGCATCAAAAACGAATAGACAAGAACTGTCATATCCTGACTTGGTACAGGTATTTTCTAATGTAGAAAATGGTGGATTAAACCTGGTTCTATAGCGCTAACCCTCTCTCTTTAATAACAGTCTCATCAAATTCCGTTATATTTACATGATGTGTTAAATAAACAATCACAATTAATAAAATAGTCAAAATATGGGTACATCAGTTATACTCGCATGACAATTTTAAAAGGGACAATTTAACAGAACACAAACACATCTATCTACGAACACATGGATTGACTTGAGTGTCTGATAATCTGTATACGTCACAAAAATTTGTCGTTCAATGTGCATACAAACAGTTTTAAAATTTACATAGGCAATGTAAGCATTCAGAGTTTAAAAATCAAAAGTATGCAAGAACAAATTACAGAAATAGACCGAGATTTAAACTAGTCCAAAAGTTATAGGTAGAATTTATGAGAATCCAAATATAGTTAATTCCACTACGCGATTGAATGATTTAGACGTTTGTGGTTCAACGTATTTAGTAGTACATAATATAAATATATCATAATGACATATAATAGACCAAAATAATACTGACGGGATCTTTTACAGAGTCACATAATAAGAACAAAAGAAATACAAAGAGTCGCACATGCCAAACAAAAAAATGAAAGCCAATACACCCACATTGACGAGATGTATAAGTACCGAGCCACGTCAAACGGATATCACATAAATCCATTCAACAGTAAAAGTAATATCAATAATAGAACAAAGACAAATGAAAGAACAGTAAAACATGTTGTTAAGATTATAAACAACATCAGTACGCAGAATCTTTACATCAAGAACCTCGATATCTCTTTTTGTTACAAAGAGTAACACTTAAAAGAGGGACAGTCAAACTCATAAGGGAGCTACCATTTGATTTTTATGGGGGGGCTAGGATGAAATTTGAAAAAAATAGGCAGGACAGGAGTTTTGATTAAAAAAAAAGGCAGGATGAGCAACTTGGTAAAAAAAAAGGCAGGATGACAATTTGTGTAAAAAAAGTCAGGATAAACTATTAAAAAAAAAGGCAGGACCGAATAGAGTAAAAAATAAAAAGGCAGGACAGAGATTACAACTAAAAAAAAAAGCAGGACAAAATTTTTCATCCTAGCCCCCCCATAAAAATCAAATGGTAGCTCCCTAAATCGAAAATAAACTGACAACGCCATGGCTAAAAATGAAAAAGACAAACAGAAAACAACAGTACACATCACACAACATAAAAAAACTAAGGAATAACCAATACGAACCAAACCAAAAACTAGGGGTAATCTCGGGTTCTCCGGAAGGCTAAGCAGATCCTACTAAGCATGTGGCACCCGTCGTGTTGCTTATGTGATTAAATGTCTATGACAACACCCTTACTGATTCGGAAGCCGATAAACGACCAACATCAAACAAAATTAACTTGTTTAAATTTTTTTTATTGCCTCTCTCCTAGTCTTATTTTTTTGTTCCATTCCGGATTGGTACTTTTCTACATTTTGGTTCATTTGGTATGGATACTACTTTGTTTTTTCATGTTTTCGGATAGCTTTTCTTCTATCTGATGAGCAATACAGAAGGATTTTAAAAGGTACCAAGACTATAATTTAATACGCCAGACGCGCGTTTCGTCTAAATTAGACTCATAAATGACGCTCATATCAAACTAGAGGCTCCAAAGAGCCTGTGTCGCTCACCTTGGTCTATGTGAATATTAAACAAAGGACGCATTTGAATTCATGACAAAATTGTGTTTTGGTGATGGTGATGTGTTTGTATATCTTACTTTACTGAACATTATTGCTGCTTACAATCATTCTATCTATATTGAACTTGGCCTAAGAGCTTCAGTGGAAAATGTTAGTTAAAATTTACAAATTTTATGAAAATTGTTAAAAATTGACTATAAAGGGCAATAACTCCTTATGGGGTCAATTGACCATTTAGGTCATGTTGACTTATTTTTAGGTGTTACTTTGCTGTACATTGTTTCCCTTTACAGTTTATCTCTATCTATAATAATATTCAAGATAATAACAAAAAACAGCAAAATTTCCTTAAAATGACTAATTCAGGGGCAGCAACCTAACAGCAGTTTGTCCAATCCATCTGAAAATTTCATGGCAAATAGATCTTGACCTGATTAACAATTTTACTCCCTGTTAGATTTGCTCTAAATGCTTTGGTTTTTGAGTTATAAGCAAAAAACTGCATTTTACCCCTATGTTCTATTTTTAGCCATGGTGGCCATCTTTGTTGGTTGGCCGGGTCACGCCACACAATTTTTAAACTAGATACCCCAATGATGATTGCGGCCAAGTTTGTTTAAATTTGGCCTGGTAGTTTCAGAGGAGAAGATTTTTGTAAAAGATTACCAAGATTTACGAAAAATGGTTAAAAATTTACTATAAAGGACAATAACTCCTAAAGTGGTCAACTGACCATTTTGGTTATGTTGACTTATTTGTAGATTTTACTTTGCTGAACATTATTGCTGTTTACAGTTTATCTCTATCTATAATAATATTCAAGATAATAACATAAAACAGCAAAATTTCCCTAAAATTACCAATTCAGGGGCAGCAACCCAACAACAGGTTGTCCGATTCATCTGAAAATTTCAGGGCAGTTAGATCTTGACCTGATGAACATTTTTACCCACATCAGATTTGCTCTAAATGCTTTGGTTTTTGAGTTATAAGCAAAAAACTGCATTTTACCCCTATGTTCTATTTTTAGCCGTGGCGGCCATCTTGGTTGGTTGGCGGGGTCACCGGACACAATTTTAAACTAGATACCCCAATGATGATTATGGCCAAGTTTGGATTAATTTGGACCAGCAGTTTCAGAGGAGAAGATTTTTGTAAAAGTTAACGACGACGGACGCAGGACGACGGACGACGACGGACGCCGGACGCCAAGTGATGAGAAAAGCTCACTTGGCCCTTCGGGCCAGGTGAGCTAAAAAGTTAAAAAGCCAAACAAGTAGAAAGTTGAAGTTCATTGAGGACCCAAAATGTTGTGCCAAATACTGCTTATGTAATCTACTCCTGGGATAAGAAAAATTCAAAGTTTTGTAAACAGGAAATTTATAAAAATAAATATTGTCAGACTTACGTTTTAATTTACTACTAGTATTAGTGTTAGTTAGCACCATCACCCATAAAATAAGAGCCATCTTATTGTATATGTCTTCCTGGAATAGTCTTCCTGGAATATTCAAAACTGTTGCTACACAACAATATACTAGTATACACAAGTGGATCCGTTGGTTGTTAAATGATTTATCCTATAGATTTCAGGACATTGTTCTAAATAATAAAATCAGGAGAGCTTTATATTATAGCGCGGTGAAACCACTGACTTCATACTTTTTATTCTGGAGAAATTAAGTATTTGTTCATATAAATATAGTACGCTTGTCCTATGACAGTTGCCTTTTCACTGCAAGTTTAAACTACACGAAAAGCTAGAACATGAGCTGTCCCATATATCCCCCCACTGTACACCTGAAAAAAAAATGAAACGTACTCTGCGTCATCTTCAGATTTTGCCCACATTTTCCCATATGATAGGCTTGGCTTGCCTATCTGCATCAAAACATTCATCTTTTGAAAGCAACCAACACATTGTTAACTGATAATTGCCTTTTAAGAATGTACTGATTAACCATGGTATATGTGATGATATTCACTCACGATTCAGTTTTGTATAATTTGGGTTACATGGCTGTGGGCGTGCTCGCCAGTCGGTGTTTGAAAAAATAATGTATATGGAAAACATGTCGTAGAAATCTGTTATTAAAAAATATGACGTGAGTTATTCTTGTATGTAAGTGTTTAAATGGTGTGAATCCGGTGCCAACATTCGTGATTGTAAGAATGACGGATCATTTTGAAGGGTTTGTACTCAGAATTTAAATTTTCTTCCACCAATATTTAAAATGATTTTTTTCTTCTGAACTTCATTTAGTCCTCTGAAGTAAAACATGTGTAGGGGAGACCTATAAATAGGTAGTGCCATTTTATTTGGAATGTCTGGAATGATATATTCTTCCGTCTCTGTAAGTTGTAATTTATATTCATCATGTCTGGAGCAGATGCAGATAACACAGCTGTTTAAATTATTGTCAGCAGTTTCCTCATTGAAATTATGATTGATTATTATAGTTTCCTTTGTTATGATTGTTTCATTATATATTGATGTTGATACTGATTTAAGTGGTTGAATTAATACAGGGGGATGTGATGCAGGATTTGGTGGCACAATTACTTGTTTTTGGGATACAAATATCCTCCTCTCTTGATTTTCATTTGCTCTTAAGCTACTAATTGGAGAACTAATATTCCTTATAATAGGCCAGGAGATATTTTCTTAGTTTGCCTCCTCCTTTCTTTGGAATGATATAATTTTGGTAACTTTGCTAATCTCTCCTCATGAATACATTGTGACATTCTTAGCATTAAAATCCAAACCCACTATGCTGGTCCAGAGTTTTAGGGGAAAACAATTGTTACATAATACATTTAAAAAGTTTTAATAGAAAGAAAGAAAGGGGAGCTAAACAAGTATCGGAACAAGTTTCACCGTACAGTGAATCAGTTAATTTTTTTTATGACCCCGTTGATTATTAGAGGTGAGATTTTATACAGAAAAGGAAGTCAACTAAAGCTCCAGGATTTAAATGGTTGACTATCTCACATATTTTGTAATGGAACAATTACATAATCGGTCTATGGAAGAAGCGAATCGATAAAAACCTTTTCTTATATCACATAACGATATAGAGGCTTGATTTTTTTTATTAGTTGTTAGTGGCTTTGAACTAGCTGTCCGATAACTGCGAGTACTCTCAGATCTGTTCATTGCGTCTTTTTTGTGTCGGGATGTATAAGTACCCGGCCACGTCCACTTGAATTTTTTTGTCTACCTGATGAGTTGAGCCTTTTTCAACCGAATTTTATAGTTCGTTCTTATGTTGTACTGTTATACCACTGTCCCAGGTTAGGGGGAGGGTTGGGATCCCACTTACATGTTTAACCCCGTCACAATATTTGAGTCTGTTCCTGTCCCAAGTCAGGAGCCTGTAATTCAGTGGTTATCGTTTGTTTATGTGTTACATATTTGTTTTTCGTTCATTTTTTTAACATAAATAAGACCGTTAGTTTTCGCCTTTGAATTGTTTTACATTGTCTCATCGGGGCCTATTATAGCTGACTATGCGGTAATGAAAACGTATTTCAGTTGTTTCCTGTAATTAGTGAATATATCAGTTTTATCATGTACATCTTTTGAATAGTCATTTTATAAAATTTACTGTTTTCAAAAGTATAAATTATTCTGGATAATAGGGATGTTTTGGTAACTAACAGAAACCCTTGCCGTTTGTGGCACAACTTTTTTTTATCTTTTGGTCCTCGATGCTGTTCAACTTTGTACTTGTTTCGGCTTTCAAACTTTTGTATCTAGGCGTCCCTAGTAGGTCTTGTGTGGACAAAATGCACTTCTGGCGTATTAAAATTTTGAACTTGTTGCCTTTTGTTGGCTGTTGTTCGTGTGATCTTTGTCAATTGTGTTCTATTGATTTATATTGTAGTCCTGTGTTGTCATTTGGATGTTATATATCACATGGCCACAAAAGTGCGAGGTTTGGCATGCCACAAAACCAGGTTCAACCCACCATTGTTTCCTTTAAAAATTCCATTGTTATGTTATAGTTCGTTTCTGTGTGTATTACATTATAACGTTGTATCGTTAGTTTTTTTCTTTTTTTTTAGTGTAAATTCACATTTCGATAAAACGTGTCACGGTACTTGTCTATCCCAAATTCATGTATTTGGTTTTGATGTTATATATTTATAATTCTCGTGGGTTTTTGTCTATGTATGCTACATTTTAGTGCTATGTCGTTGTTCTCCTCTTATATTTAATGCGTTTCCATCGGTTTTAGTTTGTTTACCCGATTTTGTTTAGTTAACGCATCATTGGAAATATAATGGAATTTGATGCGAATGTCATCAAAGTGAGAGAGTTAGCGCTGTTAAAAGGTTTAATCCACCATTTTCTACATTTGAAAAATGCCTGTACCAAATCAGGAATATGACAGTTCTTGTCCATTTGTTATTGATGTGTTTTGTTATTTGATTTTGCCATGGGATTAAGGACTTTCCGAATTGATTTTCATACAAGTTCAGTATTTTTGTGATTTTACTTTTTAAATCATTTATAACATTTTAATAGTCCTGTTTCACCTCGCTCTTGTCGTAGCACGGATTACCTCTTTTTTTTGGTCAGTTTTAATGTTTGTAGGAATTCCAAACAAGAATATCCCCATCTTTAAATCTATGGCTTGTCATCTTTTGTTTGGAAGAATCCACTTAAGTAACTGCGCATTGACACCAGCTCCACTCATAATTGCAGCCTGCATTTCTTCTACTAATAAAATAGTATTGCCTGAAGAAACAAATATTTTCATTTTGGAACGCATATGGGCTATTTTCGCTTTTCCCAGACTGCCTCACTAAAGTCATACCTCGGTATCTTCAAACCTGAAATAAAATCACAAATATTAAAGGAAAATGTTAAAATATTCAGGATTGAAATTAAAAATCTGATAAACTTTATTGTTGTTTTTATTGTATCAATCAATATCAGATAGCCTTTGACCTATAATTGTAAAACTTTTAAAATACATTGCGACTATAATTGAGAGTTGTGTCATTGGCACTCATGCCACATCTTCTTAATAATAATATTATAAAATAATACAGTGAAACCTGTCTTAACCTAAATGGTTCTGAAGTCTAGTCATATAAGTTTCTATGTTTTATGAACATGTGTAAACCTAACACATATTCGAGTGCCAAAGGGTTTCAATTAGTCGGGTTTCACTGTTTGTTATTATACAAAAAAGTCCATTCTTAAAATACCTTACCACACTAATAGAGTATTACCTAAAATGGACTAAACAGTAAAAGGTCAATATTTTCAAAGACAAATGAAAGAACACTGTAACACGTTAACAAGATGGTAAACAACATCAGTATTTCACAGACAGTCAGTCTTAGTGAATAAAGTAGGTATTATTGACGCAACGGCGAACTTGCATACACAAATTAGATTTTTTTAAAATCTTGCACACCTTTGTCTCGTTGAACTTCAATGGAAAATAAAATAAAAATAATGCATTTGTTCTTTTCAAATATTACTGATTGAATTCCTTCAAATGAACGTTTGAATAGAAATTGTCTGTAATTGTGTGGCTGTCCTTTGTTGCTTTGTTACATTTTTTTTGTTTGTTTATAAATAAGTCAGTTAGTTTTCTCGTTTGAATTATTTTACATTTGTCATTTCGGGTCCTATTACAGCTGACTGCGGTATGGGCTTTTCTCGTTGTTGAAGGCAGTACGCTTACTCTTAGTTGTTAATTTCTAGTCATTTAGTCTCTTTGAAGAATTGCCAATCATACCACATCTTTTTTATACCCCGACTTTGAAAAAGTGGGAGTATACTGTTTAACCTCTATCTCTCAATTACTCAGTCCGTCCCATGATTATTTTTCGTTGCATTTTTCACAGGAACAACAATATAAGGATTTCTGAAATTTTGTTGCAGGGTTTGCGTAAGTCACTCATACCGTGTGATGCGATATCAGATTCATCACTCAACAACTTCCTGTTTACCCAACACTTGTATAAAATTATTCACTTGTGACGGCCGTATCATCAGTGAGCAGTTGCCCGCAGTTTTACTTGTTATATTTGTTTAAAAAGCACAATAAATCGACGAAAAATTAATCAGTTTAAAAAAAAAAAATGTAAATAAAGATTTAAAAATATCCTTTTCATCAATAGTGGCGACTTGTATTTGTTGCATAGAGCTCCAATCAACTTGACACTGTCGCCGATAGAGGAGATGTGCATGTTCGTAACTACATTTTGAAGGTACTTTAAGTGGCCATCTACATATTCAACAATCCATCTTATTTTGATAACCAAACGAAAGGAATTGACGTGTCCCTTTAGCTGAATCTTTTAGCGTTACAGCTTGAGTACTTAAGTAATCTGACATTTTTTAGGCATCTCTTAATCCCCTCTCTACAATCAAAAATCTCCAGGTTGAATCCAATTATTTATATTTTTCATATTACTTTTTAAATAATGTTGTATGCCGGCATCGTTATTTTTATGATCTGTCAAATACAGGCAAAGAATAGAAATTATATAGGCAGTACTTATAACAAAAGTCATTGGTGTAACCAGTGGTCTATGTTTATGCAAACTGTGTGATCTTCGCTGGAAATAATAAAACATCTGCTCTGTGGTCGGATTGTTGTCTCTTCCCATTTGTATTTGTCTTTTGAATATAGATATACGTACCATCCACGATTAGAGTAGCTGGTTGTTCATAAGGAGAGATTAAAAAATTTTGAGCAAGCGGTCTGTGTTCGATTGTTATTTTTTCCCATCGGGATACATGACTAAAACCTAAATATTTTGATGAAGAGTTTCTTTCTTACAGATTTGAATGCTCGTCTTACACTTGATCTTTACATGTTAGGTAATGTATAGTAAACAGTAGTCTGTTTGACATTCCCGATCTCAGTTTTATAAGTTGTAATGCGATGCAAATTCGACTTATTCTATTTTTATTTTTCCTAATGTTTAGAACATGTGATCAAACCACATGAAAATCAGCCTCATTTCTATTTATTCAGGTAGTCGGAGCCATCTAGACAATCATTGTCAAAATCTATTCTTTAACGTAGATTTTTAAGCGTCATTCTTGTCATCTTTTTCTTCTTCAGGATATCCGAAGTAACATTTACATAAAGTTTGGTCCAATCCACTTTCTGGTTTTAATGAAAATATTTGTTTGACATTAAAGTTACATGGTCCAATGACAGTTAGTGACATACTACACACTTAAACCCTCTGTTTGAGTAATTCATAAATCTTTTGTGTGACCCTGTTAAAGAAGAGGGATGAAAGAGGCATTTGAAATTGTCGCAGATTATAAGCAGTTTTTTTTTCTTTTCTTGTTTGTTTTTTTCCTCTTGTTGTGAGAAAAATTTGACAAGATTGAGCATAACTGACATAACACTTAATGATGTAAATCCCATAGAAACTTAAGACTACCAGTTTGTGTAAAAGTTAACTTCAATATGTTTTATTGGTGTAAAATTACCGTCCAGTAGGAAAAAAATTCATGCAAATTAAGACATAAATAACTTGCCAAAATGAATTAAAAAAAAAAGAGACTATACACTTGAATTACTACTGAAAAGAAACTATTAATATGTAAAAGGTAGAATATTTGATATTTGAAGATTTGGCGTTTTTCGAGAAAGAAACTTTTCAAAATTTATGAAGAATTTTCACTGGGAAACAAACTATTTCTACATTTATATAACCAAGACAAAACTTAACTCTCATATTTGCCCTTAATAGAGTCTGTAATTCAATAAATCACATTTGAAATCAACAAAAATGATTGTGCTTGAACTAAGCACGTTTAAGATATAGAGAATGTGATGATGACTGTAGAGAACATTATTCATTTGATTATTGGTGGTAATGAATGAAAGGTCAGGGCCAGTGAAGTAGAACATTTTTTTGTAGTGTAGTATTGTTAAAGAAGACCCAAGGTAAGTACTTTCGCATAACACCAAAAAAAGAAACAGAAAGAAACGTTTTCATGCTATGGCACAGTTCAAATATATCACTTATTTGTTCTCTGTTACAGCAGTGACAAGGTTTTTTTTCACTAACTACAATAAAGAATAAGAAGACAAAATGTAAGGTGTGCTTTCGCATGATAAATTTTATTTACGAATTAAATGCATGTACAAAGTTTGATCAAGAACATCACAGTCAATTACATCAAAACGTCTTTCAAAGCCTTTCCATTCCAACTCTGTTGGTGGTGGGTCGTTCGAAGTTATGATCACTTTCCTTGCCTGTACCACAAAATGATCTCCACCTTTTCTTTCTCCTACGGTCATTGCTCTGTCATCTGTCAATTCGTTTATCATTCTCGAATGTTTGATCATTTCCTGACGTTCCACATCTTCAAAGACAATGTTTCTGTTCGGTTGCTCCCAGCTAGTGAAGCAAAATTGATTAATCACCTTCGGCATATGAAAATGTTCCCCATTGGTGTACGCAAATACTATCGAAATTTTGCCAACCCCGGGTTTTCCGGAAATCCATATTCCTCTTTTGGATGGAGATAGTAAGTTCATTATGGCGGGATATGAATACTGTAGGGCATTTTCTGCTGCTTGCTGTAACGACACTTTAGTACGAATGCAGTCAAATATCTTCTTGAATTGTTTGAATTTGAAATCTGCTTTCCATTTGGTTGACTGGTAGCACATTTGCGTAATTCCGTCGCGGAAGTCTAGAGCTTTGTATGCTATTTGGCCCATTTGCCATCTGTCATGCATCATTTCCTTATCGACATTGAATACTAGTGCTTGGTAGTCCTCCTTGCTGCAGTATTTTATCTGTTTTTCTGCACTCCGGCCTGGTTCAATTGAACCCAGAAATCGGCATCTCTTACGAACATAGGTTTGTAAGTCATGAATGTACACTTTTTTATGAAATTTCAAGTTCTTGTGGCAATGTCCGTGTTCCTCTAATATCCCCCATTCGTTCCCCACAACACCTTCCTTGATCACAGTTCTAGGGGGTAACTTGAATCTGGACCTTCGTGGTTCAGGTGGACTGTTTGTGTAATACTTAACAAAGTGATATTTTCCTGAATAGACTGGGAAATTGGGAATTAGTTTCCCGCGGTAATATGTCGGCTTGCTACTACGGATCACGTGTTCTAAATGGGCATGAATTCTCTGGTATCTGTAATGTCTGATAAATACATTTGGTCTTCTTATGAACATCTTCATCATAAAGTTCTTTATAGGTTGCTGAACCGTAATGAAAAATAGATTTCCTTTCTTTTTTCCGGCATTCTCAGGTTTGGGCTTAATGTTATGAACTGACTTAAGATGTTCTGCTAAATTCACTATCTTCTTTTGGCATTTCGGACACTTTTTCTGTTTGGTTTTCTTTGGTGGTTCTACATATTTCTCCTTATGCACACGTAACATATGTCCGTATAAACTGGTACGTACATATTTCTGATCACACTTCGGGCATTTAATTTTGCGTTCGTCCTCTTTTTTCTCGATTGCCTTCTTTTGATACTTCATGTGATGAACAAATAGGTAATGTTTATACATACCGGTTTTCGTAATGTGTTTATCAGAAATTTCACATTGCATATATTTATTACTGTTTTTTTTACAATTTTCAAAATGCACCTTCATTTCGTTTAACGGAATCTTTTCCTTGCAAATGGCCATTAAAAGCCAAAGAATCACTTTAGACACATGAAACTGATAAAGTGTAATTTATAAATAAGCAAACAACATTTACATAAACAAGCATTTACAGTTCATCTGGTTTTGAGTAATTTTGTCAAATATATATATTCTTATGCATTTTCATTCACAATACACTTTCTGAAATTTGCAATAGAAAAACACACAAAAACAATTCTAGACCCAAGTATAAGTTTGCCTGATGGCAGTTCATTTTTCAAGATCTTAAATGTTTTGGCTAATCCAATAACTCGCTCTATGTGAATTCTTTTGGATGCTACTCTCCTGTCCCTTACAACTTCATCAAAAAAAGTTAAAAAAAATAAGAAGACAAAATGTAAGGTGTGCTTTCGCATGATAAATTTTATTTACGAATTAAATGCATGTACAAAGTTTGATCAAGAACATCACAGTCAATTACATCAAAACGTCTTTCAAAGCCTTTCCATTCCAACTCTGTTGGTGGTGGGTCGTTCGAAGTTATGATCACTTTCCTTGCCTGTACCACAAAATGATCTCCACCTTTTCTTTCTCCTACGGTCATTGCTCTGTCATCTGTCAATTCGTTTATCATTCTCGAATGTTTGATCATTTCCTGACGTTCCACATCTTCAAAGACAATGTTTCTGTTCGGTTGCTCCCAGCTAGTGAAGCAAAATTGATTAATCACCTTCGGCATATGAAAATGTTCCCCATTGGTGTACGCAAATACTATCGAAATTTTGCCAACCCCGGGTTTTCCGGAAATCCATATTCCTCTTTTGGATGGAGATAGTAAGTTCATTATGGCGGGATATGAATACTGTAGGGCATTTTCTGCTGCTTGCTGTAACGACACTTTAGTACGAATGCAGTCAAATATCTTCTTGAATTGTTTGAATTTGAAATCTGCTTTCCATTTGGTTGACTGGTAGCACATTTGCGTAATTCCGTCGCGGAAGTCTAGAGCTTTGTATGCTATTTGGCCCATTTGCCATCTGTCATGCATCATTTCCTTATCGACATTGAATACTAGTGCTTGGTAGTCCTCCTTGCTGCAGTATTTTATCTGTTTTTCTGCACTCCGGCCTGGTTCAATTGAACCCAGAAATCGGCATCTCTTACGAACATAGGTTTGTAAGTCATGAATGTACACTTTTTTATGAAATTTCAAGTTCTTGTGGCAATGTCCGTGTTCCTCTAATATCCCCCATTCGTTCCCCACAACACCTTCCTTGATCACAGTTCTAGGGGGTAACTTGAATCTGGACCTTCGTGGTTCAGGTGGACTGTTTGTGTAATACTTAACAAAGTGATATTTTCCTGAATAGACTGGGAAATTGGGAATTAGTTTCCCGCGGTAATATGTCGGCTTGCTACTACGGATCACGTGTTCTAAATGGGCATGAATTCTCTGGTATCTGTAATGTCTGATAAATACATTTGGTCTTCTTATGAACATCTTCATCATAAAGTTCTTTATAGGTTGCTGAACCGTAATGAAAAATAGATTTCCTTTCTTTTTTCCGGCATTCTCAGGTTTGGGCTTAATGTTATGAACTGACTTAAGATGTTCTGCTAAATTCACTATCTTCTTTTGGCATTTCGGACACTTTTTCTGTTTGGTTTTCTTTGGTGGTTCTACATATTTCTCCTTATGCACACGTAACATATGTCCGTATAAACTGGTACGTACATATTTCTGATCACACTTCGGGCATTTAATTTTGCGTTCGTCCTCTTTTTTCTCGATTGCCTTCTTTTGATACTTCATGTGATGAACAAATAGGTAATGTTTATACATATCGGTTTTCGTAATGTGTTTATCAGAAATTTCACATTGCATATATTTATTACTGTTTTTTTTACAATTTTCAAAATGCACCTTCATTTCGTTTAACGGAATCTTTTCCTTGCAAATGGCCATTAAAAGCCAAAGAATCACTTTAGACACATGAAACTGATAAAGTGTAATTTATAAATAAGCAAACAACATTTACATAAACAAGCATTTACAGTTCATCTGGTTTTGAGTAATTTTGTCAAATATATATATTCTTATGCATTTTCATTCACAATACACTTTCTGAAATTTGCAATAGAAAAACACACAAAAACAATTCTAGACCCAAGTATAAGTTTGCCTGATGGCAGTTCATTTTTCAAGATCTTAAATGTTTTGGCTAATCCAATAACTCGCTCTATGTGAATTCTTTTGGATGCTACTCTCCTGTCCCTTACAACTTCATCAAAAAAAGTTAAAAAAATAAGAAGACAAAATGTAAGGTGTGCTTTCGCATGATAAATTTTATTTACGAATTAAATGCATGTACAAAGTTTGATCAAGAACATCACAGTCAATTACATCAAAACGTCTTTCAAAGCCTTTCCATTCCAACTCTGTTGGTGGTGGGTCGTTCGAAGTTATGATCACTTTCCTTGCCTGTACCACAAAATGATCTCCACCTTTTCTTTCTCCTACGGTCATTGCTCTGTCATCTGTCAATTCGTTTATCATTCTCGAATGTTTGATCATTTCCTGACGTTCCACATCTTCAAAGACAATGTTTCTGTTCGGTTGCTCCCAGCTAGTGAAGCAAAATTGATTAATCACCTTCGGCATATGAAAATGTTCCCCATTGGTGTACGCAAATACTATCGAAGTTTTGCCAACCCCGGGTTTTCCGGAAATCCATACTCCTCTTTTGGATGGAGATAGTAAGTTCATTATGGCGGGATATGAATACTGTCGGGCATTTTCTGCTGCTTGCTGTAACGACACTTTAGTACGAATGCAGTCAAATATCTTCTTGAATTGTTTGAATTTGAAATCTGCTTTCCATTTGGTTGACTGGTAGCACATTTGCGTAATTCCGTCGCGGAAGTCTAGAGCTTTGTATGCTATTTGGCCCATTTGCCATCTGTCATGCATCATTTCCTTATCGACATTGAATACTAGTGCTTGGTAGTCCTCCTTGCTGCAGTATTTTATCTGTTTTTCTGCACTCCGGCCTGGTTCAATTGAACCCAGAAATCGGCATCTCTTACGAACATAGGTTTGTAAGTCATGAATGTACACTTTTTTATGAAATTTCAAGTTCTTGTGGCAATGTCCGTGTTCCTCTAATATCCCCCATTCGTTCCCCACAACACCTTCCTTGATCACAGTTCTAGGGGGTAACTTGAATCTGGACCTTCGTGGTTCAGGTGGACTGTTTGTGTAATACTTAACAAAGTGATATTTTCCTGAATAGACTGGGAAATTGGGAATTAGTTTCCCGCGGTAATATGTCGGCTTGCTACTACGGATCACGTGTTCTAAATGGGCATGAATTCTCTGGTATCTGTAATGTCTGATAAATACATTTGGTCTTCTTATGAACATCTTCATCATAAAGTTCTTTATAGGTTGCTGAACCGTAATGAAAAATAGATTTCCTTTCTTTTTTCCGGCATTCTCAGGTTTGGGCTTAATGTTATGAACTGACTTAAGATGTTCTGCTAAATTCACTATCTTCTTTTGGCATTTCGGACACTTTTTCTGTTTGGTTTTCTTTGGTGGTTCTACATATTTCTCCTTATGCACACGTAACATATGTCCGTATAAACTGGTACGTACATATTTCTGATCACACTTCGGGCATTTAATTTTGCGTTCGTCCTCTTTTTTCTCGATTGCCTTCTTTTGATACTTCATGTGATGAACAAATAGGTAATGTTTATACATATCGGTTTTCGTAATGTGTTTATCAGAAATTTCACATTGCATATATTTATTACTGTTTTTTTTACAATTTTCAAAATGCACCTTCATTTCGTTTAACGGAATCTTTTCCTTGCAAATGGCCATTAAAAGCCAAAGAATCACTTTAGACACATGAAACTGATAAAGTGTAATTTATAAATAAGCAAACAACATTTACATAAACAAGCATTTACAGTTCATCTGGTTTTGAGTAATTTTGTCAAATATATATATTCTTATGCATTTTCATTCACAATACACTTTCTGAAATTTGCAATAGAAAAACACACAAAAACAATTCTAGACCCAAGTATAAGTTTGCCTGATGGCAGTTCATTTTTCAAGATCTTAAATGTTTTGGCTAATCCAATAACTCGCTCTATGTGAATTCTTTTGGATGCTACTCTCCTGTCCCTTACAACTTCATCAAAAAAAGTTAAAAAAATAAGAAGACAAAATGTAAGGTGTGCTTTCGCATGATAAATTTTATTTACGAATTAAATGCATGTACAAAGTTTGATCAAGAACATCACAGTCAATTACATCAAAACGTCTTTCAAAGCCTTTCCATTCCAACTCTGTTGGTGGTGGGTCGTTCGAAGTTATGATCACTTTCCTTGCCTGTACCACAAAATGATCTCCACCTTTTCTTTCTCCTACGGTCATTGCTCTGTCATCTGTCAATTCGTTTATCATTCTCGAATGTTTGATCATTTCCTGACGTTCCACATCTTCAAAGACAATGTTTCTGTTCGGTTGCTCCCAGCTAGTGAAGCAAAATTGATTAATCACCTTCGGCATATGAAAATGTTCCCCATTGGTGTACGCAAATACTATCGAAGTTTTGCCAACCCCGGGTTTTCCGGAAATCCATACTCCTCTTTTGGATGGAGATAGTAAGTTCATTATGGCGGGATATGAATACTGTCGGGCATTTTCTGCTGCTTGCTGTAACGACACTTTAGTACGAATGCAGTCAAATATCTTCTTGAATTGTTTGAATTTGAAATCTGCTTTCCATTTGGTTGACTGGTAGCACATTTGCGTAATTCCGTCGCGGAAGTCTAGAGCTTTGTATGCTATTTGGCCCATTTGCCATCTGTCATGCATCATTTCCTTATCGACATTGAATACTAGTGCTTGGTAGTCCTCCTTGCTGCAGTATTTTATCTGTTTTTCTGCACTCCGGCCTGGTTCAATTGAACCCAGAAATCGGCATCTCTTACGAACATAGGTTTGTAAGTCATGAATGTACACTTTTTTATGAAATTTCAAGTTCTTGTGGCAATGTCCGTGTTCCTCTAATATCCCCCATTCGTTCCCCACAACACCTTCCTTGATCACAGTTCTAGGGGGTAACTTGAATCTGGACCTTCGTGGTTCAGGTGGACTGTTTGTGTAATACTTAACAAAGTGATATTTTCCTGAATAGACTGGGAAATTGGGAATTAGTTTCCCGCGGTAATATGTCGGCTTGCTACTACGGATCACGTGTTCTAAATGGGCATGAATTCTCTGGTATCTGTAATGTCTGATAAATACATTTGGTCTTCTTATGAACATCTTCATCATAAAGTTCTTTATAGGTTGCTGAACCGTAATGAAAAATAGATTTCCTTTCTTTTTTCCGGCATTCTCAGGTTTGGGCTTAATGTTATGAACTGACTTAAGATGTTCTGCTAAATTCACTATCTTCTTTTGGCATTTCGGACACTTTTTCTGTTTGGTTTTCTTTGGTGGTTCTACATATTTCTCCTTATGCACACGTAACATATGTCCGTATAAACTGGTACGTACATATTTCTGATCACACTTCGGGCATTTAATTTTGCGTTCGTCCTCTTTTTTCTCGATTGCCTTCTTTTGATACTTCATGTGATGAACAAATAGGTAATGTTTATACATATCGGTTTTCGTAATGTGTTTATCAGAAATTTCACATTGCATATATTTATTACTGTTTTTTTTACAATTTTCAAAATGCACCTTCATTTCGTTTAACGGAATCTTTTCCTTGCAAATGGCCATTAAAAGCCAAAGAATCACTTTAGACACATGAAACTGATAAAGTGTAATTTATAAATAAGCAAACAACATTTACATAAACAAGCATTTACAGTTCATCTGGTTTTGAGTAATTTTGTCAAATATATATATTCTTATGCATTTTCATTCACAATACACTTTCTGAAATTTGCAATAGAAAAACACACAAAAACAATTCTAGACCCAAGTATAAGTTTGCCTGATGGCAGTTCATTTTTCAAGATCTTAAATGTTTTGGCTAATCCAATAACTCGCTCTATGTGAATTCTTTTGGATGCTACTCTCCTGTCCCTTACAACTTCATCAAAAAAAGTTAAAAAAATAAGAAGACAAAATGTAAGGTGTGCTTTCGCATGATAAATTTTATTTACGAATTAAATGCATGTACAAAGTTTGATCAAGAACATCACAGTCAATTACATCAAAACGTCTTTCAAAGCCTTTCCATTCCAACTCTGTTGGTGGTGGGTCGTTCGAAGTTATGATCACTTTCCTTGCCTGTACCACAAAATGATCTCCACCTTTTCTTTCTCCTACGGTCATTGCTCTGTCATCTGTCAATTCGTTTATCATTCTCGAATGTTTGATCATTTCCTGACGTTCCACATCTTCAAAGACAATGTTTCTGTTCGGTTGCTCCCAGCTAGTGAAGCAAAATTGATTAATCACCTTCGGCATATGAAAATGTTCCCCATTGGTGTACGCAAATACTATCGAAGTTTTGCCAACCCCGGGTTTTCCGGAAATCCATACTCCTCTTTTGGATGGAGATAGTAAGTTCATTATGGCGGGATATGAATACTGTCGGGCATTTTCTGCTGCTTGCTGTAACGACACTTTAGTACGAATGCAGTCAAATATCTTCTTGAATTGTTTGAATTTGAAATCTGCTTTCCATTTGGTTGACTGGTAGCACATTTGCGTAATTCCGTCGCGGAAGTCTAGAGCTTTGTATGCTATTTGGCCCATTTGCCATCTGTCATGCATCATTTCCTTATCGACATTGAATACTAGTGCTTGGTAGTCCTCCTTGCTGCAGTATTTTATCTGTTTTTCTGCACTCCGGCCTGGTTCAATTGAACCCAGAAATCGGCATCTCTTACGAACATAGGTTTGTAAGTCATGAATGTACACTTTTTTATGAAATTTCAAGTACATGTGGCAATGTCCGTGTTCCTCTAATATCCCCCATTCGTTCCCCACAACACCTTCCTTGATCACAGTTCTAGGGGGTAACTTGAATCTGGACCTTCGTGGTTCAGGTGGACTGTTTGTGTAATACTTAACAAAGTGATATTTTCCTGAATAGACTGGGAAATTGGGAATTAGTTTCCCGCGGTAATATGTCGGCTTGCTACTACGGACCACGTGTTCTAAATGGGCATGAATTCTCTGGTATCTGTAATGTCTGATAAATACATTTGGTCTTCTTTTGAACATCTTCATCATAAAGTTCTTTATAGGTTGCTGAACCGTAATGAAAAATAGATTTCCTTTCTTTTTTCCGGCATTCTCAGGTTTGGGCTTAATGTTATGAACTGACTTAAGATGTTCTGCTAAATTCACTATATTCTTTAGGCATTTCGACACTTTTTCTTTTTCTGTTTGGTTTTCGTTGGTGGTTCTACATATTTCTCCTCATGAACACGTAACATATGTCCGTATAAACTGGTACGTACATATTTCTGATCACACTTCGGGCATTTAATTTTGCGTTCGTCCTCTTTTTTCTCGATTGCCTTCTTTTGATACTTCATGCGATGAACAAATAGGTAATGTTTATACATACCGGTTTTCGTAATGTGTTTATCACAAATTTCACATTGCATATATTTATTACTGTTTTTTTTTAAATTTTCAAAATGCACCTTCATTTCGTTTAACGGAATCTTTTCCTTGCAAATGGCCATTAAAAGCCAAAGAATCACTTTAGACACATGAAACTGATAAAGTGTAATTTATAAATAAGCAAACAACATTTACATAAACAAGCATTTACAGTTCATCTGGTTTTGAGTAATTTTGTCAAATATATATATTCTTATGCATTTTCATTCACAATACACTTTCTGAAATTTGCAATAGAAAAACACATAAAACCAATTCTAGACCCAAGTATAAGTTTGCCTGATGGCAGTTCATTTTTCAAGATCTTAAATGTTTTGGCTAATCCAATAACTCGCTCTATGTGAATTCTTTTGGATGCTACTCTCCTGTCCCTTACAACTTCATCAAAAAAAGTTAAAAAAATAAGAAGACAAAATGTAAGGTGTGCTTTCGCATGATAAATTTTATTTACGAATTAAATGCATGTACAAAGTTTGATCAAGAACATCACAGTCAATTACATCAAAACGTCTTTCAAAGCCTTTCCATTCCAACTCTGTTGGTGGTGGGTCGTTCGAAGTTATGATCACTTTCCTTGCCTGTACCACAAAATGATCTCCACCTTTTCTTTCTCCTACGGTCATTGCTCTGTCATCTGTCAATTCGTTTATCATTCTCGAATGTTTGATCATTTCCTGACGTTCCACATCTTCAAAGACAATGTTTCTGTTCGGTTGCTCCCAGCTAGTGAAGCAAAATTGATTAATCACCTTCGGCATATGAAAATGTTCCCCATTGGTGTACGCAAATACTATCGAAGTTTTGCCAACCCCGGGTTTTCCGGAAATCCATATTCCTCTTTTGGATGGAGATTGTAAGTTCATTATGGCGGGATATGAATACTGTCGGGCATTTTCTGCTGCTTGCTGTAACGACACTTTAGTACGAATGCAGTCAAATATCTTCTTGAATTGTTTGAATTTGAAATCTGCTTTCCATTTGGTTGACTGGTAGCACATTTGCGTAATTCCGTCGCGGAAGTCTAGAGCTTTGTATGCTATTTGGCCCATTTGCCATCTGTCATGCATCATTTCCTTATCGACATTGGATACTAGTGCTTGGTAGTCCTCCTTGCTGCAGTATTTTATCTGTTTTTCTGCACTCCGGCCTGGTTCAATTGAACCCAGAAATCGGCATCTCTTACGAACATAGGTTTGTAAGTCATGAATGTACTTTTTTTATGAAATTTCAAGTACATGTGGCAATGTCCGTGTTCCTCTAATATCCCCCATTCGTTCCCCACAACACCTTCCTTGATCACAGTTCTAGGGGGTAACTTGAATCTGGACCTTCGTGGTTCAGGTGGACTGTTTGTGTAATACTTAACAAAGTGATATTTTCCTGAATAGACTGGGAAATTGGGAATTAGTTTCCCGCGGTAATATGTCGGCTTGCTACTACGGATCACGTGTTCTAAATGGGCATGAATTCTCTGGTATCTGTAATGTCTGATAAATACATTTGGTCTTCTTTTGAACATCTTCATCATAAAGTTCTTTATAGGTTGCTGAACCGTAATGAAAAATAGATTTCCTTTCTTTTTTCCGGCATTCTCAGGTTTGGGCTTAATGTTATGAACTGACTTAAGATGTTCTGCTAAATTCACTATCTTCTTTTGGCATTTCGGACACTTTTTCTTTTTCTGTTTGGTTTTCTTTGGTGGTTCTACATATTTCTCCTTATGCACACGTAACATATGTCCGTATAAACTGGTACGTACATATTTCTGATCACACTTCGGGCATTTAATTTTGCGTTCGTCCTCTTTTTTCTCGATTGCCTTCTTTTGATACTTCATGTGATGAACAAATAGGTAATGTTTATACATACCGGTTTTCGTAATGTGTTTATCAGAAATTTCACATTGCATATATTTATTACTGTGTTTTTTACAATTTTCAAAATGCACCTTCATTTCGTTTAACGGAATCTTTTCCTTGCAAATGGCCATTAAAAGCCAAAGAATCACTTTAGACACATGAAACTGATAAAGTGTAATTCATAAATAAGCAAACAACATTTACATAAACAAGCATTTACAGTTCATCTGGTTTTGAGTAATTTTGTCAAATATATATATTCTTATGCATTTTCATTCACAATACACTTTCTGAAATTTGCAATAGAAAAACACATAAAAACAATTCTAGACCCAAGTATAAGTTTGCCTGATGGCAGTTCATTTTTCAAGATCTTAAATGTTTTGGCTAATCCAATAACTCGCTCTATGTGAATTCTTTTGGATGCTACTCTCCTGTCCCTTACAACTTCATCAAAAAAAGTTTAAAAAAATAAGAAGACAAAATGTAAGGTGTGCTTTCGCATGATAAATTTTATTTACGAATTAAATGCATGTACAAAGTTTGATCAAGAACATCACAGTCAATTACATCAAAACGTCTTTCAAAGCCTTTCCATTCCAACTCTGTTGGTGGTGGGTCGTTCGAAGTTATGATCACTTTCCTTGCCTGTACCACAAAATGATCTCCACCTTTTCTTTCTCCTACGGTCATTGCTCTGTCATCTGTCAATTCGTTTATCATTCTCGAATGTTTGATCATTTCCTGACGTTCCACATCTTCAAAGACAATGTTTCTGTTCGGTTGCTCCCAGCTAGCGAAGCAAAATTGATTAATCACCTTCGGCATATGAAAATGTTCCCCATTGGTGTACGCAAATATTATCGAAGTTTTGCCAACCCCGGGTTTTCCGGAAATCCATATTCCTCTTTTGGATGGAGATTGTAAGTTCATTATGGCGGGATATGAATACTGTCGGGCATTTTCTGCTGCTTGCTGTAACGACACTTTAGTACGAATGCAGTCAAATATCTTCTTGAATTGTTTGAATTTGAAATCTGCTTTCCATTTGGTTGACTGGTAGCACATTTGCGTAATTCCGTCGCGGAAGTCTAGAGCTTTGTATGCTATTTGGCCCATTTGCCATCTGTCATGCATCATTTCCTTATCGACATTGAATACTAGTGCTTTGTAGTCCTCCTTGCTGCAGTATTTTATCTGTTTTTCTGCACTCCGGCCTGGTTCAATTGAACCCAGAAATCGGCATCTCTTACGATCATAGGTTTGTAAGTCATGAATGTACACTTTTTTATGAAATTTCAAGTACATGTGGCAATGTCCGTGTTCCTCTAATATCCCCCATTCGTTCCCCACCACACCTTCCTTGATCACAGTTCTAGGGGGTAACTTGAATCTGGACCTTCGTGGTTCAGGTGGACTGTTTGTGTAATACTTAACAAAGTGATATTTTCCTGAATAGACTGGGAAACTGGGAATTAGTTTCCCGCGGTAATATGTCGGCTTGCTACTACGGATCACGTGTTCTAAATGTGCATGAATTCTCTGGTATCTGTAATGTCTGATAAATACATTTGGTCTTCTTTTGAATATCTTCATCATAAAGTTCTTTATAGGTTGCTGAACCGTAATGAAAAATAGATTTCCTTTCTTTTTTCCGGCATTCTCAGGTTTGGGCTTAATGTTATGAACTGACTTAAGATGTTCTGCTAAATTCACTATCTTCTTTTGGCATTTCGACACTTTTTCTTTTTCTGTTTGGTTTTCTTTGGTGGTTCTACATATTTCTCCTTATGAACACGTAACATATGTCCGTATAAACTGGTACGTACATATTTCTGATCACACTTCGGGCATTTAATTTTGCGTTCGTCCTCTTTTTTCTCGATTGCCTTCTTTTGATACTTCATGTGATGAACAAATAGGTAATGTTTATACATACCGGTTTTCGTAATGTGTTTATCACAAATTTCACAATGCATATATTTATTATTTTTTTTTTTACAATTTTCAAAATGCACCTTCATTTCGTTTAACGGAATCTTTTCCTTGCAAATGGCCATTAAAAGCCAAAGAATCACTTTAGACACATGAAACTGATAAAGTGTAATTTATAAATAAGCAAACAACATTTACATAAACAAGCATTTACAGTTCATCTGGTTTTGAGTAATTTTGTCAAATATATATATTCTGATGCATTTTCATTCACAATACACTTTCTGAAATTTGCAATAGAAAAACACATAAAAACAATTCTAGACCCAAGTATAAGTTTGCCTGATGGCAGTTCATTTTTCAAGATCTTAAATGTTTTGGCTAATCCAATAACTCGCTCTATGTGAATTCTTTTGGATGCTACTCTCCTGTCCCTTACAACTTCATCAAAAAAAGTTAAAAAAATAAGAAGACAAAATGTAAGGTGTGCTTTCGCATGATAAATTTTATTTACGAATTAAATGCATGTACAAAGTTTGATCAAGAACATCACAGTCAATTACATCAAAACGTCTTTCAAAGCCTTTCCATTCCAACTCTGTTGGTGGTGGGTCGTTCGAAGTTATGATCACTTTCCTTGCCTGTACCACAAAATGATCTCCACCTTTTCTTTCTCCTACGGTCATTGCTCTGTCATCTGTCAATTCGTTTATCATTCTCGAATGTTTGATCATTTCCTGACGTTCCACATCTTCAAAGACAATGTTTTTGTTCGGTTGCTCCCAGCTAGTGAAGCAAAATTGATTAATCACCTTCGGCATATGAAAATGTTCCCCATTGGTGTACGCAAATACTATCGAAGTTTTGCCAACCCCGGGTTTTCCGGAAATCCATATTCCTCTTTTGGATGGAGATTGTAAGTTCATTATGGCGGGATATGAATACTGTCGGGCATTTTCTGCTGCTTGCTGTAACGACACTTTAGTACGAATGCAGTCAAATATCTTCTTGAATTGTTTGAATTTGAAATCTGCTTTCCATTTGGTTGACTGGTAGCACATTTGCGTAATTCCGTCGCGGAAGTCTAGAGCTTTGTATGCTATTTGGCCCATTTGCCATCTGTCATGCATCATTTCCTTATCGACATTGAATACTAGTGCTTGGTAGTCCTCCTTGCTGCAGTATTTTATCTGTTTTTCTGCACTCCGGCCTGGTTCAATTGAACCCAGAAATCGGCATCTCTTACGAACATAGGTTTGTAAGTCATGAATGTACACTTTTTTTATGAAATTTCAAGTACATGTGGCAATGTCCGTGTTCCTCTAATATCCCCCATTCGTTCCCCACAACACCTTCCTTGATCACAGTTCTAGGGGGTAACTTGAATCTGGACCTTCGTGGTTCAGGTGGACTGTTTGTGTAATACTTAACAAAGTGATATTTTCCTGAATAGACTGGGAAATTGGGAATTAGTTTCCCGCGGTAATATGTCGGCTTGCTACTACGGATCACGTGTTCTAAATGGGCATGAATTCTCTGGTATCTGTAATGTCTGATAAATACATTTGGTCTTCTTTTGAACATCTTCATCATAAAGTTCTTTATAGGTTGCTGAACCGTAATGAAAAATAGATTTCCTTTCTTTTTTCCGGCATTCTCAGGTTTGGGCTTAATGTAATGAACTGACTTAAGATGTTCTGCTAAATTCACTATCTTCTTTTGGCATTTCGACACTTTTTCTTTTTCTGTTTGGTTTTCTTTGGTGGTTCTACATATTTCTCCTTATGCACACGTAACATATGTCCGTATAAACTGGTACGTACATATTTCTGATCACACTTCGGGCATTTAATTTTGCGTTCGTCCTCTTTTTTCTCGATTGCCTTCTTTTGATACTTCATGTGATGAACAAATAGGTAATGTTTATACATACCGGTTTTCGTAATGTGTTTATCAGAAATTTCACATTGCATATATTTATTACTGTTTTTTTTACAATTTTCAAAATGCACCTTCATTTCGTTTAACGAATCTTTTCCTTGCAAATGGCCATTAAAAGCCAAAGAATCACTTTAGACACATGAAACTGATAAAGTGTAATTTATAAATAAGCAAACAACATTTACATAAACAAGCATTTACAGTTCATCTGGTTTTGAGTAATTTTGTCAAATATATATATTCTTATGCATTTTCATTCACAATACACTTTCTGAAATTTGCAATAGAAAAACACATAAAAACAATTCTAGACCCAAGTATAAGTTTGCCTGATGGCAGTTCATTTTTCAAGATCTTAAATGTTTTGGCTTATCCAATAACTCGCTCTATGTGAATTCTTTTGGATGCTACTCTCCTGTCCCTTACAACTTCATCAAAAAAAGTTAAAAAAAATAAGAAGACAAAATGTAAGGTGTGCTTTCGCATGATAAATTTTATTTACGAATTAAATGCATGTACAAAGTTTGATCAAGAACATCACAGTCAATTAC
Source organism: Mytilus trossulus (assembly GCF_036588685.1). Taxonomy (NCBI): domain Eukaryota; kingdom Metazoa; phylum Mollusca; class Bivalvia; order Mytilida; family Mytilidae; genus Mytilus; species Mytilus trossulus. Next base: position 65,246,052 of record NC_086379.1, read on the forward strand.
ATCAAAACGTCTTTCAAAGCCTTTCCATTCCAACTCTGTTGGTGGTGGGTCGTTCGAAGTTATGATCACTTTCCTTGCCTGTACCACAAAATGATCTCCACCTTTTCTTTCTCCTACGGTCATTGATCTGTCATCTGTCAATTCGTTTATCATTCTCGAATGTTTGATCATTTCCTGACGTTCCACATCTTCAAAGACAATGTTTCTGTTCGGTTGCTCCCAGCTAGTGAAGCAAAATTGATTAATCACCTTCGGCATATGAAAATGTTCCCCATTGGTGTACGCAAATACTATCGAAGTTTTGCCAACCCCGGGTTTTCCGGAAATCCATATTCCTCTTTTGGATGGAGATTGTAAGTTCATTATGGCGGGATATGAATACTGTCGGGCATTTTCTGCTGCTTGCTGTAACGACACTTTAGTACGAATGCAGTCAAATATCTTCTTGAATTGTTTGAATTTGAAATCTGCTTTCCATTTGGTTGACTGGTAGCACATTTGCGTAATTCCGTCGCGGAAGTCTAGAGCTTTGTATGCTATTTGGCCCATTTGCCATCTGTCATGCATCATTTCCTTATCGACATTGAATACTAGTGCTTGGTAGTCCTCCTTGCTGCAGTATTTTATCTGTTTTTCTGCACTCCGGCCTGGTTCAATTGAACCCAGAAATCGGCATCTCTTACGAACATAGGTTTGTAAGTCATGAATGTACACTTTTTTATGAAATTTCAAGTACATGTGGCAATGTCCGTGTTCCTCTAATATCCCCCATTCGTTCCCCACAACACCTTCCTTGATCACAGTTCTAGGGGGTAACTTGAATCTGGACCTTCGTGGTTCAGGTGGACTGTTTGTGTAATACTTAACAAAGTGATATTTTCCTGAATTGACTGGGAAATTGGGAATTAGTTTCCCGCGGTAATATGTCGGCTTGCTACTACGGGTCACGTGTTCTAAATGGGCATGAATTCTCTGGTATCTGTAATGTCTGATAAATACATTTGGTCTTCTTTTGAACATCTTCATCATAAAGTTCTTTATAGGTTGCTGAACCGTAATGAAAAATAGATTTCCTTTCTTTTTTCCGGCATTCTCAGGTTTGGGCTTAATGTTATGAACTGACTTAAGATGTTCTGCTAAATTCACTATCTTCTTTTGGCATTTCGACACTTTTTCTTTTTCTGTTTGGTTTTCTTTGGTGGTTCTACATATTTCTCCTTATGCACACGTAACATATGTCCGTATAAACTGGTACGTACATATTTCTGATCACACTTCGGGCATTTAATTTTGCGTTCGTCCTCTTTTTTCTCGATTGCCTTCTTTTGATACTTCATGTGATGAACAAATAGGTAATGTTTATACATACCGGTTTTCGTAATGTGTTTATCAGAAATTTCACATTGCATATATTTATTACTGTTTTTTTTACAATTTTCAAAATGCACCTTCATTTCGTTTAACGGAATCTTTTCCTTGCAAATGGCCATTAAAAGCCAAAGAATCACCTTAGACACATGAAACTGATAAAGTGTAATTTATAAATAAGCAAACAACATTTACATAAACAAGCATTTACAGTTCATCTGGTTTTGAGTAATTTTGTCAAATATATATATTCTTATGCATTTTCATTCACAATACACTTTCTGAAATTTGCAATAGAAAAACACATAAAAACAATTCTAGACCCAAGTATAAGTTTGCCTGATGGCAGTTCATTTTTCAAGATCTTAAATGTTTTGGCTAATCCAATAACTCGCTCTATGTGAATTCTTTTGGATGCTACTCTCCTGTCCCTTACAACTTCATAAAAAAAAGTTAAAAAAATAAGAAGACAAAATGTAAGGTGTGCTTTCGCATGATAAATTTTATTTACGAATTAAATGCATGTACAAAGTTTGATCAAGAACATCACAGTCAATTACATCAAAACGTCTTTCAAAGCCTTTCCATTCCAACTCTGTTGGTGGTGGGTCGTTCGAAGTTATGATCACTTTCCTTGCCTGTACTACAAAATGATCTCCACCTTTTCTTTCTCCTACGGTCATTGCTCTGTCATCTGTCAATTCGTTTATCATTCTCGAATGTTTGATCATTTCCTGACGTTCCACATCTTCAAAGACAATGTTTCTGTTCGGTTGCTCGCAGCTAGTGAAGCAAAATTGATTATTCACCTTCGGCATATGAAAATGTTCCTCATTGGTGTACGCAAATACTATCGAAGTTTTGCCAACCCCGGGTTTTCCGGAAATCCATATTCCTCTTTTGGATGGAGATAGTAAGTTCATTATGGCGGGATATGAATACTGTCGGGCATTTTCTGCTGCTTGCTGTAACGACACTTTAGTACGAATGCAGTCAAATATCTTCTTGAATTGTTTGAATTTGAAATCTGCTTTCCATTTGGTTGACTGGTAGCACATTTGCGTAATTCCGTCGCGGAAGTCTAGAGCTTTGTATGCTATTTGGCCCATTTGCCATCTGTCATGCATCATTTCCTTATCGACATTGGATACTAGTGCTTGGTAGTCCTCCTTGCTGCCTGGTTCAATTGAACCCAGAAATCGGCATCTCTTACGAACATAGGTGTGTAAGTCATGAATGTACACTTTTTTATGAAATTTCAAGTACATGTGGCAATGTCCGTGTTCCTCTAATATCCCCCATTCGTTCCCCACAACACCTTCCTTGATCACAGTTCTAGGGGGTAACTTGAATCTGGACCTTCGTGGTTCAGGTGGACTGTTCATTTTTCAAGATCTTAAATGTTTTGGCTAATCCAATAACTCGCTCTATGTGAATTCTTTTGGATGCTACTCTCCTGTCCCTTACAACTTCATCAAAAAAAGTTAAAAAAATAAGAAGACAAAATGTAAGGTGTGCTTTCGCATGATAAATTTTATTTACGAATTAAATGCATGTACAAAGTTTGATCAAGAACATCACAGTCAATTACATCAAAACGTCTTTCAAAGCCTTTCCATTCCAACTCTGTTGGTGGTGGGTCGTTCGAAGTTATGATCACTTTCCTTGCCTGTACCACAAAATGATCTCCACCTTTTCTTTCTCCTACGGTCATTGCTCTGTCATCTGTCAATTCGTTTATCATTCTCGAATGTTTGATCATTTCCTGACGTTCCACATCTTCAAAGACAATGTTTCTGTTCGGTTGCTCCCAGCTAGTGAAGCAAAATTGATTAATCACCTTCGGCATATGAAAATGTTCCCCATTGGTGTACGCAAATACTATCGAAGTTTTGCCAACCCCGGGTTTTCCGGAAATCCATATTCCTCTTTTGGATGGAGATTGTAAGTTCATTATGGCGGGATATGAATACTGTCGGGCATTTTCTGCTGCTTGCTGTAACGACACTTTAGTACGAATGCAGTCAAATATCTTCTTGAATTGTTTGAATTTGAAATCTGCTTTCCATTTGGTTGACTGGTAGCACATTTGCGTAATTCCGTCGCGGAAGTCTAGAGCTTTGTATGCTATTTGGCCCATTTGCCATCTGTCATGCATCATTTCCTTATCGACATTGAATACTAGTGCTTGGTAGTCCTCCTTGCTGCAGTATTTTATCTGTTTTTCTGCACTCCGGCCTGGTTCAATTGAACCCAGAAATCGGCATCTCTTACGAACATAGGTTTGTAAGTCATGAATGTACACTTTTTTATGAAATTTCAAGTACATGTGGCAATGTCCGTGTTCCTCTAATATCCCCCATTCGTTCCCCACAACACCTTCCTTGATCACAGTTCTAGGGGGTAACTTGAATCTGGACCTTCGTGGTTCAGGTGGACTGTTTGTGTAATACTTAACAAAGTGATATTTTCCTGAATTGACTGGGAAATTGGGAATTAGTTTCCCGCGGTAATATGTCGGCTTGCTACTACGGGTCACGTGTTCTAAATGGGCATGAATTCTCTGGTATCTGTAATGTCTGATAAATACATTTGGTCTTCTTTTGAACATCTTCATCATAAAGTTCTTTATAGGTTGCTGAACCGTAATGAAAAATAGATTTCCTTTCTTTTTTCCGGCATTCTCAGGTTTGGGCTTAATGTTATGAACTGACTTAAGATGTTCTGCTAAATTCACTATCTTCTTTTGGCATTTCGACACTTTTTCTTTTTCTGTTTGGTTTTCTTTGGTGGTTCTACATATTTCTCCTTATGCACACGTAACATATGTCCGTATAAACTGGTACGTACATATTTCTGATCACACTTCGGGCATTTAATTTTGCGTTCGTCCTCTTTTTTCTCGATTGCCTTCTTTTGATACTTCATGTGATGAACAAATAGGTAATGTTTATACATACCGGTTTTCGTAATGTGTTTATCAGAAATTTCACATTGCATATATTTATTACTGTTTTTTTTACAATTTTCAAAATGCACCTTCATTTCGTTTAACGGAATCTTTTCCTTGCAAATGGCCATTAAAAGCCAAAGAATCACCTTAGACACATGAAACTGATAAAGTGTAATTTATAAATAAGCAAACAACATTTACATAAACAAGCATTTACAGTTCATCTGGTTTTGAGTAATTTTGTCAAATATATATATTCTTATGCATTTTCATTCACAATACACTTTCTGAAATTTGCAATAGAAAAACACATAAAAACAATTCTAGACCCAAGTATAAGTTTGCCTGATGGCAGTTCATTTTTCAAGATCTTAAATGTTTTGGCTAATCCAATAACTCGCTCTATGTGAATTCTTTTGGATGCTACTCTCCTGTCCCTTACAACTTCATCAAAAAAAGTTAAAAAAATAAGAAGACAAAATGTAAGGTGTGCTTTCGCATGATAAATTTTATTTACGAATTAAATGCATGTACAAAGTTTGATCAAGAACATCACAGTCAATTACATCAAAACGTCTTTCAAAGCCTTTCCATTCCAACTCTGTTGGTGGTGGGTCGTTCGAAGTTATGATCACTTTCCTTGCCTGTACCACAAAATGATCTCCACCTTTTCTTTCTCCTACGGTCATTGCTCTGTCATCTGTCAATTCGTTTATCATTCTCGAATGTTTGATCATTTCCTGACGTTCCACATCTTCAAAGACAATGTTTCTGTTCGGTTGCTCCCAGCTAGTGAAGCAAAATTGATTAATCACCTTCGGCATATGAAAATGTTCCCCATTGGTGTACGCAAATACTATCGAAGTTTTGCCAACCCCGGGTTTTCCGGAAATCCATATTCCTCTTTTGGATGGAGATAGTAAGTTCATTATGGCGGGATATGAATACTGTCGGGCATTTTCTGCTGCTTGCTGTAACGACACTTTAGTACGAATGCAGTCAAATATCTTCTTGAATTGTTTGAATTTGAAATCTGCTTTCCATTTGGTTGACTGGTAGCACATTTGCGTAATTCCGTCGCGGAAGTCTAGAGCTTTGTATGCTATTTGGCCCATTTGCCATCTGTCATGCATCATTTCCTTATCGACATTGAATACTAGTGCTTGGTAGTCCTCCTTGCTGCAGTATTTTATCTGTTTTTCTGCACTCCGGCCTGGTTCAATTGAACCCAGAAATCGGCATCTCTTACGAACATAGGTTTGTAAGTCATGAATGTACACTTTTTTATGAAATTTCAAGTACATGTGGCAATGTCCGTGTTCCTCTAATATCCCCCATTCGTTCCCCACAACACCTTCCTTGATCACAGTTCTAGGGGGTAACTTGAATCTGGACCTTCGTGGTTCAGGTGGACTGTTTGTGTAATACTTAACAAAGTGATATTTTCCTGAATAGACTGGGAAATTGGGAATTAGTTTCCCGCGGTAATATGTCGGCTTGCTACTACGGATCACGTGTTCTAAATCGGCATGAATTCTCTGGTATCTGTAATGTCTGATAAATACATTTGGTCTTTTTTTGAACATCTTCATCATAAAGTTCTTTATAGGTTGCTGAACCGTAATGAAAAATAGATTTCCTTTCTTTTTTCCGGCATTCTCAGGTTTGGGCTTAATGTTATGAACTGACTTAAGATGTTCTGCTAAATTCACTATCTTCTTTTGGCATTTCGGACACTTTTTCTTTTTCTGTTTGGTTTTCTTTGGTGGTTCTACATATTTCTCCTTATGCACACGTAACATATGTCCGTATAAACTGGTACGTACATATTTCTGATCACACTTCGGGCATTTAATTTTGCGTTCGTCCTCTTTTTTCTCGATTGCCTTCTTTTGATACTTCATGTGATGAACAAATAGGTAATGTTTATACATACCGGTTTTCGTAATGTGTTTATCAGAAATTTCACATTGCATATATTTATTACTGTTTTTTTTACAATTTTCAAAATGCACCTTCATTTCGTTTAACGGAATCTTTTCCTTGCAAATGGCCATTAAAAGCCAAAGAATCACTTTAGACACATGAAACTGATAAAGTGTAATTTATAAATAAGCAAACAACATTTACATAAACAAGCATTTACAGTTCATCTGGTTTTGAGTAATTTTGTCAAATATATATATTCTTATGCATTTTCATTCACAATACACTTTCTGAAATTTGCAATAGAAAAACACACAAAAACAATTCTAGACCCAAGTATAAGTTTGCCTGATGGCAGTTCATTTTTCAAGATCTTAAATGTTTTGGCTAATCCAATAACTCGCTCTATGTGAATTCTTTTGGATACTACTCTCCTGTCCCTTACAACTTCATCAAAAAAAGTTAAAAAAATAAGAAGACAAAATGTAAGGTGTGCTTTCGCATGATAAATTTTATTTACGAATTAAATGCATGTACAAAGTTTGATCAAGAACATCACAGTCAATTACATCAAAACGTCTTTCAAAGCCTTTCCATTCCAACTCTGTTGGTGGTGGGTCGTTCGAAGTTATGATCACTTTCCTTGCCTGTACCACAAAATGATCTCCACCTTTTCTTTCTCCTACGGTCATTGCTCTGTCATCTGTCAATTCGTTTATCATTCTCGAATGTTTGATCATTTCCTGACGTTCCACATCTTCAAAGACAATGTTTCTGTTTGGTTGCTCCCAGCTAGTGAAGCAAAATTGATTAATCACCTTCGGCATATGAAAATGTTCCCCATTGGTGTACGCAAATACTATCGAAGTTTTGCCAACCCCGGGTTTTCCGGAAATCCATATTCCTCTTTTGGATGGAGATAGTAAGTTCATTATGGCGGGATATGAATACTGTCGGGCATTTTCTGCTGCTTGCTGTAACGACACTTTAGTACGAATGCAGTCAAATATCTTCTTGAATTGTTTGAATTTGAAATCTGCTTTCCATTTGGTTGACTGGTAGCACATTTGCGTAATTCCGTCGCGGAAGTCTAGAGCTTTGTATGCTATTTGGCCCATTTGCCATCTGTCATGCATCATTTCCTTATCGACATTGAATACTAGTGCTTGGTAGTCCTCCTTGCTGCAGTATTTTATCTGTTTTTCTGCACTCCGGCCTGGTTCAATTGAACCCAGAAATCGGCATCTCTTACGAACATAGGTTTGTAAGTCATGAATGTACACTTTTTTATGAAATTTCAAGTACATGTGGCAATGTCCGTGTTCCTCTAATATCCCCCATTCGTTCCCCACAACACCTTCCTTGATCACAGTTCTAGGGGGTAACTTGAATCTGGACCTTCGTGGTTCAGGTGGACTGTTTGTGTAATACTTAACAAAGTGATATTTTCCTGAATAGACTGGGAAATTGGGAATTAGTTTCCCGCGGTAATATGTCGGTTTGCTACTACGGATCACGTGTTCCAAATGGGCATGAATTCTCTGGTATCTGTAATGTCTGATAAATACATTTGGTCTTCTTTTGAACATCTTCATCATAAAGTTCTTTATAGGTTGCTGAACCGTAATGAAAAATAGATTTCCTTTCTTTTTTCCGGCATTCTCAGGTTTGGGCTTAATGTTATGAACTGACTTAAGATGTTCTGCTAAATTCACTATCTTCTTTTGGCATTTCGGACACTTTTTCTTTTTCTGTTTGGTTTTCTTTGGTGGTTCTACATATTTCTCCTTATGCACACGTAACATATGTCCGTATAAACTGGTAAGTACATATTTCTGATCACACTTCGGGCATTTAATTTTGCGTTCGTCCTCTTTTTTCTCGATTGCCTTCTTTTGATACTTCATGTGATGAACAAATAGGTAATGTTTATACATACCGGTTTTCGTAATGTGTTTATCACAAATTTCACATTGCGTATATTTATTACTGGTTTTTTTACAATTTTCAAAATGCACCTTCATTTCCTTTAACGGAATCTTTTCCTTGCAAATGGCCATTAAAAGCCAAAGAATCACTTTAGGGCTAAGCGCGAGAAGGAAGACGTAGACACTCTACCCGAATGGATTAAGGCAGTGAGGTCGTTAATACAAATCAGAATTAAGAAACTGAATGGGTCCATCAATGCCCATGCTACGTCAATCTTCAAAGATCCAAATGTTGCTAAACACCTATCTGACCTTCATGATGAATATGTTGTTGTCCCCGCAGACAAAGCCCCAAATAACATCGTTTTTATCTGTAAAAGTCATTACATAAATTGCTTGATAAACGAATTGGGTATAGACAATTCACTTGGAAACCCAACATATACCCTCACGACACTTACCAAAGAGGAAATCCTGGATAATCATAGGTCTGTTCTTTGTTCCTTTGGTATTTCAACCAAAGATGAAGAACTGGATCTTCCATCACTGTATTGGATACCTAAACTACATAAGTGTCCTTACAAACAACGATATATTGCTGGGTCTTCCAAGTGCTCCACGAAACCCCTTTCTAAATTATTAACATTCATTTTATCAGCAATCAAAGACGGGCTTCAAAGTTATTGTGAAACTGCCTATTCTAGAGGTGGCGTGAATCAGATGTGGATACTTAAAAATTCCAAAGATCTTTTAGAGTACATACAATCTAACTCTCTTTCATCTTGTAACAGTATTAAAACATTTGACTTTTCTACTCTTTACACAAGTATTTCACATTCCAAACTAAAAGACAAATTAAAAGAGTTGGTATTACTTTGCTTCATAAAAAAGAATGGCCAACGTAGATACAAGTATCTTGTCTTAGGGAGGGATAAATCATACTTTGTAAAGAACCATTCTGATTCAAACAAAAAATTCTCTGAAACCGATATTATCAAGATGCTTGATTTCTTGATTGACAACATATTTGTTACGTTCGGAGGACGTGTTTTTCAACAGACTGTCGGCATCCCAATGGGAACAAACTGTGCCCCTCTACTTGCTGACTTGTTTCTTTATTATTATGAGGCTGACTTCATACAGGAACTTCTTAGGAAGAAAGATAAGAAGTTAGCAATATCCTTTAACTCTACTTTCCGCTATATAGATGACGTTCTTTCACTAAACAATTCAAAATTTGGTGACTATGTGGATCGCATCTATCCCATCGAATTGGAGATAAAGGATACTACAGATACAGTTAAGTCGGCTTCATATCTTGACTTACATCTAGAAATTGACAATGAGGGTCGGTTGAAGACAAAACTTTACGACAAAAGAGATGTTTTCAGCTTTCCAATTGTGAACTTTCCATTTCTAAGTAGCAACATTCCAGCAGCACCTGCATACGGGGTATATATCTCCCAATTGATACGATATTCCCGTGCTTGCATTTCCTATCATGATTTTCTTGATAGAGGGTTACTGCTCACAAGGAAGCTATTAAACCAAGAGTTCCAAATGGTGAAGTTGAAATCATCCCTTCGTAAATTTTACGGACGCCATCACGAGTTGGTTGACCGTTATGGAATAACCGTTTCACAAATGATATCGGATATGTTCCTTACGTCGTAACTACAATCCCCTTCCCTTTCATGAATTTGACCTACCGAATGAGACTATTTACCGGATTTGTAATCACATAAGCAACACGACGGGTGCCGCATGTGGAGCAGGATCTGCTTACCCTTCCGGAGCACCTGAGATCACCCCTAGTTTTTGGTGGGGTTTGTGTTGTTTATTCTTTAGTTTTCTATGTTGTGTCATGTGTACTATTGTTTTTCTGTTTGTTTTTTTTTCATTTTTAGCCATGGCGTTGTCAGTTTGTTTTAGATTTACGAGTTTGACTGTCCCTTTGGTGTCTTTCGTCCCTCTTTTAGACACATGAAACTGATAAAGTGTAATTTATAAATAAGCAAACAACATTTACATAAACAAGCATTTACAGTTCATCTGGTTTTGAGTAATTTTGTCAAATATATATATTCTTATGCATTTTCATTCACAATACACTTTCTGAAATTTGCAATAGAAAAACACACAAAAACAATTCTAGACCCAAGTATAAGTTTGCCTGATGGCAGTTCATTTTTCAATATCTTAAATGTTTTGGCTAATCCAATAACTCGCTCTATGTGAATTCTTTTGGATGCTACTCTCCTGTCCCTTACAACTTCCTCAAAAAAAGTTAAAAAAATAAGAAGACAAAATGTATGGTGTGCTTTCGCATGATAAATTTTATTTACGAATTAAATGCATGTACAAAGTTTGATCAATAACATCACAGTCAATTACATCAAAACGTCTTTCAAAGCCTTTCCATTCCAACTCTGTTGGTGGTGGGTCGTTCGAAGTTATGATCACTTTCCTTGCCTGTACCACAAAATGATCTCCACCTTTTCTTTCTCCTACGGTCATTGCTCTGTCATCTGTCAATTCGTTTATCATTCTCGAATGTTTGATCATTTCCTGACGTTCCACATCTTCAAAGACAATGTTTCTGTTTGGTTGCTCCCAGCTAGTGAAGCAAAATTGATTAATCACCTTCGGCATATGAAAATGTTCCCCATTGGTGTACGCAAATACTATCGAAGTTTTGCCAACCCCGGGTTTTCCGGAAATCCATATTCCTCTTTTGGATGGAGATAGTAAGTTCATTATGGCGGGATATGAATACTGTCAGGCATTTTCTGCTGCTTGCTGTAACGACACTTTAGTACGAATGCAGTCAAATATCTTCTTGAATTGTTTGAATTTGAAATCTGCTTTCCATTTGGTTGACTGGTAGCACATTTGCGTAATTCCGTCGCGGAAGTCTAGAGCTTTGTATGCTATTTGGCCCATTTGCCATCTGTCATGCATCATTTCCTTATCGACATTGAATACTAGTGCTTGGTAGTCCTCCTTGCTGCAGTATTTTATCTGTTTTTCTGTACTCCGGCCTGGTTCAATTGAACCCAGAAATCGGCATCTCTTACGAACATAGGTTTGTAAGTCATGAATGTACACTTTTTTATGCAATTTCAAGTACATGTGGCAATGTCCGTGTTCCTCTAATATCCCCCATTCGTTCCCCACAACACCTTCCTTGATCACAGTTCTAGGGGGTAACTTGAATCTGGACCTTCGTGGTTCAGGTGGACTGTTTGTGTAATACTTAACAAAGTGATATTTTCCTGAATAGACTGGGAAATTGGGAATTAGTTTC